>NC_091125.1:128281620-128602870 GCF_040183065.1 Periplaneta americana | reverse complement strand
ATAAAAGAACTTTTAACTTCACTTCGATGATAATAATAACACAGTGAAGTTAAAAAGTTGTTCATTTAACAAATATACAGATTATAAATGAAAAAAAAAAAACATTTTCCGTCTTACAAAATGTTCATTTCTTCAAAAGATGTGCAAAAACACGCAACACAGATATCACACAAAGTGCAGAAAAAAAAGGCAAGTGCTTCTCATCAAATGTGCACCAGCATTCAAAAAACATTACAAATATGTACATAGATTATGATACAGCAATATCTGTCACTTGACTGGTTTACCACTTACCAGACTGCTGTTAGACTCTTGCTACTAACACTACTATTGCTACAAAAACCATCAAAAATTTTTCTACTGTATTATTCCAACAAAAAGGTAATGGTGAGTACAAGTAATTTCAAAGTGTTAATCAATGGTGTTATTCGAAAGTAATCACATATGGACACACAGAACAGAAGCACCTAACACATCACATTTAATAGTACAAACGAATATATACAGTGCAGTCATAACTTAAAGTCTGATTTTGCATGATTTTCAAGTAATGGAGCCCATTTATGTAAAACAATTATCTTTCATTTTAAGCATCAGGCTTGCCAACCTGTTCGTTTCCACTTAACGAGTTTCAGCCTTGACTGACCTGTGGCCCCGGTTGAAGTTTAAATTTTGATGTTGGCGAAAAATGATAATACATTTAACTTAGATTACATTTGGAATCTGCCCCTGTTGAACCAGAATCTTACATCGGAAAAAATGTTATGTTTTATTTAATGACGCTTGCAACTGCAGAGGTTATATCAGAGTCGCCGGATGTGCCGGAATTTTGTCCCGCAGGAGTTCTTTTACATGCCAGTAAATCTACTGACATGAGCCTGTCGCATTTAAGCACACTTAAATGCCATCGACCTGGCCCGGGATCGAACCCGCAACCTTGGGCATAGAAGGCCAGCGCTATACCAACTTGCCAACCAGGTCGACTCTTCCATCGGTTTCAGAAGTGTTGGGCAGTGGGCTCCCAGCCCTAAACTCCTCATTGAAGTCCTTCCCACATTAAAGAGAAATAATACGGTGACTGGTCACTGCTGTTCAAAAAGATCTTACAAGTCATGAGTCTTTCTATTGGACTATAGGTCGACCTATCACTGACGAGCCTTTAAGAATAATAGATTTTGTTTTTTGTTCAACCCCAGACAATTAAAATTCTAAACCCATAACCATTCCTTCTGCAGGTTTTACGAGGTGCGTCCATAAAGTAACTTTCCCACTCGTCCCACAGCTAGCAAACCATATGTTGCGCAAAGCGACTGCGTGTACGTGATAGAGTAATGTCCTGGCATAGCACATGCACCAGCGGAACTTCCCGAATGCTCTTAGTAGCTTCGTTGCATTGGTTGAAGATGGACGCTCCTATTCCAGCCCCTGCCGAGTGTGAAGTGTGGTCAATAATAAAGTTTTTGAATGCACAGGGCATAGCGCCGATTGAAATTAATCGTCAGCTGTGCCAGGTCTATGGGCCTGACATCATGAGCAAGCTGATGGTACGTTGCTCCATAAGGTCGTCTGTGATGATGGTTGGCCTCCCACTGCGCTCCTTGTCATGCACATTTTGGCGTCCTGCTGAAAATTGTCTACAGCAGCAACGCACCATCTGCTTGCCCATAAACCTGGCACAGCTGACGATCAATTTCAATCGGCGCTATGCCCTGTGAATTCAAAAACTTTATCACTGACCGCACTTCACACTCGGCAGGAGCTGGAATAGGAATGTCCATCTTCAACCAATGCAACGAAGCTACTGAGAGCACTCGGGAAGTTCCACTAGCACATCCGCTATGCCAGGACATTACTCTATCACGTACATGCAGTCACTTTGCGCAACATATGGTTTACTAGCTGTGGGACGAGTGGGAAAGTTACTTTATGGACGCGTCTCGTAATAACGTAGCAGAAGTCTTTAAAGCTAGAATCTTATTTTGAGCAATAGGCCTGTTGAGATGTAAAAAGATGAAAAACTACCATAAAATTGTCTAGAATTTTTTTCATTCAGGAAAAGGTTCCTTTTATGAACCATAAATCTATAATGTGAGACCCATGCTAAAGCTTTCTATTAGCCATAAAAACTCCCATTACCCTCAACCAAATTTGCACTCATAAACCTCTGCTCTAATGGCAAGTGTGGTACTATTGCACTACCAAGGATGACACAAGAGATAACTTACCAAGTTATCACCCATGTTCTTTGTGCTTTCTCATAAAAAGTATCCACAAAGTATTATGTTGAAGAAAAAAAAAAAATGTTGATTTCAAAATGTAATTTTTCGCATGCTATTTGTTTTGCTTCCCCCCCCCCCCCACATTTACTATTAGAAGTAAATTCATCCAGGAAGTACAAATATAAAAGATTTAAATTTTAATCAGAAATGTAATGAAATTTTATCAGAACGTAAAAATAAAACAAAATGGGAGTAATTTCAAGGAAAAATTGTTCCGGAGCCGGGTATCGATCCCGGGACCCTTCGCTTAGCGCGCGAACGCTCTACCGACTGAGCTACCCCAGGAACTATACATGACACCGTCACAATTTTTCCTTTTATATCCACACAACTCAAATGAGCTGACAAGACGCCAGAATTCAACTATGAGTGCACACAATACTGTGTGACTTAATTTGTGGCTTTCTGTTAACATACCGTACCTCCAGTAACGAATGTATTATACAAATCTGGCTTTCAGGTAGTAGCTCCCTGTAAAGCAGGTTTGAATAATTTCAAGGAATTTCCTGAGGTAGCTCAGTCGCTAAGCGAAGGGTCCCGGGATCGATACCCGGCTCTGGAACAATTTTTCCTTGAAATTATTCAAACCTGCTTTACAGGGAGCTACTACCTGAAAGCCAGATTTGTATAAAATGGGAGTAGTTCTCTATTCTTTTAATCATACCTAATATGCTTACTAAGACTCCAACATTCATGGTTTATAAATTACACAGAAAGAATTCTGGTCCTCAAACTCAAAAGACCATTTTGGAACAGTTGACTTTTTCGTAACTATTACCTATGATCACTCTTAAATTTTGTAGCACCAGTTACAAGTGAAACAGGATGGGGAAGTGGTTCATGCTGGTCTGTTCCATTTGCTCAGGGACAGAAGAAGAAAGGACGTTTGACTTTTAAGTTTTCAACTCTAACTACAGACACAGCACAACAATAATGGAATGAAAAATTGCATGGCTCTGTTTATACCGCCCCTTACCCTTTCTATATCTATACTGATCTGACAAGCAAATCTAGACTTCCCTTTCCACATTCGAGTACAACCAATACAACAATGCTTCCATATTTTTTTTTTCTGCCCCAGTGCTTGAAGTGAATATTGGTTACCATTTTATTTAACGTTGGTTTCAAATGTAGAAGTTATTTAGAATTGATGAATTTTTATAACAGTGAAAAGTGGGCAAGGAAGTAAATATTGCCTGGAACTTTAATTTTGGAAAAGATTTTCTGTTTATCATCGTTCTGCTTCAAAATCTGCTGTGTGTTTTTAAAAAGATTTAGCAAGAAAAAGAAAAAAAGCATTGTCACTTTTAATTCTCTTCATTTTCAAAGCCACTTTCGATATAATTTCATCATTTTTCTTGTAATTATTAAAATTATACAGAAAGTAGCTTCAATAATAATCAGGGGAATTAAAACTGGCAATCCCCTTTTTTCTTTCTCTTGCTAAATGTAAAAAAAAAAAAACAGAGGTTTTTGGAGGACCAGCGACAATATATTGTAAATCTGTGATTTTATTTCTATTTCAAATAAAAGCACTGTAATGATTTTATAGTCCTTCAAATTAATTTCTCTCACAACTGAATCTTTAAGTCGAAACTATACTTAAAGATTTATAGACAGGTAAATACTTCAAATGAAAAGTGACCTACAAAAAGTAGTACTGTAAGACACAAAAATTAGGTTCAAAATATTGCGCAAATTATTCCGTTCTAGTAGTGTTTAAGTAACAGTCCTACTTTTATTAGCATAGACAATAAAGATGCATCACATCCTACACTACAGAGTAGGCAAATTGGTGGTACAATTTAACTACCTATATGTCTATTATGAAGTGTGTGTTTTACTATTATTAAACACTTGCAGAATTACCTAATACATTTATCAAAATAAAAACAATATGAATGTATAGATGAAGATAAAATTCTTCCATTTGATCTACAGGCCTAGCTAATGAAGAAAAGTGGAGAATTGTACGGAACTTCGTCGAACACATGTTCTCCAACAGCCTAACAAAAAACAACTCAAATGCTTCACAGAAAAAAAATGATCAAACAATCCTGTCCATCAGACTATGATAATCGCATATATGCAAATTTTTCAAAATATTTTTGTTAATAACTCAGAAACTAATTGACTCACAGAAATGAAACTTCACCACATCATTATCCATCACACTGTTGTGTATTGTTCAATTTTTCAGTAAAATGTCTGAATTTTTTTGAAAGATCAGTGGCATATTTAGACAAACATCACGCATTAGTTTTCCTTTAGCTTTACTACAAAAGGAGGAAAAAAATGTATAACCACTGCATACTTAAAAATATAAATTTTCCATCGCCACTATAAATACTTCATTTTTTTTTATTTCAAAGGTATTCATTTAATCATAAACTCATGCGTTATTTTGTTAACCAAAGTGTGTAGAACATCCAGTAAACATTTCATGTTCCAAGCATCAAAATTGTAAGAGCCTTTACACTTCGAACCTGATGAAATGTGTTGAAAAAAAAAAAAAAAAGGCGAGAAAACAGCTTGTAAAATTTGCTTGGAATTAAAATTAAAGTGTGTAGTATTGCGTAATTTTTATGCTTTCAAGCACCACATAGCATTGAAACTTGCTTAACATATAAATAAGATATTGCTGGTTCATTTTTCATAAGAAAACGAAAATGCGATTTCTGACTGAAAATGACCAAAAATTTCACCCATCTCCCCCTTGTTAAAAGGGGTTTCGACCTGATAATGTGAAAGATTCCTTTCTTGGACATTTTATTTCATAATATGACCGCTTTTTTACTATTCTGTTTTTTTAAATTAACGAAAAATCAATTAAAATTTAAATTATGGTTTATTTAATGACACTCGCAACTGCAGAGGTTATATCAGCATCGCCGGTGTGCCAGAATTTTGTCCTGCAGGATTTCTTTTACATGCCAGTAAATCTATTGACATGAGCCTGTCACATTTAAATGCCATCGACTTGGGCCAGGATCGAACCCGAAACTTCGAGCACAGAAGGCCAGCAATATACAGACCACGCTACCCAGGCCAACACGAAAAATCAATGTTACATATTTTCCTCTTACATGATATCTGGTAAGATTACTTTTAAGTGGCATCTTACTTCAAGCACTGATTGGCACATTACTACTACTACTAAAGCTATGTTTTAGTGACCAAATGTCATACTCCCACTTCTGGTGGTACATAGGGTCATGCGCAGTTCCCCAGAATTCTTTGCTGGATATGACACGCGCCGACATGCAGACGGACTTGGGCCTTCCCCAAACCCTTTTGTTTCCTATGGAATAATGCTACGAATGAAATTCTATCTACTGAACATCAGTCTGTCCACATCCCACTATGTCAACTGCATATAAGATAGGTCTGTCTTTTCTAGCAGTGTCATTGTTTTATATAATCTTTTTCTCTGTATATTTTTTTTATTTCTTGTAAATCTTTCTAAACTTAATTAATTTTATGCTCGACCATGCTGAAATGTAGTAATTATACACCTGGTAGCAGTCCTTTAATGCATGTCATTATAGGACACCTACTCATTAAAGTACAACTGTTCAGCCAATGACAACTCAGCTCACAGGTGTACAGCCAATGACAACTCAGCTTTGTACCGTTATAAAACCGCAAGTATCGATTATTCTCGGATATGCAATCGAAAGAGAATTAGCGAAAAGTCACGGAGGCTGGAAATCCAATACTGTCGCAGAAGGTTATGTTCTGTTACTATAATAATTAGAGTTAATTGTAAATAATATTCAAATAAATTCAATTTGTCATCTCGTTTTTCAATTCTAAATCAATTTTCAGGTTATATCAGAGTAATGTTCATCTTATTCTGTGCCAAGGTCAATGAAATTCGGCCTCGGAAAAAATCAATACTTTAGCGTCTGCGCACATCTCACAATTCAGGTCAGTTCACACATAACCATAATTCTGAATACTTTCAAGTTAGAAATATGGTCGAGCATAAAAAGTCGTATGAAACTTGCCTATAATGGTAATTAAGACGCTCGTATGAAAATTATGAAACTCGCTTGTGCTCATTTCATAAACAATCATACTTGTGTCTTAATTACTACCATTATAGGTTCGTTGCATAATGTACTATTATGCTCGACCATGCCGAAATGTATAATTATACACCTGGTAGTAGCCCTTTAATGCACCTCATTAAAGTACACCTATTCATTATAATTCAGTTGTTCAGCCAATGAGAAATCACCATTGTACCATTATAAAACCACAAGTATCGATTATTCTCGGATATGCAATCAAAAGACAATTAGCGAAACGTCACTGAGGCTGGAAATCCAATACTGTCGCAGAAGGGTATGTTCTGTTACTATAATAATTAGCGTTACCTGTAAATAATATTCAAATACATTCAATTTGTCATCTCGTTTTTAAATTCTAAATCAATTTCCAGGTTATATCAAGACTAATGTTCATGTTATTCTCTAGATTATATCAAGGTCAATGACATTCGTGCCTCGGAAAAAATCAATACTTTCGCGTCTGCGCACATCTCACAATTTAGGTCAGTTCCGCTCCTCACTTACATAACCATAACATGAATACTTATGAATAATTTCAAGTTAGAAATATGGTCGAGCATAAAAAGTCGTATGAAACTTGCCTATAATGGTAATCAAGACGCTCGTATGAAAATTATGAAACTCGCTTGCACACAATTCATAAACAAACATACTCGCGTCTTAATTACTACCATTATAGGCTCGTTGCATAATGTACTATTAATGTTTAGTAAATTCATTAATTAATTACATTTTTATTTTTTATTTTTTTTAGAGTATAAAAATCTAGATATCAATGTTTAGCAGTATACTTAATTCTTTCAAGTTTTTGTTAATTCTTCTGAATATATTAAAGTTCATAACAACATGATAAGTTCTTACAATTAATATGAGTGGCTGAGGGACACAGACAGACTGCATGTGTCTTTTTATCTCACACACAAAAAGGTAAGACTAGAGTAAAAAACTCAAAAGAACAGAGAATGTGTAACATATGCATATACAATGCAAATGTCAAATCTACATTTTTGCCATTGTGTGCTAAATTAACATTAAACAGATAACACAATCTAATGTAAATATATAAGAAGAAGAGGAAAATTCTTCAGTGTTAAGACATCCTGAGAAGAGAACAGAACTTTAATACTGCATGATATCATATGAAATGTATAAAATTAGACTAGTATGTGTCCAACAAATTTCATCTAAGAGTTTAGTCTGACATGTTACTTAACCAGATTTAGCTAGAATTAAAACTCTTACACTTATTAATATATTAGTTTTTTACTACCGGTATATTATGAATAGATAGTATGCATAGTAGCACCTGTTTGTAAACCAAGAGGTGAAGAGATTCAAAAGAAAACTGGGCAAAAGACTTAAGTTATATGAACATGTTAGTATCGTGAGTGTGCAGTTAGAAAGAAATAACTTCACTAGACATGGATTACATATAAACAGCAATGGGAAAAATCAGTTATGTGAGACAGTACTTTCGAGAAAATGTGATTAAAAGTTATTAAGCTTTCGTAAATTTCGTGAAGTTTTAATTTTAAATGTTAATGTGCGATGTGGTTAAAAGATATAGAACTTAATTATAATTGATTGAATTAAATTAGCTCATAAATGAGCAAATGCTGGGTAACTTTCGGTGTTGGACCCCGGACTCATTTCACCGGCATTATCACCTTCATCACATTCAGATGCTAAATAACCTGAGATGTTGATACAGCGTCGCAAAATAACCTACTAAAAAAAAAGCTCATAAATTAAGTTATCACTTTATCTTATAGGTTTATCTAAATTTAAATAAACATGTACTAGTCGTTAAAACAACTGAAGAATATTGCTGGAGAATATTTTAAGTGTAGTGTAAATATTCGTAATTTAAATATATATTCTAGTGATTAAGACTGGTTGAGTGGAAGAGAAGGCCTTATGGCCTTAATTCTGCCAGCGAAAATAAAACATTCTATTCTAAACATTCAAAGCAATCACATCTCTAAAATATCAATTTTACATGGAACTATCAATGGTCATTTAATATAGGTTTCAATGTACTTCATTTTATACATTAAATGTAATCTAAAAAATAATTTGGTAATTCCAATGATTTCTCTTCTCCTTATTCCAGCTTCAATGCAAGAGAGCAAAAGCACACATGTTTAGCTAAATCTGTTTTAAGAACCAGGTCATGCTAAGAATCTTGGAGGGAGGAACTTTGTGAACACACAGTATTTTTATTATAACGAATAATAATTTACAGGCGTGCTTAGAAAATTAAAGGTTAACTTGAAATTCACTATACAAAAAATATATCTTTAAACATACAATGCTATAAAAAGAGCTACGTAATTTCCATGAACTGATTATTAATTAAAATGCAAAGAAGAACATTACAAAGATAATAACATTTTAACACACATTTACTTGTAGTAATAAAGTTCAAATAATGAGGAGGAAAGACAAATTGTTAGTTAAAAGAAAGAACAAAGAAAAGATCACTGCAGAAGTATCACATACAACTTTGAAGAGAACAGTGCAAGATTTAGTGAAAGTAAACCAAAATATAATTATTACAAGTTAAATAGATGTATGCACACAGCAGAAAGAAGAATGCCTTCAAGTCCAGGAACACAAGAGATTGTTACATATTATCACTACCATACTGAAGAATGGCAGACATTATTAACTAGCGTGCGTCAGGGATGGGCAAAATATTCTCTGGTAGTTACAACTGCATCCTTCACATTGGTGAAACTAGTTTCACAAATCTGATTCTATGCAACCAGTTTTATTTAATTAACTTATTCTTGTTTTATCTCTTATTGACAAAACTTTTTGAAGAATCTGATGAACTATAACCCATCTTTTTTAATCTCACTCAGATTATCTCGAAAATTATTTCTTAAAACTTGACATAGCTATACTTTCTCAATAGAAATTTGTAGATCGAAGAATTTACGAGGGTTGCTCAGGAAGTAATGCCTCATATTTTTTCAGGTAAAAATAAAGACAGGAAAGTGCAATTCTAGATGCTTCAGATTTGAAGTTTGTAGTTTTTGTGTACGGAACTGCAAATCATTCCAACAGACAGTAGATCTATAGTCAACTGTTATTAGGAAGTCTTTGAATTGACTCTCATTACAAACAACAAGCTATACATAACTGATTTCTTAATTGCAGAGAAGAAACTGTGGTGAATATTTACAAGCATTTGTGTGTTGAGTATATGGAAGCTGCCCAATCAGAACACTGTTGGCCGCTGGGCTAAGACAATTAAAGCTTCAGAAACAGGACGAACTGAGCTCCAGGATATACTGTATTCTGGACATTCTACCACAGCAAACAGCCCAGATATGCTGAAGCACAATGATGCCATTATTTGCCAGGATCGGCGCATCACAAGCCACTAATTGGCACTAGAGCTTTTATCCAACAATCGAAATATTTTAATTATCCAGGCTCTGAGATTTTCGAAAGTTTGTGCAAGACAGTTTCCATGAAGTCTCACAGTCGAACACAGAATTCAAAGAAAAACAATTTTTTTCTGAATTGTTGAAACATTTTGGTGTTCACAATCAAGCTTTTTTGTCTCAGAACACTGCAGGTGACGAAACCCAGATGCACCATTTTGAATCAGACACAAAAATGCAGTCAAGTGAGTAGCATCATCCCCAATTACGACAAAAGAAATTCGAGATAACTGCCTCTGTCAGAAAAGTCATGCTCACTTTGTTTTGAGACAGTGATAGCAAGAGATGAGACCTTCGATTAGACATATACCAGTACATCAAGAGGTTGAAAACCCTTAAGAAGAGCTTTCACTGAGTTTGCCCTTATAAAAATCAGACAGAAATTTTGCTCCAACACATCAATTAATATGCCAACAGAAAGATGGCCAAAGGCAGTGCTACATTACTGCCCTTCTGAACAACGATCTGTTGGAAGACCATTAAAAAGATGGCATGAGACCATTGAGATCGCAACAGACCACTAGGTCTAGTGCTTGAATTGGATGATGATATCAATTAAGCCATCAACAAATTGGATTGGCAGGTGCTGCCCCAATCTCCCTACAGTCCAGACGTGGCTCCTCCAATTTTAATCTTTTGGTGCACTTAAAGATGCTATCTGCAGGACAAGCTTAAGGGATTGTATGGAGTGATGCATGCAGTAGAGTCATGGCTACGTGAACAGGACAATAGCTGGCGCAGGCAAGGCAAGCATGCATTTGTTTCATGCTGGCATAAGACCATACAAGTTGCTGAAGATTGTGTAGAAAAATAGTAAGTGTAAAGAAAACATCCATTTATATTACATGTAAATTTCAGATTTTTAATAAATATTTTCGGAGGAAAAAATGTGAAGTATTACTGTCTGAGCAACCATTCTAGTTCAAAGAAAGGCATCATCTCCTAAGGATTACACTCTGTTGTTACTACGCGTTCCATAATTATTTTAGGTCAATTATTTCCGTGACTGAGGTGTACGTCATTGATTTCATGATTACTTTATCTTTTAACAAATTATTTACATACAAAAGTGTTATGAAGTATTGTAATTCACTCTAACTATTATTTAAGAGTTTACAAAATACAAAAATAATCAATATCTGCAAGAAAATTCAGTTACTGTGGATGTCGGCAAGACTCTTCCAATGGCAGAAGAAGTGTGTGTTTTTCCTGTATTTATTTTCTGTCCCTCCCTGAGAGAGAGAAAAACTGGACTTCGTGTTTAGATTGCTATAGAGACAGAAGTAGTGCATTAAAACATAACATTTATTGCGAAAATGGATTTCAATTTATATAGTCATTAAAAATATAAGAAGTATTCCTGAGTTCTTAAACAACTGCCCATCCATGACACAAAAAGATGATGGGAATATAAATATGATAATTACACCATGCTAGAATGAAATTTGATGCATTCCATGGACGAGATAATACACTGTAAAACAGTCAAGAATATCAGGCAGTAATAAGTGAATCTATTGAGAAAATACCTCGAGTCTTCTGAGATTTTATTCCATGTTAACATGAATTTAAAAAGGTAGAAGAACATCAGATTAAAATAATGGGTTAATGACACATTTACGAAGTCAGTTCACAGTTATGGACTCTATTACAAGTTTCTTTGTAAGTAAAATCAATATGGAGCACTGTTACACTGAATGAACATGGCATCAACTTTCCACACTGGACGCCCAAGTCCAAAATTCGATAAACGAAAGTATAATTTGTGATGAATGAAAATGGCTTCTGACTATTCTGGTACAACATCATATAGTAAAGAGTCAAGCTATCTCTGTTGGTAGAAAAAGATAGACTACAGACTGGAAGATGCCAGGTTCAAGCCCAGACAAAGGAAGAATTTTTCATTATTGGTATAACTTCCATAATGAATGGCTCAAGGGTCCACTCAGCTTCCTATAAATTGGGTCCACTGTCACTATTTTCTAAAGTCAGTACAGTATTTCATTTAAAAATGTTACATTAAAGTATTTTAAAAAGTTTCAGTACTGTAGGTCTACTTAAAATTACAAATTAAATTACAGTAGTGTACAAAGTAAGTGAAATAAAGTGATTGTATTCCTTCTCTAAATTTTATGTAATGCATTTATTTCTTCTTACAGCATTACTCATGCAACATCATTTCTTTAGTCCCTTCTATAACGCTACAACCACGTTCAACTGTATCTTCTACCTGTTTAAGGACTCTGAACCAAACATGGTTTAGAATACTCCCTCACATTAAGTCCAGCTCCAGAAATACACATAAAATCTAATAGCAATTAAAAAAGCCTCACTTATATTGAAGAACGTATTTAATTCAAGATACTGCAAAGATTCCTTCAGAAGCCAAACTTTAAAATTTGTTTACTTCACGTCATACTGAAACCTCCTATTCTGTACAAACTAATTACTTCTGAGAGAGTCATTGGTAAATATCACAAAAGAAATGCATGGTTAATGGCAAAAATACAAGATGCATCGACATTATCGTCATCAATAGATCTAAATGTGAAGCCGAGATCATCGATCAAACCGTCTGCTTTGAAACTAGCATTAGGCAACCTCAAGACGTTGACAAAGAAAAGAAGTTCATATATGAGCCCACCATACCCTATTTTTTAGAGCATTACAACATCCAAAAGATTTCTGTTATAGGTCTCCTATTCGGTTCTAGAGGAACAATTCCAAAAATTTTTGTTAAGTGGAGAAATAAATAAAAATATGAAAAGAACTGCAGGATCAAATAATTGTCATAATTATTAAATTTTCATAAATCATTTGTATGGAATTACTTCCATACAAAAACAATAATGAATTGTATATCAATATATAGTATTATAGGTCTCGCAAGTATGGATTACCGACAGAAGGAATGCGAATCAAACACTGCGATAAGGAAGAGCGGGCGATAGGAAAGGTCACGAGATAACTTGAATGATATTCAAGAGTACAATTGGAAGAGAAACGACATCGATAGAATCAGTCTTGCGTTGTGATAGTTACATTACGACTTCAGTTTGTTCCATTGCATGTGAATACATGTCTTGTATCGCACGGTATTATTATTTCATTCATAAACATATGTTGCGCGTTTAATTAGCTTCGAATTTTTCTCTTGCTACGTTCTTTATTTCCACAGCAATGTCCTCATTTGTTCATCTTCTTGAAAGATGACAGTACTTCCATCGGCCCGCATCTCTCCCCCCTCGGCGTACCTACATACACACGTCAAAACAGAGAGCAACGCCACCACTGGTTTTCGGTAATCGTTCCTTGCACGAGCTATACTGTTCTTTGTTGATCTTTTTTATAATTTTGTTTGTAAATAATCAAATTAAAAGGCACGGCATAATTTTATAATTTATTTTACGTAGTGTAGGAAATTTATGTTATTACAGAACATTTCTTCTGAATCCATCTATTCCTATTATATAATACACTGTTTCATTTCTGTATATTTTTTCTATTCTGTGTAAAATTTAAAAATTCTAATATGTATCAGATTATAAAATAAATAATAATCGCTGAACTGTTTTACGGTTTTAATGTAAACTGCATTCTTCCTTTTTAAAGCAACAAAAACAGATAAAACATTTTATATTCAATTAAATATAATACACTGTCAATGCTACTAGGAAAAAAACTTCACTAATTTGTGTCTCCAGTAACTCTCACATGGCGAATGGGAGAATGAATTTCTGTATCTGGATTACAAACAGACTTCTAATATGTCCTCAAAAAAGAAGGAGAAATGAAGTCGAGAAATAATTACTTCAAAAAACACGGTAAAAAATCTCAGAAGACCTGAATAATAATAAAATTAGATTTGCTGTGAACATTAGGGGAGAGTCGGGTAGTATCGGACATCGGGTAATATCGGACAGTGAGTTTCTTTCATCTACCACACAATGACAGTGCCTGATTGACATGGTTACGTTTCTGTAATGTCGCATAGAGAAACGTAACCTTGTCATTTAGGTACTACCATATGGTGGTAGATGAAAGAAACACACTGTCCGATACTACCCTATGTCCAATACTACCCGACTCTCCCCTAAATTGAAAAATATAATCTGAATGAAGTTAAACATATCAACACATATAAATATTAACAAGAACAGAGAAACAGAAAACACTACTGCAGTGGCACACACAGAAGAAACAATGATTAAAAACAACAATTATTATTATTGTGGTAAAAGTATTAGTGTTAGTTACATAATTTTAGTTTTTACTGTAAACATAAATGTGTCTATCCATCTGCCTGTATGCATTAATGAAACATACCTCTGCATGAAAGTTTCCACAAAGCAAAGCAATGACAATCATTACTATAAATCTTTCAATAAACTCAATTTTGGTACAGATTACATAACCTATTTACCTGAAATATAAAGAGTAGAGAAAAAAATATGTAAAAATCTTATGACTAAGAAAAAACAACACAAAAATAACAACATGCATTAAAAAGATTATTGTAAATATTCTTTCCTTCAGATGTAAACAAGACATGAAATTCTTTTATGAATAAATGTAGGAAGTACCAGTATACTCGTATAACACAGTAATTTAAGGTATGTACAACTGCCAACAGAAGAACATACAATATATTATGTTATAGGAACAACTCCCAATACACATATTGAATTCTGAAAATTAAGAGAACTACAAGAATGAATAAGCAAAATCATAATTCATAACATTTCCTGTTCAACGATATATTTCAGACTACAGTCACAAGTGCATTTAAGTCCGAAGTTTAATGTAACAAACCATACATCTGCAGCAACAAATTTTGTTTCCAGCTGACTTAATATGCTTTGGTTACATATGCTTGCCAACTTTCTGTTTTGGTTTCCTGAATGGTTAACAGAATGAATTAATTTACAGTCTACGCAATATTGTTTTTACATAGTAAGTTAACTTATTTAATGCCTGAAATACTTATCGTCTTAAGAGGTGAAATAAAATCCTGTAACTAAAGTAACGTAGTTTGAGCCAAAATAACTGAAAACGTGCAGAGATAAACAGAGAAAAAGATATGACAAGAAAAATCACGCACGCACACAAACACAAAGTGTTAGAAACAAAGTAGAGGATAATACAAAAAAAAACCTTTTACATTCTCGTACATCTCATATTACAAAAATTCAATGTTTTAGCTTAAACTGTATCACACATGTATTTATATTTTCCAGGTAAACAAACTAAGAATGATAGATTCATTAAAGATCTTCAAAAGGAAAGAGCACTGCGTAATTTTGCAGGTATTTTGCTCAATAACAATTCCAGTTTCATATACTGTCAATTGCTGGACAAACTTGAGGGAGTGGTTCCCAAAGTATTGGTCACAACCTCCTGGAAAGTCGTGCAAAGAGCTGAGGGGATATGATTTACAAAATAAAACGAAAAACGTCTTATTAACATAACATTTACTTCGAATTTAGAAACATAAAGAACATTGAACATACTGTAGTATTGATAAGTGGGAATATTCTTACTACAGAAATCAGTCACATATTAATTCACAGCAACTGCTATTGACTTTCAAGATTTTAACCAACAGATTCATTTCACTTTTTTAAACACATTAAATTATTCTTGCCATGCAAGTTCTTCGCTTTCCAATCGTCATTTTATTTTCAACTGCGTGACTATTATGCCCAATTAAATCTAGTGATAGGTTAAGTAAGATCTTTATATACTATACTTTTCCATCTTTCTTTTATTTTAAATTATGTCTATTCTCTCCAATTAAATTTATCAATGCCTTCTTGTTGAGCATCCAATTAAAATTATTTTCTTTTCTATATGTATTCTTTATTGGTAATTTCTATAATGTACATTTTGAGAGCTGTATTGCTACCAAAAATCAACACTTTTATATCATAACCTTTGCTTCTATGAAAGACGCCTTCTTAAAAATGAAAGCCATTTTGAAGTAAGAATCATTTGTGCATCTTGCCTGAGCATATCACCATCCCGAGCTGTCACAAGATCGATAGTTTGTCTACACTACCAGTCAGTTCTGAGCTTCTGAATGTGTTAGACGATATTATTTAGATAACCATTTCGATTGATAATCTCGCTAATTCTGTAGTGCAATCAGTAATTTTGTTTCTGAATGCAGAAAATATTTGCTTGCCAAAATTAATCTGTTTAACCTCTTCCCTTACTATATATTTTACCAGTTTTGTGAAAAAAAGTGTCATATTTTTTATTTTCTTAAAGAGGTCATTTAATATTGCAGAATCACTGTACATCAGTAATTTTCTGATTACCTAAAAAATCACTATGAAATAGGCATACATTCATACCTGAATTATTATCCCGAGTTATCTCGTGCACCTTGATTCCAGATCTGGTAGTTGTCCCACTTTGATTTTCTCCTGAACTATTTACCAACTTATGTTTTTTTATGGATTAATTTATGAGGTACAATACCAGTGCTGTTATCAAGGCGTTAAATGTTGCTTGTCGTGTGATAGACTCGAAAGCAGGGTATTACGCACAGTGGCACATTGCATTCTGCTCTCCTATATGAAAGCGTTTTGGGAAGAATGGTTTAGCAGTCATTGAATATCTGTACCAGTACATCTGTTCTTCAGGTTTGTGAATAATATTCTGCAGTATCACTATACCCAAAAGTACACGTATTTCAGAGTCTGTAGTAGGCCGCCACGAATTATTTTCAGCATTCTGTGAACACTTATTAGCATGCCTAATCGTCTCCTCGAATATAATGTTGATGAGATCATTATTAAAGAATAATTTTAAAAACTGAGAATTAACGTTATCAGAAACAATGTTAAAATTTCAGGGAATGGGGACCTCGGAGGTGCAGAAGAAATGGTGCCAGATGTCTTCTATTCAAACCACTGTCGAAAAGACGCGACATCAATTGATCTGAATTTGTTTGTTGGTCTATAACTTCGTCTTCTGATACCGATGTTTCATTTCCTAATCTTCTACAGGAATATATTCCTGATCAAAAGTTTCGGAATCACTAACTTGATCCATCTTTACACAAAACAACACAAAAAACACTAAACACAAACAGAAACCGCCAAAACTAACTAGCATCTACTCACTACTGTGTGTGAATGCTATATGAGCATAGAATTCCACTCGCAAGGAAGAAGTACAAAAAACACCACCAGATATAGCAATATCACTAACTTCTGTAGTCATCTAGTGAGGAAAAGGTTAATGAAAGAATGGAAACATATATTCGGGATATAATCCTTAGCAGCGAAAACGGGACTCAAACGAGTTAACTCGGGTTAATAAATTTTGACACAATTTAGCAACCCGAGTTAACTCGGGTTAATCAGGGAAGTGGTTAATGAAGTATATGGAGAAGATGTAGTAAATGAGGAAAGATGCATAAGTGGTGTCGTTTATTAAAAGGAAGAAGAACGATTATGAACCAAGATTTGGATACCTGCCATCACCGAAGAGTTGAGAATACTGTTGATGTGCACACATTATAAAAAACAATTGCTTCACTACTGATGTGCTTCTTAAGGTTTCCCACATGCTTCTCACTCTGTTGTTTATAACACTGTTAATGTCCAGCTTCACTGTGCAAGATTGGTCCCAAGTTTGCTCACACAGAACACAAACAGAAATGAATAACTGCGTCTTGGGAATTTCTAGATCACTAGCATACAGAAGGAGATGACTTCTTGGATTGCAGCGATAGCAGATGAAACATGGATCTCTCACTACAACCTGAAGTGGCAGTTTCTTGAATGGAACCACCACATCCTCCGAATATGGAGAAAAAAAAGAGTTCAAGCAGACACTTTTCAACTTCGAAAGTCAAGCAACAGAATTTTTGAACTAGGAAGATGCTCTTTTGGTTGATTTTCTGCACAAGAAGAAACCAAAAATGCTGACAGGTATTATGAAATCTTGACAAGGCTACAGCACACTCTTCAGAAGGGTCTGCTCACTAAGGAAGTGTGTTTGCTCTAGAACAACTCTCGTCCTCATGTTGATCGAAAAACGGAATATTTGCTGCAGAAGTTTAAATGAGAGAATCCGACCATCATTCTCTCTACAGTCTGAAACTGGCACCCCTCTGATTTTCATCTTTTTACTAAAGTGAAGGACTTCTGAGCGGAAAACTGATACAAGTGGATGATGACATCCAGAAAAATGTCACCAGCTGGTTCAAGGACTGGTGACAGATTTCTTCAGTGAGTGATTCCTCAAGCACGCATTCTGATCACAAAAATACTTGAATGTCAATGGATATTATGTAGAGGAATAACAAGTGTTGAATTCTCATTGCAAAATGAAAGTTTTAAATATAATATCTTTTCTTTGTTTACAACAAAACGATTCTTACTTCACAAATGGCTCTCATAAATATACCTGAACCACGGAATCATGAAATTGATAGACTGTTAGTTATTTTTTTATCAATCTTGATGGACCAGTTGTTATTTTGACATCACATTTGATAATTGACATTCATCAAGCAAACGTTGATGAAAGCAGTTGATTACCTTTATTTTTTCTTATTTGCCTAAAAGGTTCTTGTTAAACTGCAATACGAACAAGTGAAAGCTGAAATAAAATATCAGTACAAGATTTGTCTAATTCTCTTGGGAATTCCGTAATATATACAGAAAAACCTACATTTTTCAAATTTCCAGATGTGTCCATAAGATATATATATATATATATATATATATATATATATATATATATATATATATATACATACATATATATACAGAGTGTTTAAAAAATACGGGGCATAATTTCAGGTATGTATTTCCCATATGTAGACAATCAAAATAGTTCATTACAACATGTGTCCGGAAATGCTTCATTTCCGAGTTATGGCCTTCACAACATTGAAATTCACCGGAACGTTTTTCTTTCCGCAGGTCGTTGTCATTACAGAAGATGTTCAAAATGTCCACCTCCTGCTTGAATACAGACCTCACATCGATGTCTCATTGACCTGTGAACACGATCCCAAACTCCAGGAGTATTGCGTATGTCCTCAGAACATGCCACAATTCGATTCCGAAAGGATTCCCAATCAGGCACCGGAGACGAATAAACCAATGATTTTAAATGGCCCCACAAGTAGAAATCGAGAGGGTTCAGATCAGGTGAGCGTGGAGGCCAAGCAATTGGGCCACCTCTACCTATCCATCGATCAGGAAACCTTCGATCCAAGTACCGGCAAGCCGTACGACTGAAGTGTGCAGGAATGCCATCATGCAAGAAGTGAATGTGTTGACGATTGATCAGTGAAGTGTCTTCTAAAACATGAGGTATGGTGTTTTCCAGGAAGTTTGTGTACGCCTGCCCCGTAAGTCTGTTTACAAGTACATGGGGTCCAACTAATCGATCACCAATGATACCGGCCCACATGTTGAGGGAGAACCGCACCTGGTGATGAGATGGAACAGTTGCACGTGGGTTTTCATACGCCCATACATGCTGATTGTGGAAATTTGTTATGCCATCTCGTGTGAACTGTGCTTCATCTGTAAATAATACTAAGGCAGGAAAGTTCGGATTTACACCACACTGCTGCAAGAACCACTGACAGAACCTAACTTGTGCAGGGTAATCTGCTGGTGACAGGGCCTGTACATGTTGCAAATGATAAGGATACAATTGATACTCTTTCAACAGTCTCCAGACAGTCGTATGAGAAACATTGACTTGCAACGCTACCCTTCGTGTGCTGATAGAAGGAGTCATGTTCACAGCCTCCAGAATCTCCTCCTGTACTTCTGGAGTTGTAGATCTTGGTCGTCCCCTTCCCAAACCAGGAAAGTTAAATTTTCCATACTCGCACAGACGGTAATGGAGATGTACAAATGTCTTCCGATCTGGACATTGTCGCTGTGGGTACCTCTCCTGGTACAAACGACGAGCCAGCGCAGCATTGCCGTCCGCCTTACCGTACATGAAGTGTATCTCTGCCAGCTCTTGATTTGAATACATGTCGCACGGTCTAACGCCTACACAACACTGAATGTAACCTTCGCCTCGGAATGAACTGTCAGAGTGCCCTCTTAATGTCTCCTTTGACGGCAACGACCTGCGGAAAGAAAAACGTTCCGGTGAATTTCAATGTTGTGAAGGCCATAACTCGGAAATGAAGCATTTCCGGACACATGTTGTAATGAACTATTTTGATTGTCTACATGTGGGAAATACATACCTGAAATTATGCCCCGTATTTTTGAAACACACTGTATATAGACACACATTATATACGGAAATAAAATTCATATAATTTCATTAACCATGCACACCAAAACGAAACAAATGCACTATTGCTGTCATAAATGCAATGTCGTAATAGTCTGCCTCGGCTACTTGCATCCGAGTGATATCAGAAGACTGTACATTCTAAACATGTGATTCCACTACTCTATGTCGTAGAAAAAAGAGAAGAAGCTACCATTAGAGAAGGAAAACCCAAAGAGAAAAGTAAAGGTAGGTGAATGGCAATGCAGGAAATAAATTTTAAGCACAAAAAAGATAAATAGGAGATAGATTGTACACCTCAGCAGTTCCATTACATGTAAAGCAGAATTTAAGAAGCTAGAAGGCAGAGGGGACAAGAGGATACACGTGTGTCCACCACATACCACAAAAGGAGTGGCCGACATGGAACTGCAGAGAACTCCTTTTAGACAATGCTCCTTTCAGACAGCAAGTGTTTCCACCTTCAGCTGCTATTATGACAGACAGAATATGCAATTAGTTGCCAAAACTCTCACAGTGTGTGCTAGTGCTGACAATGACACAAGAGACTGCCAATAGCAGTGGTACTGAGCCTTTACATTACGATGTACAATGAAAAACGAAATAATATATACCAAAAAGAGAAATGAAGGCACAACAACTGGACTTTTCTACATATTTAATTTTTTTTTACGTAGACTTACAATAAAAATACGCTTACCTACTATAACAGAGTAATAACTTTACTCCCTTATCTAATGAAAGAGCATGCAGAACTTTTTCTACTTAAAAATCCACTGCCCTCAACCACATTTGAATTCTTAAAACATCAGTCACAAGGCAAGAAGGTAAAGATAAAGGTATCCCCGTAACATGCCATGAAGGCACTTGGGGGGCATGGAGGTAGAGCCCCATGCTTTCCATGACCTCGGCACTAGAATGAGGTGGTGTGGTCGGCACCACGCTCTGACTGCCTTTTACACCCGGGAAAAACCCAGTACTCAATTTTATAGGAGGCTGAGTGAACCTCGGGGCCATTCTGAAAGTTTGGCAACGAGAAAAAATCCTGTCACCACCTGGGATCGAACCCCGGACCTTCCAGTCTGTAGCCAGCTGCTCTACCAACTGAGCTACCCAGCCGCCCCACAAGGCAAGAAGAGCAACCATTAACCCACTAAATATGGCTATAATTGTCTAATAATTTAACAGCTTTAATACTCACTACTTTTCTCACTAGGCCAACTTTCTAAGATATAAATACAACTTTTTAACGATATTGTTAACCGTACAAGATTTTTCCAGCAGGACTAAAATCTAAATATAATGTAAGATAAAGAAAGGCTTTGAGATGAAAACATTTAACTTTTTTACAACTTTTCCACTTTTACATTTCCTTTACTTTAAGTAATTGAATTGCTAAATGACAATTAACTTATAAAACATCCTGTAACAAAGACAGTTTTCTAAAGCATACTATAATCTGCATCTGTAACAACATAAACAAGGGTCAACACCAGTTGTCCATATAACTGCTGAGTTCATTCATAGTCACACTACCGGTACATTGCTTTGTGACAGTGAAATCTCAATATTATTATGTTAACTGTAAGGTCAGTACCATTACTACGAAGTAAACATTTTAGCAGTGAGTTCAGCATAACATAAGAAAGAAATGCAAGCGCAGTTGACAATTATGAAGAAAATCAGTGACACAGTAACACAGTGAAGAGTGCCAACAAAAACATAAACAAAAAATTAACTAGGGCGAAAGAAATTATTTAAACATACAGTGAAATGTTACAGCAGATAAAAACACAGCCAAGTGCTCTACCTTCCTAATTCAGAGTTCTTTAGCTATGTTATGCTTTTTGAGGAATAATCTGAAATGAAAATTACGTTAATTTCTTTGTATATTAAATAATAAGAGGTAAATGCTGGGAGAAATGATTTTATTTTATGCAACAAATAATGATGATCTTCCATCCTGGCAGTCTAGGTTCGATTACTGGCCAGGTCATGATGGAATTTGTTGTGGACAAAGATGACATGCAAAAATGGATTTGGAGCTCTAGGCCCTGGGGCTTATCAGGTATTGGTCTGGGGATGTGACCTGACTCTGTTATGGCTGAGGCAGGATTCCCATCTGTGAACATGCCATCCAGGTCGCCCATCAGACTTGGAACATTCATCACATATATAGGACTCAGAATGGGTCACTGCAAGCCTAAGGCCTTTGGACCTGACCTAGATACAGATCCAGACCTCGAAAAATAAGCCATTTCTGGGGGTAAAAGGCACCCCTCTAGTGCCCATGTCAAGAAATCACCAACTCAGTAGTGTACACATGGACACCTTTATCTTATACAGTTACAATGCATTTCATCAGTCAGTGGCAGGTCATGTGTCGAGTGCTTGCCCAGTTGTTGCTCACACTGTCGTCATTTCGTATTGCAGTGATTACTTGGCATTTCGCAGGATTAAAACTTAGGCATATGAAACACAACAACGTTTGATACTCACCCTCCTTGCAGTAGTTGATGGAAATGATACCCATTTTCTCCAACACATTTTTCATAACTTCTCAAGAAATTTACGTAAAGATTAATTTTTGGTCCTACAGAATATATCTGTTATAGTAACAATTGATATTAGAAGAGAAAAATTCGTTCCAGCATTGGAGATCGAACCCAGGTCCTTGGTTCTACGTACCAAGTGCTCTAACTATTGAGCCACGCCGAAGTTCAATCCACAGCACCGGATCGAATCCCTCTCCTCTAGTGTTTTTCCCTTTATAATGGCAGTTGATTTAATATATACAAAAAAAAAAAAAGTCAACATACATGTCGAACTTGGAGTCAGGCCACAAAGGAAAAAACACTGGAGGAGAGGGATTTAACTTCTGTGGATTTAACTTCGGTTTCGTACATAGAACCAAGGACCCGGGTTCGATCCCCGGCACCGGAGCAAAATTTTTCTCCTCTGTTACCATAACATATATATTCTGTAGGGTCAAAAATTATCTTTACGTAGGTTCTTCACCCAATAGTGCATATTACTGTGGAATCCCGGCCACCAAGTCACTCAACTGAGTGCACTCCTTGTATAATGACAGTTGACTTAATATAAAAAAAATGTCAACATACATGTCGAATTTGGAGTCAGACCACAAAGGGAAAAACACCGGAGGAAAGGGATTCGATCCAGTGCTGTGGATTGAACTTCGGCGAAGCTCAATGGTTAGAGCGCTTGGTATGTAGAACCAAGGACCCAGATTCGATCCCCGGTGCTGAAGCGAATTTTTCTCCTCTAATATTAAGAATAATTCAGGCAACTTTCCCAAGACAATATCATTCCATATTCTACATGTGAGAAAACTGTCAAAAAACAAAACAAAACTGTGATTATATCGTGTGATGATAGTTCAAGAATTGGTTTGGAGCCATAAAGTGTTTTGATGTTAGAAGGGACCTATAGGTGTATATGTATACAAAAGTTCCATTCCAATCTAAAAATGTATAAGACCTTTTATTACGAAAAGTTGGGGAGCCTTTAACGAGTAAATCACTTTATTTAATATCCAGAATGTATCATAAGTTCATAACAAATGGGATCCACTTCAGGGATGGATTCAGGACATAAAAAATAATAAAATATAGTTTATGTAAACTTATGCCCAAAATCGCTTTGATTTTAAGTTTCAATAGTCCAAGGAACAATATACTTACATTTAGAGCTATAATGAGCTTCTTGTGCTCTATACAAGCTCCATCATGTATCATTATAGACATCCTCACCTGCTCAAATATTCCATATGTTGGTCAATTTCATTGGAAACCTTCAACACATCAGAGCATTTCATCATACCTTTTTGTTATAATTACAGTCTAGTACATAGTGAGTGGCCATTCTGAGAATAATTATATCAGGGAATTTCTTGTAAAATGTTTTTTCACCTTATCTCCTTATGACTCAGTTTTTACGGCAGTATCATATGTAAATAATAATCGTTTCAGCAATTCACCAACTTGTTCTTCACATCGAAATGGCATGAAACATTACTTATTTGCACTTGAAATGTAATCATCATCATCATCATCATCATCATCATCATCATCATCCTTCACGAATTAGGCCTCTGTAGACCTGTTTCGGCCCCATCTATCAGTCTTCTAAAAGGTCTTCCTGGTCGACGATGTCCTCTAGGTTTATACTGCATCATAATTTTTGGGATTCTTGAATTTTCTATTCTTCTTATATGATCTAGCCAATTGAATTTGCATCTGCTGATTTTTTCTTCTACTGACTCTACTTCTAATTGTTCTAAAATTTCTTCATTCCTTTTTCGGTCTAAAAGAGTATATCCTGCTGTCCTCCTGAAAAATTTCATTTCCGTTGCTTTGATTCTGTTCATGTCTTTTTTCTTTAATGTCCAAATCTCACTTCCGTATAAAAGGGAGGGTAATGCTAGTGTATTATATATTTTTATTCTTGTAGATTTTTGTACTAATTTAGCTTTTAATGTATTGTTTATTATTCCTAGAATTTGTGTAAATTTGGTAATTTTCTTGTTCACATCTTTTTCATTTTGATAAGATATTTCACAATCCAGATAACTGAAATTTTGTACTTGTTCGAGGCATTGGTTATTGTGTATTATCTTACTTCTGACTGGGTCTTGTCCTAAAAATGCCATTACTTTTTGATTTTTGTGCTGAAATTTCCATCCCAAAATCTTTTAATATTTTATTTAATGTATATAATCCTCTTTGTAAATTATCCTCTGAATTGGAAATTATGACTTGATCATCGGCATAGAGTAAGGTATTTAATGTTAGAGCACTGGTTATTTTGATTCCTGATGTGTAGATTTGGTTCCATTTTAAAATAATTTAATTTACATAAATATTAAATAAAGTTGGTGATAGTGGACAACCTTGTCGAACTCCATTATTAACTAATTTTCTTTCGAATATACAGTTATTTATTTTGAAATGTACGTGACTTAATATGTAATATTTTAGAAGTAAGATTCAGGTGTTTCATTACTAAATGGTATGCTGTTGCATAGTTTAAAAATGGACACTGTATAGTACAAAGTAGGCCTACTTAATTTTAGGATTTGCAATCTGTAGAAATAATAAAATATCAGTGCAATAACAATGGAAAATTACTACATTATGTTCTCTTTTACAGGACAAGAACTCTATCGAATCTAGATGGCAAACAATGAAACAACTCAGAATTTCTAGAGTTGGTGCTAATGCTAGAGTACAGTGATAAGGCAAAATCGACTTTTTTTCTTGAAATATCTGCTCTATATTCTTTACATCACTTGCACAGAACTCTGCGACACTGAATATAAATAAAATACATTTTTAATGGATATACAACAAGATTACGCTGGTAAATGAGTGAACTGTGTTGCTTGCTGCTGTAACATTTCACTATACCAGAACTTAAAAACCAGTCACACACAAAAATATACAGTAAACCTTTCCTGCAGAAGAAAAAAAATCCTTCAACATTACATAATCAACTAAAAGTTATGAATTCTGTGGTTTTATGGTAAATAAGGAGTTCTGGGTTATCAACTTTTACCACCGATTTATTATAATTAATTTGTTTTACTGAAGTACCATAGAACTAGTATAGACAATAAAATATATTTATTAACTAAAGTTACCTGTAAAAACTCTTTCCCTGCCTCGAATTATCTGGTTCTTACTTCGTACACTTACACAAAGGTGGATCATTGCGAACATTGTCACGTTCATGATAATACTTTGAACTAGAAGAGGTATTTCGTATCGTTTCCCAAACCTGTAAAGCAAAAATATAACAAAAACACATTACTGCAATGCACACATCACTTTTTAAACTATGCTTCCATGCATTCACTGAAGTTATTTTATTATTGCGCCTTATGACTACATTTTTCGGACCTTAAGGGGTTAGATATAGCTTACAGCAGTAAAATTTTGTAAATATTCAACATTTTTTTCCTCCATTACTGCATCTTGTACTTACTTATTTACTTACTGGCTTTTAAGGAACCTGGAGGTTCATTGCCGCCCTCACATAAGCCCGCCATTGGTCCCTATCCTGAGCAAGATTAATCCAGTCTCTATCATCATATCCCACCTCCCTCAAATCCATTTTAATATTATCTTCCCATCTACGTCTCGGCCTTCGCAAAGGTCTTTTTCCCGCCGGCCTCCCAACTAACACTATATGCATTTCTGGATTCGCCCATACATGCCACATGCCCTGCCCATCTCAAACGTCTGGATTTAATGTTCCTAATTATGTCAGGTGAAGAATACAATGCGTGCAGCTCTGCGTTGTGTAACTTTCTCCATTCTCCTGTAACTTCATCCCTCTTAGCCCCAAATATTTTCCTAAGAAACTTATTCTCAAACACCCTTAACCTATGTTCCTCTCTCAAAGTGAGAGTCCATACAGAACAACTGGTAATATAACTGTTTTATAAATTATAACTTTCAGATTTTTTGACAGTAGACTAGATGACAAAAGCTTCTCAACCGAATAATAACAGGCATTTCCCATATTTATTCTGCGTTTAATTTCCTCCCGAGTGTAATTTATATTTGTTACTGTTGCTCCAAGATATTTGAATTTTTCCACCTCTTCGAAGGATAAATCTCCAATTTTTATAGTTCCATTTCGTACAATATTCTGGTCACGAGACATAATCATATACCTAGTCTTTTCGGGATTTACTTCTAACCCTATCGCTTTACTTGCTTCAAGTAGAATTTCCGTGTTTTCCCTAATCGTTTGTGGATTTTCTCCTAACATATTCACGTCATCCGCATAGACAGGAAGCTGATGTAACCCGTTCAATTCCAAACCCTCTCTGTTATCCTGAACTTTCCTAATGGCATTATTCTAGAGCGAAGTTAAAAAGTAGAGGTGACAGTGCATCTCCCTGCTTTAGCCCGCAGTGAATTGGAAAAGCATCAGATAGAAACTGGCCTATACAAACTAAGACACATTTTAATCAATCGAACTAGTTTCTTGGGAATACCAAATTCAATAAGAATATTATATAAAACTTCTCTCTTAACCGAGTCGTACGCCTTTTTGAAATCTATGAATAACTGATGTACTGTACCCTTATACTCCCATTTTTTCTCCACTGCATCTTGTACAATAATCAAAATTAGTATGTGTAAAATACTGACCTTCTGCTATATGAAAAAAAAATATTTTTACGATTTAAATTTTTTTTTTTTTTTTTTTTTCAGTTCACTGTGCATTGATTAAGCTTTTCCCTCATAACTCAAAAACTATCCAACATTCTGTGATTAAATTTTTTGTGTGTATTTATGCATGTCATGTCTACAATATAATACAAGATCATTTCTCTACCTTTGATAGATTGTCTGATAAAAAATAAATTAATTTTAAAAAATGATCGAATATCAATATTTTCTACTACACCAAATAAAAAAAAAATATTATTTATTAAGGAATGTACGGTAGTTGAAAGAGCATGATATTGTAAACATGAGTTTCAGCAGTAAAATAAAAGAGAGAGAGAACTAGACTTTATCCACAAAAGAAGCAATGTAAGGGACTATCAAGCTGAAGGAAAAGTAAGACAGAAAAAAAAGTAGGCTGAATGTTCGCCATACCAGTACTGTACTTACCAAAACAGAATCCTGAGTGTGTTTGCAACAAGCAGGGCGAGACATACAAAGAGTGAAAATCCCTCAGCATCTTCCGTCCTCTTTATTTCTCTGTATTGTGGAATGTAAGGAACCACACCTCCGAATATCATAGCTCCTGCACTGATCCATTTCACTATCTTGCTCACTGATACATTTGAAACCTCCTCCAATATGGAATCCATTATAAAGAACGATGATATGAGCGTTTTATTAGTGGAGCTATGTCAAATGTAGCATACTGGTGATTTTTTCTTGGTGCGACTTAAAAAGAGAAAAGTTGCGGTAATAATAATTGCTATACAAAACAGAAATAAATTGTATGGATATTTTTCTCTCTAAATATCAGTTGTCACATTAATTTATATTATGTCAGTAGCATTGTTATAGCAAGAGCCCAAATATGCAAATGCAGATATTAAAAATGCCTGCAAATACGCTAAAAAGTTACTAAAACATTTATTGTAGCTAAATATATATATATATATATATATATATATATGTCATTACTGCTGCTGCTGCTAATACTGCTGTTGTACAGGTTTTTCAAACTCGAGCACCCCTTCCCAACAAATATTAGCCATATTCCAGTCTGTTGGTGTTGGTGGCCTGAACGACTGCGCTCTTGGACAAGTACAGCATGCAGCACTGTGAACTTAACCCAGGCTATTGTATGATGACAATAATATGTGAGTTAATGATGGCGAAAGGAGTCCGAGGTCAAACGTCGAAAATTACCCAGTAATTCTGCTTCAGTTGGTTGAGGGAAAACACTGGAAAAAACCCCAACCAGGATTTGAACCCTGGCTCGCTCGTTTCATAGCTAGACGTGCTGACCATTACACTACAGCGGTGGACCTTGTCGTGGTGTTACCTCTTTCTACTAACGAGGCTCTGGACTGAGTCACAGTGGTATATCTGTTGCATCTTATATGGAGGAAATTCCTCATACTAGCTTCTCCAAAAGACTACGATAGCAGCCTGTCACTGGACTAACTGGTGACAAGCCTGTAACTTGTCCTGTGAAATTTCCAACATATTCAAGTCTCTATAAGTATATAACTGGAAAGATGAATGTGTTGACTAAATTAGCCTGAAGAGAAGAATTAAGAGGAAAAAATAAGGCACAGAGAGATCAGATGAGGTCTGGACAGGAGCAATGGGGTTTTCACTGTGTGCTGCTGATGTTCTCGCGGCACAGAACAGAAAGTGTAGAGTCGAGGTGATATAACCATACAAGTTTCCATAATGATGACGCAAGCATGCATGTGTTTGTTCTGTCTCGTGACAAGGTTAGTGAATCAGTCTCCAAGTGACTGGTGAGTAACACAGTACATATTATATTAGTGCTGTTGATCGATCAAAATATTTAATCGATTAACTATTTGAATTTAATCGATTAATCGAGTTTAGATAGAGTTGGAAAAATGTTTTAATATACTGTAATACACAATTATTGTTAAATTTAACTTGTGTTCGGTGATGTATATGTATATGTATGTATGTATGTATGTATGTATGTATGTATGTATGTATGTATGTATGTATGTATATATTTATTCACACTGCAATGGGTATATACCCGGTGGCAGTGGTAACTAATTACACTCAATAATGACAATAATAAACTTATTAATTAAAAATACAATTAATGATAATACTAATAATGAATAATAATAATAATAATAACAACAACAACAGGGAATATACTAAATTAAATGAAACGATCACTTAAAATAACATTTGAAATATTCTAATTTGTATCTTAAAACTAAGATCGAACTAAAACCCACGAGTATATGTTCATATCTGCACAAGTACCTTTCAACATTACACTCATTTCGCTGTCAACTCACTCACTGCACTGGAACTACGACACATTTCACTGATTCTATCCTGATTTCACTAACACTTCAAAAACATTTCACTGTTCAAATACTTTGCACTGCCACTATAACCTATACAGCTTCACTGACAGGAACACGTTTCACTTACACAGCACACTTCACTGACACGACATACTTCTTCACTGATACAACACACTTCACTGACACAACATAATTCTTCACTGATACAACACTTCAATAACAACATATCATTTACACCCTTTAAGTACTGTGTATAATTACCGTCTATTAGTAAGGTCCTTAAGCCTATTTTTAAATACATTTTTGGTTGTTGGTAAAGCCTTTAGTAAGTCTGCAGGTAAAGCATTCCAGTCCCTGATAGTACGATTGAGAAAAGAAAACTTTCCAGTGTCCGTCCTCTGCCTTCTTTCCCTCAATTTATATAAATAAGCATAAATATTAAATGTTGTACTGGGTGTTCAGTTCAAAATGTGTCTTGGCTCGCTGCATGCCGTCATGTGGCTAGCTGATGAGCCTAGAGAATTCAATCTTCCTACACTTCCGCAGCTCAGGTGTATAATCTAAGAGGCAGAGAAGTTGGCTAGCAAGTATGGCGTTCATTCTGAAGAGTACGTGCCGATACGTACGGTAACGCCGGTAGTGGCAGGAATGTGAACTGTTTGGAAATACGTACTGTCGAGATATGGGGAGAGGGTTAAGACGATTACTTACGTATTTGTTGACATTAACTTCGACGGTCAACATGGACACGGAGCATTTGATTTGTGTTGTGGAATGTTACCATACGCAACCGATGATAACAAATACCCTGCGTACGACTTGCCGGCGCAAAACACAGTTCGAAAGAGGTTATGGTAGCACACAGACCGTACAGACCGCCATCTGTTGCTACGACGTTCAAGTTATACCGTACACATTCTCAAGTTCAGATTGAAGAATGCCTTAAATAATAGGCAACTTCTCTAACATATAAACTGAAACTTGCTTCAAATCGGTGACCCAACAGCAGTGACGTCATGACGCACTTTGAAATGAACACCCAGTATATCTGTATATATTGTATCGTTATATTACAAAACAACTAGGCCCTATTTTAATTACTTACTTACATATTTATTATGAGACTTAAAATTTATTGTGTCAATTTCTCCGGGAATTTTTTAGATAAACATAAATAACAAAAAGTATGAAGACTCGCCTAGTTAATACTGCTTCATCCATGATTTTAAACATGTGAGTGCATTCACATGCACATCGAGGTGGAAAAATGTTTTAATATACTGTAATACACAATTATTGTTAAATTTAACTTGTGTTTGGTGATAAGCATAAGTATTAAATGTTATATATCTGTATATATTGTATCATTATATTACAAAACAACTATTTTAATTACTTACTAACATATTTATTATGAGACTTAAAATTTATTGCGTCAATTTCTCCGGGAATTTTTGAGATAAACATAAATAACAAAAAGTATGAAGACTCGCCTAGTTAATACTGCTTCATCCATGATTTTAAACATGTGAGTGCATTCACATGCTCAGAATTAAGTGCCGCTCTACATTTACTAACAATGTTTCCTGCATCGCTAAACACGAAAAAAAACTTTTTTTTTCTGTCAAGCACTTCTCCACGATCATTCAATTTAAACCCCAACATTTCACCGAGTTTACCTCTCAAATTCTCATATGACATAATGGAGTTTACACTTTTCACAAACCACAGAAAACTTTTTTTTTTTTCTTTATCAAACTAAACACACAACCTTCATATAAAAACTCAGTACAGAAACTGTAACTGCAAAAATACAGCGGTCGAAACAGAACACTGGCCAGATTTTAGAAAGAGAAGAAGATAGTTACGCTCTCACTTACACACAGTGTAGACATGGCTATTTTATAAGGGATAAGTGGGACGAATCCCAGAAAAGTATATATTTCATATGCTAGGAAGATGAGCTGACAACAAGGTGGAAGTTTTCTTGGAAAACCATAAAACTTAATAAGGGTTTCACATTGCGTTTCAACTTTCAATAGAAGTAGACTCTATCTCCATCTCTTTCTGAAGTGTTTGTGCAAAGATTTTCCCTACACTACCTGGTTTACAGTTAGAAAATAACAGTACTATTGTGCTTTTAAGTAAGCAATTTCAGAGAGAGAAATATTGTCGGAATTTTTAGTATGAGTTTGTAGTAACAAAATAATAATTAATATCAACTACGACTGATTAATTTTAATCGACTCAATTATTCGATTAAATATTTTTGATCGATTAATTGATTTAATCCCACAAGACTATATTATATGGTGTTTTTTTGTCCATTTATAATGAAAATATGAATAAGTATAAGCTGTATAATGGCTACTCAAATGTTTTCAACTAAAGAACGTGTATATTTATGATTCATATCATATGTGTTAACCCAATCTGCTAGTCAAGTACGAAGGTGGTTTGAAACACAATTCCCAGATGTAAAAATTCCATCACGTACAACAATCCATAATCTTTATAATACATTTCATCATGCAACAGGAAGTATTCAGACTAAGAAACAAAACAGAGAGCGTAGGGTTCTCACAGAAGAAATATTAAATGACATTGGTCATCAACTGGAACATTCTCCTAGAAAATAACTTAGGCACCTTTCACAACAAGTACGAATTTCTGATGGCTCTGTGCAAAAGCTACTAAATTTTTAAAGTTGCAGCCATATAAAATAACTAAGACACATGCTCTTCAACTTGGTGATCCTGCATGTAGGCGCGCATTTTGTGAGTGCTGCTTAATAATATTCATAATGAACTAATAGACCCACATTTAATATTTTTCTCAGACAAGGCACGGTTACACCTCCATGGTTATGTGTTCACAAAAAAATTATATTTTTCTCAGACGAGGCATGGTTCCAGCTCCATGGTTATGTGTGTTCATAAAACAATCATTATTAGATTTCTGAGAAACCTGATATTGTTCATGAAGTATCCCTCTATGACGAAGTACCCCACGCATCCTGGAAGAACTGAAACGTAATATTCTTCACATATTAACAGCATTAATCGACCAGAGCTACAGCAAGTTATGGGACATTTCATTAAGATGTGCCAAAAATGTCTGGACAACGAAGGAGGGCAGTTTCAGCACCTCCATCAATAAAGTTGGTAAGCAAGACACTTTTTAATATATAGAAATGTCCAATATGGTACATACAGAGATGATTATTCAACATTCTTTTCGGAGAGGTATAATGTCTAAATTTCCACCTCCTAAGTGGAATTCCTATGAAATAACGTTGCACGGTAATCATAGAACCAATAAAGTAGTCAGAAGGCTTCCCCTCTAAATTTCAAAAGATGGTTTCTGGACGTCAGTATTTGGAGATTTATACAAAACATAATACAAGAACAGAATCAGCCACAGAATACTATATATAATCCAAATTCACAATGGTCATAAAAACGTAAGGCACCTCGTACTTATACAAGAAGTGTGCCAGTATTACAAATCAACGACAAAGTAAAGGGATTACACATCGAATAAAATCAATACAAGGACAAGAATAATGTGAAACAATATCTGAGGGCACTTTCATATCATACGAAGCTGCATTCTGACCCCAGTGGAGAAGTAAATTGAAAAATAAAATTAATTACAGAATACAAATACTGGTACTGTAAATTTACTTAGATTTCACTGCTAAACTTTAAATTTACATTCAAAACCATACACGTAATAACTCCGGACAAATGACCATTTAATGACCGTGGACATTTCTGATACTGGACATTTAATGTCAATGGGCATTTATGATAATGGCCATTTAATGACTGTGGATTTATTTCATACTGGATATTTGTTGACTAGGGACATTTTTGTTACCGGTACTGGAGATTAATGATGGATTTTTTTTTTTTGCAGTGAACTAATTACTGATAATCCACTTTCATGTGCTGGTAATTCGTGGCACGGCAGTCCATGAAGGGCTAAGGCCGAATTACCGACTCTTTCACGTCCACATGCCACAGTAGAGATGAGCGATAATCCACCCAATACGAGAGTAACATGTTGTCAGCATGAAGATCCCCAAGCCGTTATAGCTCGTTTTCGAAACTGGATTTGAAATTACATACATAAGTATGTAGGCCTACTTACTGAAATGTCTATACTTCAAATATTGGAAGAGGACTTACACTGGATAATAAACTCAGTTCACTTCGATGTCAGGATAACCTGGTGGTTATATAATTATTTGTTTTCCATTAACTTAACTGCATGATACAGAACTGAACATAATTCCAATATATCCTAAATGCCGAAGTAACTAGCTACATAACCTCTTTATCATTAGCCAGTTAACAAAATTACATGTGTATTCGGTTTAAGAATGACAGACTTGCGATACTAAATTAGATTTGAAATATCGGAGATTTCATTCCTGATAAATTTAACTACAGCTTTCTTAATTAATTTCAAGACCATGTTAGTAATAAGTGTGCAAAATATTAATTTTAAGGTTACACAAAACATTACTTTGCCAAAAAATACTACAATTCTGTATGTAAGCTAAGAACAGAGAATTATTTACCTGGAGGAGAAATAGGGTGTGGTATGCTGTAGAGCATAAGTTTGCGATTACATCGTTCAAACACTTGTAATTTACGTGTGAATAATTGCTGCTTTATCTACAACATGAACCAGCTGATAAATGTTTACACTTCTACTTCCTGTCAGAACTAGGCACCGACAACGCCATCTGTCTTCGCTTTCAAAAAGACTTGGCAAAAGCGCGCGTTATATGTTTGTATAATATTGGACAACACGAAAAGGAAAGCAGAAAATAGAAGAGATTGGAGAAAGCTGGGTGTGCAATGAAACATCTGCCCTTGGGTAGAACACTAAATGAATGAATGAATTATTAAGTTTACTTACGGTACTGATCCGAAGCTGCGCTCTAACATGGGTTCGATTCTTGCTCCGGCTGATTATCTGGTTCGGGTTTTTCCGAGGTTTCCCCAACTGTAAGGCGACTGTTACGCAATTCATAGTGAATCTTCGACCTCATTTCGTCAAATACCAGCTTTTTTTTTGTAGTTGGTTATTTGACAGCGCTGTATGAACTACTCGGTTATTTAGCGTCGATGAGATTGGTGATAGCGAGGTGAAATTTGGCGAGATGAGGCCGAGGATTCGCCATAGATTACCTGACATTCGTCTTAAGGTTGGGGAAAACCTCGAAAAAAACCCAATTAGATAACCAGCCCAATTGGGAATCGAACCCAAGCCCGAGCGTAACTCCGGCATGCGCCTCAGCCGATTGAGCTACATCGGTGGCTAATACTATCTTGCTATAACACAGTCTACTGACGCTTAATACTTAGTAGTTGATAAAGCTTCGTTAAGTAACAGACTTAAAAATTATTTGTTGCATGCAGGAGATTTCAATGGAAAGAGTGGGCCTATCAGTTGAAACTCATTGCTTATACAACACTCAGAAGACATCAACTTGAAATGCATGCAGATTCGCATGGGTAGGGCTATAATGTTATTGGTCAACATCCCACTCATTTTCCATATAATAATTCATAAAAAGCTGATAATTTAGATATTGTATTAATAAAGTCTATTCTTACAGCAATCTGTGTTCTTACCTCAGATCATAAACCAGTGTTTCTCATTCTTGATCACATTCCTGTCTTCACCACTTTCAAAAGCAACAGAAACACATGTGTGATCTATCAAATATTAGGAAATTGTTGAGATAGTACCTAATTCAATTGCAAATAATATCGTAATAAAAACTAAATAAGACTAAAATGTAGCAGTGAGTTCTGGTAAGTAGGCCTATACTTGAACTACCAATTTTTCTTTAAAATTTGCTTTTATATCCAATTCTCAAACATCAAGATATGGTCTCAACACAGATCTTAAAGAATTATTGAAGTCAAAAAGAAAAGTGAGGAAACAATGACAGAGGAGAAAAAAGGACAAAATTTTTATATAGCTTAATAATTTAAAATACTACCTACATAGAATAGCAAAAGAGCTAAAAATTAGGAAATATGAGACTGAGTTAATGATACAGCGTCCTTAAATGCCTAAATCTGGAAAACCACGAAAACACTAACTCATCCTAAGTCCAGTAAGAAATAAAATTTATCCACACAGTGGCATAAAATTCAACCTTCAAAATAAATAGATATGCTACAGACCGTCTTGATCACCAGTTTGCTGAATTACCTGTTGTAAAAAATTATCACAATTTTAATGAAGGTATTATACAGAGCTCTCATCTTAAAACTTCCCAGTCTAAATAACTATTTGTTTGAATTAAATTTAATTTAAACAAAAAACACGTCAATGTACATATTGAGGGGGAAAATTTACAACCAGTGTTAATTACATTTTAGGTTTCACCACTCGCCTCCCACCCCCCTTAAAAATATCAAATAGTACCCCTATATTATGGTACATAAATTTGGAAGAGTATTCGATTGTTACTTCTCATTTATTTGTTCTCACATCTTTTGTTTTCTATTGTCGCCTGGCAACCTGGACTGTTCGCACAGTTTCTTTTGGGTAATTTCGTAAATTACCGTATTCTATTAATTAAATTAAATGTTCAAAATGTGCTGCATTGTTGGCTAGACAGTAATATCAGCTTATTTCAGAACTCCTCTACATAGCGTTGCCATAGTACGAGTATATCAAAACGATACATAAACCATATGTAATTTATGCATTTAGTTTAATATTTTCTTCTTTATAGGGCACAATGCACTCCCAGTAAAATAGTGTCAACTTAAAAATTGTAATTTGTAAAGATATGCTACTTCCTAGTAAAATACTGCTGTGAAAATATTTTTATTGATTTTTTATTAAGCCATAGGAATGATAAGCATTCATGGCATCGTCAGTATATAGAAAATTGACAATACATATAATACATCTAGTGTTAAATATGCTAGGATACAGAATTACAAATATTTTAATTTATACGCTGAAGGGAGAACATTTTTGGCGACACAAGCTAATATATACAGTATTATACTTAGAACTTAATACTAATTAACATGTAAAAGTCAATCTTAATTGTACCAATTTCAGAATACACTAATTCAGATATACTAATATTTTTCTTTCAAGCTAGAGCCATGTGGCACTGTCCCATGCAGTCTCTATGTTTTCTCTTTCCAGTCTTAGCTTTAACTCTACCTGACATAAAACCATCAAAGGTAGTATCTGGAGGAGAATGTTAAATACTAGAGCTTTAAATTTAGATAATCATTTGTGCAAAGTGGCAAGTGTTTTAATAAAATATTTTTTACCTCTTTTTTTTAATTTTCGCATGTTAAGGTCTTTAATATTTTGTGGGAGTTTATTATAAAGACTGCTGCCTCTATGTGATAAACTGTTAATACTTCTGGTAAGTCTGTGGTAATTCAAATGTATGTTCCTGGATGTTCTGGTACTATACTCATGATAAAATGAATTTGTTTTAAAAGAGTATATATTTTGATGAATGTAGCACACTACCTCTAGTATATATATGCAGGGCACAGGTAGAATTTTTAGTTCTCTAAAAATGCTTATACTTTCAGATCGGATAGGGACTTGCTTTATAATTTTAATTATTCTTTTCTGCAATTGGAAACCAAACCAAACAATTAGAAACAAAAACCTTTGATAATTTAGTATTTTATTATTAGAATTTCACACCTTCACCTACATAGTAAAACAGCGCTGGAAATAATTTACGAAAGTAGTATGTGTTTTTCGACATACGACAGTATTTTACTGGGTGTGCGACATATACTCATGAGCAAAAGCAAAGCTAACTCCAATGTTATAAAATCATCAGAAAGTGATTTTTTAATGAAAATACTAATCTTCTATCTTCAAAAGAACTTCGATTTCTCTACAGGATGAATCAAAAGTCTGGAACCATATAAATATCTTCCATATGCTTGATTTCCGATTACTATAGGTGTTACAAGTATTTATAAGACCAAATCACAGTCTAGTATATACAATCGCGAAGCTCAATACGTAGTAAATATGCAAACATTAGATAGTTGCTCACCACTAGGATCGCTAATATCGCCTCATTACAGGCAATGCAAAATAGTACCGTCACAGTCTATTGTTTCTAGCACCCTCAAAACTCAAGCTTCGTGACTGTATATAGTAGACTGTGACCAAATGCTCTATCAGTGACACATTCGATTTTAGCCCTCAGCCATCTCAAAAGCCGCCATTTTGGATGCTACTTTGAAATTTTAAATGGAAAGGAGATCATGTAGGTAAGCCTACTCAAAATCATGTGAAATTTTTGAAAGAAAAAGTGGTGCAATCTGTTTTGAGATATCTCTAATCGTTTTCAAGTTATTTAAACATGGTACAGCACTAAGGAGGCTTTGGAAAAGGTATTTTTATGCAATTCTGGTAATTTTGTCTTTACTCATGAAAATGAAAAGCAGCAGTTCTGATGAATCATATGCATTGATGGTCTTTTCTTCTATCTTACAAAGCCTATATGTATATTTTTCATCAAATGTTATCATTCTGTGCATGTACATTTCAGTGGCGAAGCTCTTAGGAGGTTTTTGAGGCTTTAGCCTAACCAAAAAATTTGAGTTATTATAACTACCGGGTGTTCAGTTCAAAATGTGTCTTGGCTCGCTGTATGCCGTCATGTGGCTAGCTGATGAGCCTAGAGAATTCAATCTTCCTACACTTCCGCAGCTCAGGTGTATAATCTAAGAGGCAGAGAAGTTGGCTAGCAAGTACGGCGTTCATTCTGAAGAGCACGTGCCGATACGTACGGTAACGCCGGTAGTGGCAGGAATGTGAACTGTTTGGAAATACGTACTGTCGGGATATGGGGAGAGGGTTAAGACGATTACTTACGTATTTGTTGACATTAACTTCGACGGTCAACATGGACACGGAGCATTTGATTTGTGTTGTGGAATGTTACCGTACGCAACCGATGATAACAAATACCCTGCGTACGACTTGCCGGCGCAAAACACGGTTCGAAAGAGGTTATGGTAGCACACAGACCGTACAGACAGCCATCTGTTGCTACGACGTTCAAGTTATACCGTACATGTTCTCAAGTTCAGATTGAAGAACGCCTTAAATAATAGGCAACTTCTCTAACATATAAACTGAAACTCGCTTCAAATCGGTGACCCAACAACAGTGACGTCATGACACACTTTGAAATGAACACCCAGTAGTAACAGTATAAGTTCGTAATAACGCTGTATCATAACACTAGATTTCATTCTGATCCTTCCATATATTAAATTCACTGTCATGGATAGTTCTGTGCATGAGACTCATAGAACAAGCCTCCTCATAGGCAGCGGCACTCACAAGCATGTGGGGAGGCCAGGGACGGGAGGGGATATGGATTTGCTTCTACAGCTCTGTAGGAAAGGTGGCTAGCTACAATATGTATATAATATGCCGCGCTATATTGGTTTTCTGTGAAGGCACTGCATTGTGGAGCATTAGGTTAATCAAACACGTGTGTGTGTGTGTGTTTGTGTGCGCGCATACGTGCGCGTGTTTTTTTTTTATAGGCCTACTAATTTTGTGTAAAATTGCTCATATTAAGAGAACACTGAAGTCAATATTTGTTGAATTAGAAGAGAAACTTACAAAGATAGGAGCCTGACAACACATTTGCATATTAAAATAGCAGATGGAGGAAAACAAAATTTCAATTCTCATCATCTTCTTATGGGGTGTGTCATAAAAAAATTTTGATAGAAGAGCCGAGAAACATCAGAGTTAAAGAACATATCTTCAGAAGGAAGATACTTTTCTCTTGTTAGATCACGGAAGAATTCAACATGCAATTTCTGAAGGATTCAAAGCCAACAAATATAATGAAACTGTGAAACAAAATAGATTTGTAATTGAGACTTATCGAAGTTGTTTGCTTCTTAGGTAAGCAAGAGCTTGAAGGTGAAAGTTCCGACAACAAAGGAAGTTATCTGAGTTATCTTGATTTATTATTGAAACTTCTCTCCAAACAAGAACAGTTTATACGTGATCATTTGGTGTGCTCTTCTGGCCTTAATGTTACGTCAAGTGCAAATGACTGTACAAATGGAAACGTGTTTTGGAGATGTTGAAAAGATAAAATGTGTTGAATTGCTAGATCAAAATAACTTTGTGGAATATAAACTAAATTTTCATGTTATGAAATTAAATAACCTTCTGCTCACATATCCATTTTTCAATAAAGGACGATTAGAAAGTGAATTATAGAACAGCATTTACTCCCTGCAGATCTCCTGAAATTCATAATTAGCAATGATCTTCAAACCATCTATAAACAGGTAACACGACTTATCTGTTGGTCTTGGCATTTGCCATTACTACAGCTTTCTCCGAAAGGAGTAAGAGCACATTGGAAAGGATAAAAAAAATTATCTTAATAATTCAATGAAGAATGAAAGATTAAGTTCTCTCAGTACAACCGGCACTAAAAAAAAACTGGTTAGACAACTTGCAATTGATCAGAGTTTCAAGGAACAAGTAAGAGCTCCTTCAGACGAGGCCACTTAGCAGCGCCACTAGTGGCTTGTTCATGACATTACAAACGAGTGTTAGTGGCGCTGGGAACGTGCATTATTAGTGCTGCAAACGTGCGTTTGAAGAACTGTTTAATATACTAAATTTTTATAGAGAATTTTTCAGTCTTCCAGTGAACATGGACATAGAGGGAGATATACTTTCTGCAACTTTGCTCATATGGAGAAAGAAAAGACGTAAAAATAGAAGAAAAGTCTGGATCCATCCATTGGTTTGGAAAGACAGAATCGAGGACTATTTCACACTTTATTTGATGATTTACATCAGGGCTATAAAAAGATTTTTTTCGTATTTTCGCATGTTTAAGAAATCATTTCAAGAGATTCTAATAGGAATTACCAATAAAATTCGAGAAAAAAAAAAAGACACCGTGGCACAATAGGCTGTATACTGTCATAAGGAATTGATAGCCCAACAGTGGTCCATTAGCAACGCCACAGACATGCCATTCATACACCACTAAAATAATGGTGTGGCTGTGGTCCCGTCTGAAACCTACAATTTAATTCATATATCATGGCGGGAAGCACCAATTTTAGTGGGTGCCAGCAGCGTCGAAGCCAACAACTCAGAGCATCTGCAGCGCCACTATTCTGTGGCTGTGGCTGCATCTGAACACTCTCATTTATATCCATTATTCAGAAGCGGCAGTGCTTCTAAAAGTGGTCTCGTTTGAAGAGACTCTAATTGATACTTTAGCAACCAAGAAGGATCGACGTTTGGACTTGCTGTATAAAAATATAAGGTAAGGAGATTACACCTAGTGTCGCCACTGGTACTTTTAAGGGTACACAATCTCACCAGTAAGTCCATTAAGATTTTCGAAATGTTCCTCTTCCAGGGTAAATTCTAGTGAAGTCTCAGACTAAGTAGGATTTAAAAAAACCAGTGGGTGTGACAGAGATGAGAGTACACTGTTAGTGAAAGATATTTATTAAAGCTTAAGACAATAAAATAAGATCTGTACATACAAGTAAATTGTACGAAATAATTAATAAGCAAATCTGCACTATGTTGGTAACCAATGGAAAATAGTGCACAGAGATTGAATAGCTTCACAATTTTAATAAGTCAAAAATAATGAGCCAAGCTATATACAATAAAATATTTTACTCTCAAACAGGTTTGTAGCTGTTTAAACTTTTAGAGCATATAATATATATGATCTTCAGAATTAAGTAATAACTGTGAGAGATTATTATGTAATATAAAATATAATCGAATGAAAAAAGATTATATTTAACATTGCACTGGTGTGGCTGACTTTGGTTTACTTTTAAATACACTAAATCTGTTAATCAACTCAGTAACAATTACCAAACACGGGGCTTTTACATTTTATAAAGACTATCTCTTTAACATGGCATACAGTGCATTCACAGTTCGTTTATAAATGGCACTCCTAAAAACAGACATTATCCAAACATTTTCAATATATATACTCTCAACTACATACGTACAAAACAGAAGAAGGGAAATCATCAAAGCTTCAGAAATGCAATTCAGTTTTATAAGTAAAATACAAAATGCATTACTAGCCAACGAAAAAATGAACGAAATAAAGGTACAAAAGTAATAGATTACGAAAGCTTTGAGATCAACATATTATAAAGTATTTATATTTCTATAAACAACACGAATGGGGAAAAAAAATAATTTTTCGTGCAATTTTGAGACAAGAAAATGCAGCAATGCACACATGTAGGACAACTGAAAAGTTTGATGAAATAAGGGCGATTCAAAAACTGATTTTTGAGAAAAACAAAAATTAAAAAATGAGAAATAAAAGTAAGACTGCTCAGACCTATAGTGTAGAGATATTGAGATCAAACTTTCATGACAACTAATTTAACCAACAATAAATTGATTAATGGAAAATAAGCGTAATTTTCCTCCTCTTTTCCTGCACCCTCATTCTATCAAACTCTTCAATTTACAAAGTTAACGGAAAATAAGATTAGGATCGATTATATCCTAGTTGTTAGAGTAAATAAAAAAAACTTATATAACTTTACTAATAAACAAATCATACATTTACACCACAAATATGAAAATCAGAACTTGACCTCAAGAAAAAACATTTTTTTCATCTCAAGTGACCTAAGAAATCAGTTACCTTTTTGACTAGTTCAAATTAATATATTTAATTCTGTAATACAATAAAGGAACACTATGATATGACAATACAATAACAGAGCCCTGAATACATACGATAAATAAAAAAGTTATTTGGCACACATTCATAGCTGGTGACGTCTCTAGGCAGAGATGGGGTAATACAACGTCCAGGGCAAAGAATGTTTTACTAATGCATAAAATTTTACTCTACAACATGTGAAAATATGGCAGTGTATCATGAAAGTAGCTGCCACTGATTTCTATTCATTTTTCAATACTTGTGTACATTTCCAGGTCATTTGGTTTCTTTTTTACAGACTGTAAAATTTTTCCTTTGTCAGAAGAGAGCCAATTGTTGATCCATAGGTTTGTAAAACGAGATGAAGATCTGGAACACATTCTTCTATACTGTCCATCCATAAACCACAAAAGAAGTAAATTAAAATCATCAGTACCAGTTGCAGAAGACACAGCTCTGCAGTATATATTGACTACACCTCAACTCTGGCTACTAGCAACAGGCATCTATAATGAACACTGATCAAAATACCCCTCATTTCTCGTGAAAAACAACTGAATAGACTACAGTGGACTATAGTGGACTTTATGTTGTCAGCAAACAGCTGGATACATTAAGAAGATTGATTTGATTTCAATACTTGCGTAAATTATGCATAAGTTCTTAAAATACAGAGTGATTCCTGAAGTTAAGCGCTCGAGCTATTTTTATTATCCAAGTCCATGTGAATAAAACGTTGGAAGCTTTCTTTACATAATTTTGGATATCGCACCAAAAAATTGTAATTTTGTAAAATTTTTACTTGTTCCACATCTTAAAGCTTCAATGCTAATGTAAGATTTATGGAATATAATAAATGAAATGGAAACATGTCTGATAAAAAAATGTGACAGAGAATTCGTAGGATGCCTGTAATTGCGTGAAACGTTTATGTTCATGGTTAGGTGTTAGTGTTATACAGTAAAACCTCGTTAATCCAGACTCTGATAAGTCAGACTTTATTTAATCCAGACAGACAAAAAAACTTACTTTTATACCGCACATTAGAACTATGAAATTCAATATTACACCTATAGTATTAAAAATAAAGAAAATCCATCAAGTTTGCATTAAAGTAACTAAACTATACAAACAAATATTATTATCGATTACACATTTTACTGTACTGCATAGTATATTTACGCCTATCCCTTTAAATACACCGTAATAAACTAATAAACGTGTTTTGTTGCTATAAACGGAGTTTTAATGCACTTCCTACTGTTCTTTTAGGTTATTTCAGTTAATCCGGACTTTCATTAAATCAGTCAACTTATCCACCCCAATTAGTCCGGATTAACGAGGTTTTACTGTATTTAGATTTTTAACGAATTGGTTTTTATTTATATAAGGATTGAGAATATGAATGAAATAAAATAAATACAATTTATGTGTTGCATGCCCATTGTTAACGGCATTTTTTCCTTTATTTCTTTATTGAACATATATCATAATGTCAGTATAAGTACTGTACAGTAATTCCATTTTACAATACTTATACTGATATTATATTATATTCAATAAAGAATTAAAGGAAAAAATGCCATTAATGATAGGCATACAACACACAAATTGTATTTATTTTATTTCAGTCATATTCTCAATCCTTATATAAATAAAAACCAATTCGTTAAAAATCTAATACAGTAAAACCTCGTTACTGTTTTCATCTGAATTTGTTTGTTGGAGAGCTGTTAGTATGGGTCTACGATAAAAGAAATAAAAAATATAATTAATGTAAGAAAGTAACTCTATAGATCTATTACAAAACACTGCAGCAACGTAAGATTCTGATTCGATCCTATGCTAGTGACGTCAGAATATTTTGACGCAACTTATTGCTATTCCTACGCAATTCACGTCGGTGTTGAAATTTTCGTAGCATTCTATTCTTTCGATATTCGTGCATAAACTTTTCACGTTAAAATAATGCCTGTGATTTTATTTTGTAGGACATAAAAAGTTAGGGATATTTTGAATACAGTATATTTATATCTCGAAGAACCTCTTCTTTCAGTGCAACTACATTTACAGCAGATTTTAAATGTTACCACTTCAATGCTGCTGGCTGTTTGTGTGTGTCTGTAAATCAGGCACTTACATTATTTTTGCAAACATATATGACAAACATAATGACGTATACACATTCTGTATTGTAAATATCTAGTTAGGCTACACTTGATACGACTGTAGGCGCACATGAGGTAGTTCACAGTTAGGTACCATTCAGAATGGGAACAACTGCGCTAATGTTGTGAACAAACTCATGTTCACATTATTTGCTTTACTCAAATCATTCAAGGAATAAGCTCTGTCCAGGCATAATGCAATTACTTGAATCACCCTGTACATTCAAATTATCTTTTACTTTAATCTACCGAAAATGTGAAGAAAAAAGTTACTTTTTAGTTACCACAACTTAATAATTACTTGTAAGCACGATGAAAAAACATTAATCACATTTCAGTCATCTTACAATCTGTCATCAGACTTGTTTCGTAAGTTCTCTGACCTTCACTTCAATGAACGTGCAGCCAACTTCTCTCCCAGCTTTCTAGACTGTATTAAACTCGCATATGTAATTAACTGATCACTACGGACCACCGCAGCTCAGACTCCAAGGTTAAATAAGTGAATCAGAACAATATATGTAATTTCGTTACTCACGATCATGAAAGACTTTTAAATTCGTTACGACACATTTCGTTACTAGCTGCTTAAATTAGTTACTTTTGTTACCAGTACACATAATGCTTAATTCTCTTAAGTACCGATACATTAAAAATATTAAACTAATTTCAATAATAATATGCTAGGATAAATGTTTTCACGGAGTTCAACAAACGCAAATTATTGTATATGTAAAAATATGTATTAGCTACATATATAAAAATAAGATCTCATAATACTACAACTTTGCATTAACAGCAAACATTAACGATATGAATGAAACAAGTATGCAGCTATTTGATCAGCATATCCTAGGATGAAGAACCCAAATGAGCGACATTATCCTGAAGATTAAATCAAGTTGTTCTTGTGGTCTTATGGTTGCCATATTAAATCTGCGGATTTGAGGTTTGCAGATTCAGACCTTGGCACAGCTTTTTTCAGAAGGGAAGTAAAGCTGGGTGGCCTTTGTAATGGATTTATATCATGTGAAGGATCTCTGACCTTGAATGTAAGGGCTCTAAGAAAAAGTGCTAGTCACTCCTTCGCCCATGTGTCCTGCTTCACAGATGGATGCTTTTGCAGACTCTATGAGACTGCAGTAGCTTCTAGTGCTCAAATGAGAAAATAAAACGAACCAGTTCTTAGCACTGTTGCAAGAACTCTGAAATCTCTTGAAAGGGCACTAAAACCTTAGGAGAGGAACTGCTGAACAGTAATAAATCCAATGTTTAAAGAGATATGAAATATAAATCCAGCAGATATGCTCAGGGCTACCTTAACTCACTACTTCTCTAAGTTGCTGCAAAATATCGGGGAGATTAAATTTTAACAAATGGCTACGAAACCGAAAAATGTCACAACTAAATCATCCTGAATAAATAAAATTTCATGTATCAAGTTTTTATTTTCAACATAATATATTTTATAATTCTCATTTGGGCATTTCGGGAAAAAGCAATAATTTCACACTGTGAGCTACTTGCATGGAACTTTATTTCTGAATTTAACAATGTGTCAGCTTTTAAAACTAAACTGTAATTTTACAGAAAAATCTTAGCATGGTCTCCGCCATTTCTTAAAAATCCTCGCATAACAATAAGTATTTAAGTAATGAGACTTACATGTTATACTCTCAAATTCAGATGTCCATTCCTCGATAGTATGAACACTATTGATTTTCTCAGGACTCAGCAGATTTAAATTTCAAGCAATAAGTAGTAAATAGCGTTGTTGAATTTATGAAACCTCCTATGTGACACTACAGAGCATAATTTTTCAGGAGGACGAAAACGTAATTAAATATCAATAGGCCTACAATGATTCTCGATGATGTCACCATATCCACCAAAGTTTTTTACGATTTATCTAATATCCTTTTGTAGGCATATTGATATTTAATTACCTTTTTTTTTTCTTCCTTAAAAATCATGCTCTGTACTATCACACAGGTGGTTTCATAAAATCAGCAACGATATAAAAACATTCAATTTACAAAACATCTGTCATTTGGAAGAATTGACAATTTTTAAAGCTTATATAATATACTGTCTGTGACTGGAATCTACAAACCTGCAAGGAATTTGAGATGATATCACTTATCTCTCCTATTATCCAGTGTTGTTATGTTAAAAGAATGTGTCTCCATCTTGAATCTTGCGTACACTACTTTTAACACTTAAATATAAATAATTGATTAAATGGCAAACTTACTAGTGTTAATTATATAAGCATGTGTTGCTTACAGCTGTTTCGGTGTATACTGAACACCATCATCAGAATCTACTCTCTGATAGGCTCTGATGATGGTGTTCAGTATACACCGAAACAGCTGTAGGCCACACATGCTTATATAATTAACACTAGTAAGTTTGCCATTTAATCAATCATTTAGAATGTTTCTGTTATCATACCACTAGTCCTATATTAGGAATATTTCAATCGCCAGTGTAACAATAAAGAAGACTCTTTGAAGTGTTAAACAAATGATTTCGGCATGCACTAGACAACTCTGAATGACTAACCATAAAAATTATATTTCCAGTATTACCATCCACAAGAGTGACTGTTTCCACCCCTGGCTTTCTCCAACAACCGGGCCACAGATTTCAGTTACAGACAATGCATTACTATGTAACTATTACTCAGAGACAGAAACGCTCGTGTATATATACAGTAATATATTTATTTAACAACTGATACAAATACTATGGAGTAATTTGAATAATTCAGTGACATTAAGAGGTTTCAAATTATTGAAATATCTGACAATAAAAAATATGATTCATAAAAATAAATTGTAAGACCAATAAACAATTTCTGGAAAGTAAATGACGAAAAAAAACTTATATTCTAATACTTCGAGTTTTCTTCAACCCTATTTGAGGTAAACTAGAGCTTAAAAATATTTTATCAAAATCAAAACTTCACATAATAATCAGAAAGTAATAGAAACCTGAAGGTAAATGGTTAGTTCTTCTATCAGTCACTTTAAAAAAAAGACTCAGTATTATTAATTTTCAAAACAGTTCTATCTATCTATTTATCTATCTATCTATAGCTCTTCGGCCCATTTTCGGGCCATGGCCTCCCCAATTCTTCCTCTCCATTCTTCTCTGTCCCTTGCTGCCACCTTCCAGTTCCGCAATCGCAGCAAACTGGTAGCATCTTCTTGAACCATATTCTCCCATCTATTCCGTGGTCTCCCAACAGGTCTTTTTCCTCCATATTGCCCCTCTAAAGTTCTCCTTGGTATCCTTCCCTTCTTCATCCTGACTATATGTCCTGCCCATTGCAGTCTCCTGATCCGTATGAAAGTTGACAAAGCTATATCATCAGGTGTATAATTCATGATTATATCAGATTCTCCATTTTCTTTCCCTTACCACTGGTCCAAATATCCTCCTTAACACCTTTCTTTCGAAGTTGTCAACTGCATTCTGTGATTTTTTTGTGAAAGTCCAATTTTCACTGCTATATATAATTATACTACGGATCATTGTTTTATATAATTCAATTTGACTCATCCAAATAGCGCCACTTTCAAAACAGTTACAGGGAAATAATTTATCTCGTAGAGAGAAGGATTTGATTAAATCATCAGCCCTCCAGTGAGGGTGACTGCAAGGATCCTGAATACAGAGCAGTTATGTTTTTTAAGTCGATTACTGAATTTTAGATTTGGGATTCGCTTGTTGCCAAAATGTCATGTTCATGTCATAGATGAATATACAAAACAGTCATAAACTTTAAAGGCACGAAAGTATTAAACTCTACAAAATAACTTTTTATTAGGTCATCTCGTAAGTAATGTTAGTTTTTTAAGTTTGGTATTTTGTGAGATTTTAATGATTTTCTTTAGTTGGGCAATGCAATTTATAGGATGCTATAGTTATTATTGTGTGTCGTGAGGATGTGGCAATCCTCAATTTGTTAATACAGACAATTATAAAAGGGAGCCGATTAAGTTGAAGATTACAGTCCTTCTAAAACACTACTCGAAACAAGATTATAAAGCTCCAAAAATATGTGAAGTCGAGGGTGACGGTGTCATCAGTGGGCATGTAGTACAACTTACCATGGTTTCAGCATTTCAATAATGGAGAAGGAGATATTAAAGATTTATAACATCCTGAAAGACCTAAAGTATTGAATATTGAGAATACACAGTTTTTTCCATAAAAAAAGTACTCGTACGTTGTAAAAATAACTTGGTGCTTCAAAAGATATAATACATTGCCACATTAAGATGCTTAGAAAATCATACAGAGGTTGTAGATCTGTACCTCATGAACTGACACCTGAACGGGCTTAACACAAGAGTGGATATCTGTCCTCAGCTTATCACTAATCCCATGAATGATAGATATAGAAATCGCAGTATGAGGTGTATAACAGAAAATGCCACTAAGCTTGCGGTGTGATGAAGTGTTATATATGGAGGACTCTGTGTATATATTTTTTCTTTTTCAGAATGATGGAAAAAAAATAAATTCATTCCCCCCCCCCCCGAACATTGTACAACACAGATTTTCAGTCATTTTATATAGAACCTGAAAAACCTCATGTTACAGGATGGGAATGAAATGAACACGTCACTTGGCTCGTTAACTGTGTGCTCCATGCAAGAGCAGACATCATCCTAACACCTTCGTTGTAATGTAAAATGTACAAATTAGTCACTGCATTGATGTAAGGTATTTATATATAAAAAGAAAATTACAGGTCATTCACTATTTACATCACACAGTATTTAAAACTACTGCACTCATACTGTATAAATTAATGTACTTTAAACTAACTATGAAAGTATTTTTATATATGCCACACACAGTACATGAAAATGACGTCAACAAAAATAACTTAACAGCTGCAACGTAATGTTGAACAAGTTACAATTTTGTGAATGAAAACCTTTGAGAATTCTGTGTTATTTCCCTTCAGCATATGATATGCACGTGACTTCACGTAAATATTACGAATAAAACTGTTAGATTATGTCATGAAGAAATTGATAAATGGAAGATTACTGGAGATTATGCATCATGTGTCCAATCAACTTGTGAATACATTTAATTTTCGTGAGTTTATCGAATTCACCAGAAAATTAGAACTTACTTGATACTGATCATTTGAATATGCATTACTCTCGTATAAAATTAAGTTACATTAGATTTGGTTAGGTTGAATTATGTTAGATCAAATTCAGTTTGAGTTTAGATTAGTGTTCTGCTAAATTTATTTGCTATGATGGACACTTTCTTGCAGAATATGAAATACTATTTGCCTGAAATTTAGTTTAGAGCTTAAGGGCTGCAAGGAGTAGTGAAATGCATTCCATAACCTCTCCTACTCAAATCCCATCGTTACTTTCCCATGGTGCAACCTATTTTTAACAAACAAGGCTCTGGAGACCGAGTCACAGAAGTGTAACTGTTCTAGCATGTGTGACCTCAATACAGGAAGACAAGGACCTTCAAGAACCCTGCAGAAGTTTAATAAAAATCTTATCAAGCTTCTCTGAGGAGCTTCTGAAAGGTTACTGCAGGCAGGCTCATATGAATAATAATGTTCAAATGCATAATTAGATACCCTCTCATAACAATTATTTTCACCAAAATGCTTTGTAATCATGTAAAATCGCTGGTAAATAAACATAGGATCTGAATTATCCAAATTCTCCGTAACATACGTAATAAATTCAAATACAAACTTGTAAACATTATCAATTGTTCAGTAACACTATGTCACTACTTGATTTGATATTAATCTTACATCTTAAAAACATAACAAGAATAATCTTCAGGGCTCTATTATTGGCACATGTATAACTAAATTATTAATACAGTCCTCTGAGGATGTCCGACCACAATATAGACAGCATAGTGCCTGCATCCAAGCAGCATCTCCATTTTGCATGCTGTTTATTGCATTTTTATTACATAAATAAATGCATGGAGTTTACTACTTTATTTTTCGCATACAGTTGGTCGTTGGACATCCTCAATATGTAGCATACTCATTGTTGGCAATGTAAACAAACCTATTAATATTGCTTATAAAATTAGATCAAATTCAAGCAGAGTTTCATCTTAGGCCAGTGATCAAAATGGATTTAGGAAATATTACAGGAATATTTTAAAAATAAAGTCACTTATTACTATAATTGGCAGAATCTGTTACTTTTATATTAACAATATACAGTAAACTATTTTGATTATCGAATTCTTTTGATAAAACTTCCATTTTGACCACAGACAATAATATTCATTTTCATGGCGTGAATATACCGACAATCTACTCCAAACGGAATCTAACATATGCATGGTATTCTTCATACAACTAGTACAGGGGAAATGTGTGGTACCACGATGATCCACTGCAACCGTTATAGCCAGCTTATGAAACTGGATTCCAACTCCCCAAATCATCATGATGCTGGTTTTCCACAAGTCCTATACAGTGGTCGAGATTTCATGAGAAAATTTTTTCCCCATGAGAACTTGAACCAGCACTCATTCCACAGCGCTGATCCAAAGCATGACACTTTAGACCACACAGCTACAGTGCGGGATTTATTGTTATTGTTATTGTTATTGTTATTATTATTATTATTATTATTATTATTATTATGATCATCATCATCATCATCATCATCATCATCATCATTCATCGTTGTCGTTGTTGTTATTGTTAAACAGCTCATTTCTTGCAAGACTACAATTTTTCAGTCTTTACACTCCTAATATGCGTATCTGTAGTATAGAGAGGATAGTACTGAGTAGGCTACTAATGGCCGAGATCTGCATTTTGTGATATTTAAATTACGTTGTTCATATATGTATTACTTCTGATTGAGGTTTTGGCTATAAGTACATCTATTATCAGGCAGTACATTTCACTTGATAATATGTGTCAACGCGCGTACACATGTAGCAAATGAACAAACGAAAAACGAATGCATTCGCGGACTGAAATCGGAACGTGTGGATGACGCAGCAAAGGCAAACTGATCATTTGGTTTGTCTTCAGTAGTGATCTGTCGCTTGTCGGTATTCGTTGTGGATGGGATTTGCCACTTGTTTGCAGTTCATAGCAGAACGCAGCGGTAAGTTTAATTTCACCAACAGGATGTCGAAACGAGTGGACTGAAGAAGCTGTTATCAACTTATTGATGTATAATAAGGTGCAGGAAATTTTATGGCCCTATTTTGCACAATAATATTTCGAAGTCTGTTTCTGAGCTGCGACAGAAGCTGTGAAACTGTCTCGATTCAATTCAATATAAATCATGAAGCAAGTCAGTGCCTCTATATCAATTGCGACTTTTGTAGAGTGGCGTCTGCCACCATCTCTTTTTTTTTTTTTAACTTTCTTTTTGTAAAACTGCCTATAATAACAACGACCACACTTGCTATAATTATATCTTCACCTGCCATTACTGCGGATAATCAGCGAACGCAAATGTTCTCTGACCACTTGCTGATGATTTGTATGTAGCTCCGAACAGTAAACGAACAACGAAGTTTTGCGTCATCATTTGTTCGTTTGCTACATGTGTATGCACCTTCAGAGAAAGAACAATTGTTTGTATACATCTGAAGTCTGATGAATGTAATATGTAGCTAGTAGACAATGTATGCTATGGAGGAGGAAAGAAACTGGCCACCCTACCCCATTATCTCCTGGCCTAATTGTCTCATAAGTGGTGCCTTGTTGGTATCACTTGTGAGGTTCAGACCTGTCTTCAGACAGTTGACTAAACAACAACAACAATAACATAATATAATTATGTATCTTTTTAAAAGAATTTTATGTGTCTAATAATGCTAACACTCAACATTTAGTAATGAAGTCATTAACATTGTTTTGTGATATTTAACACAATATTAAAAAATTTAAATACAATTTTTTATGATAGACAGAGAGAGAGCCATCCCTCTTTTGAGAAAACAAGTCGAATATGCCACCAGACTATTGTGGACGATATATTAAAGCTACAGGTTATAGCATTCTCGAAGACAGTGCCCAATATTTCCTGCCAGATGAAATACCATAATTACCACAGGTCTCACGAAGTTGATTTCCTGAAGAAATGGAATGCACTAATTGCTCTTTATTACTGTACCGGTGATGAGAATCGTTATCCAGTATGAGTTAATGACAGTGTTATGGCAGGAGTTACGGAAGTACCTCGAAAAAATTCTTGTTGGCACATTCACTATAGATTCTTTTTAGTCAAACAGGAATTTTAACCTTTGTCTCAGGTGTGGGTAGTCGATACTCTAGCCATTTGACTAAGAGTGTACCCATATTAAATCCTTTTGCAGAGTCGGTCATTCTATCAATTTTTACGCTGAACACATTCATCCCTTGTAACAGAGAAGTAGGCATGCAAGATTTAAAACTTGTTTGCCGATAGTCAGGGCTGGGCAGTATTTGAAATACATTTGTATTTTGTAATTTGTAAGAATTTTCGAAAGTATTTTGTATTTATATACACAAAATTTATGTATTTTGTATTTCAAATACTCAAAATACTTTTTTCTTCTTCTTCAAGTTTTGGATTTCGATTTGAAGAATGAATTTTTGTCTTATTTGCCTATTTTCAGTTGTGCTAGCCATACACTTACTTTTCTTGCCACAACTGGTTTCCTTAATGCCTTTAAGAAATCTCCAACAGCATCAAGGGTCCATCACCCAACACTTGCTAAATGTTTAGCATTATGGAATGCGTCTAGGAGACTCAGATACTCAGAAATTATATCAGATGTCTTGAAATATTCATTAAAGTTTCCTTGCCCAACTCGATGGAATTCTCTTTATGACTCAATCTCTCAAATATTGCAATTCAAACATGATATAAACAGTATATGTGAAAAACTGGGATTGCCAACCTTCAAAGATGTTGAGTTTCAGTACCTTGAAGAATATTGTGCAGTTCTGAAACCCATTGCCGTAGCCCTTAATTTCATGCAAATGAGAAGACGTGCTATTACGGCCAACTTTTGTCCACATTAATTTCCCTTGAAAACAGATTACATATTCTGTTATCTAGCAATCTACGCCATCTATTTTAAGTAACTCCAATCCTAATAAGTTCGCTTTCATCAAGATTTAAAGCGATGTTTGATCTGACCCCAGAAGCAAATTGAGCTATTTTGGCAGCTTGCTTCCACCCATCATTGAAGATGAGATGGCTACCTGACACTGCCTCACCAAATGATAAGAAGAGGACACAGAATATGTGCGTGAAATCAGCTGAGCAGTTCTCTGCTACACCTTTGGTCAGTTCAGACAATGAAAACAATTTTTATGTTTTCAACTCAAGTACAACAGACTTTGAAAAGCAAAAAAAAAAAAAAAGAACGTGTCTACTGCAGAGTATGAGCTCATACAATTCTTCAATGGCAAAGGGACAACCCTGTGCACTCTAGAGAATTACCCAACAGTGAAACAAGCTTTTATAAATATAATACAAGTTTGTGTTCCTCTACGCCTGTAGAAAGACTGTTCTGTTTTGCAGGATTTATTCATTCACAAGCAAGGGGATCCTTATCTTATGAACATTTGAGGAACCGGTTATTTTCAAAGGGAGCAGTAATTATTCATATGTAGCATAATTTCATTGCTGGCTGGGAAAAGGAAGATGTTCAGTTACAGTGTTTATATAAAACTTAGAGGTAAAAATACTTTTAATGTTAATATAATATTTTAGATTTTCACTAATATTCTTATTTCTTTAGGCCTATATATTTTATCGAGTAATTGAAATACAAATGTATTTTGAGTATTTGACATACAAATGTATTTTGGTTAATTTTTTAAAAGTATTTTGTATTTGTATTTGAAATACTTGGATGTCAGTATTTTGCCCAGCCCTGCTGACAGTGACAAATGAATGACACAATGAACAGAACTGCGAGAAACTGGAACATCTGTATGTATTTAAAACCTGCACATGCAGCCTCGCTTAGAGTAGATAGTCTGCACAATACCAGAAAGGAAATCTTACTATAAAAATATTAAACAACTTTTAAAATCAGACGCTGCTTACAGCTCACTCAGTTCTGGCTGGGGGTCGGGCTGGCTGGCTCTGGCTGATCCTGCTGCGTCGTAGACGTGGCTGTAAGGAGGAGGCCCCTCGGAGAAAATGTATCACAGTACAGATTCTCTTTCTTATGTACACGACGGACATGTGAACGAAGATTGTCTCGGCGGGCTGAACGATATGCGCAGTGAGGACAAAGATGAGGCTTCTCCCCTGTGTGCATGCGCCTGTGTTGTATCAGCTGCACACAAAGACGTCGAAAATCAGTACTACTTCAATTTACAGCTTGTATGATTAAAATTAACTGCACTCATTTTGATTTTACACGACCTTGCTTAATTTTCTTGAATATGCGAAAAAATTATTGATGATTGACGATAATGACCATGATTATGACGATGATGATGATGATGATGATAATGATAATAATAATAATAACAATAATAATTATTATAATAATACAGTCGGAGTAATCAGAGAATTCTTTAAACCAAAGGGAAAATATACCTACAGTCGCACTCAAACCTCCTGACGTTTCACGAGCGCCAGTAACATGCAAGCGCGACGTTGTCACAACTACTCTCTCTGTTTCTCTCTCTCTCAGCAGTAGTAGTTTTAAAACTGTGGAGCGCGACTCTCTACCTGAGATTGGTTTGATAGAGAGATGCAGAAGGCTTAATAATAATAGCAATAATAATAATAACAATAATAATAATAATAATAATAATAATAATAATCATCATCATCATCAGATTGCATCAAATTAAATTAAAAGTCACAAAATATAGAAAAATTAGTTGAGTCAGACGTAAATAATCATACTCGCTGAGTTTATATCAGTTTTTTTAATAGTTTTACTTTTATTAGGGTTAATAAAATTGTCCAATAAAACAAAGGAGCAGTGTGATAAAATAAACTGAATGATAGGCTTAATTTGAAATAGCCCCACTATGCTCTATTGAAAGAGGTGGAGAATGTTCTCCATACCACCGTTTCTCTCTCCCCCTCAAGGTTTTTCTTTCGTCTTTCCCCGGCAGCTTTTTACTCAAATACACGGGAGAGTTTTCTTCTGGCAGAAGCGAAGTGCGAATCATGTATTTCAATAAAGAAAAATGCTAATAGATACTGTATATAAGTCAAAATTAGTATATCCGCCTAATACGCGGTCCCGGTTAATACGTGATTTACACATGGTCTCTTGAACAGCGTCTTATTGGGGGTTTATTGTATTAATCTATAAAACTCGAACCACTGGGGGTAAAAATGTGATTTTAGTTTCTGTGTGTTAAGGAAACATTAAACATGCATCATATGTGCATGCATAGTTCCTACAACATACCAATTTTTCGAGTGCACTTGTTATTTGATTTTGTGACTTTCTAAGCGGCGAGCCTTCGTGCCCATAAGTTCCAATGCAGCACTGCCGCTATTGGCTATTGCCGATAAGCGGACACACCTGCATACGTCAGAAGGTTTGAGCGTGACTGTAGCTCACATCTGCATGGCTCAATACAAAGATTGGCATTTCACATGAATATACATAGCACAGCAACTGGAAAATGGAACTCATACTGGAAAAAAATTATGATTCTGTATTATATGGATAATCAGAGTATTGTTCATTAGAGACAGTTTTTTCCTGCATCTCCATATTCCACATAATGATCCTGAAAAAACTGGAAGGAATGGCAGAAGGTCGAGTCTGGAATTCTGTTCAGTGCTCTCAATACTGTTCTTTGAATGGTGTCCACATCATCAAAATAACAGTCTCTCTGTGGTGCTTTGAGTTTTGGGAACAAACAGAAGTCACACAGTGCTCAGTGCAGTGAATATAATGGACGCGACAGAAAGCACAAACTGCTTTTCTGACCAAAAATTTAAAAAAACTCCATAACAATGAGAGTCAAAATGAGGCAGTAGAGCAAGTGGACAGCTTCAAATACTTGAGGTGTACTATAAGCAGTAACATAAGCTGCTGCCAAGAAGTCAAAAGGAGAAAGCAATGGGGTAAGGAAGCTTTTAATAGAAAAAGGAGTATCTTTGGCGGACCTCTGGAGAAAGAACTAAGGAAGAGACTAGTGAAGTGCTTTGTGTGGAGTGTAGCATTGTAGGGTAATAATCTATCTACGTAGTGTATCCAGCTATTTGCTGACAACACTTGTTCCACTATGTTTCACTATGACTTTCCTCTTCTTACAAATGATAGGTAAAAAGCACAATGCTGGTTGTATATTTCAGCAGCCACATTCCAAAGATGAGATGTATTCAGTATATATTGGAGAGAATTGTCCAAGGTTACAGGGATTGCAGATTTTAGATTAGTTCTATGGATGTTTGTGACAGGGCAGTTTAAGAGGATATGTTTCAAATCTTCTTCTTTATTGTTGCACCAGCAACAACTACTAGAGTCAACAAGATTAAAGCAGTAAAGATACTTCTGAGTGATAATATGGCCTGTCCTGGCTCTTGCTAAGAAAGTTTGTATTGTATGGGGTAGAAACATGGACATTACGACGAAGTGAAGAGAAGCGAATAGAAGCATTTGAAATGCGGATATGGAGAAGGTTGGAACGTTTGAAATGGGCATACAGAGTAAGAAACGAAGCTGTGCTGGAAAGAGTGGATGAAGAAAGAATGATGCTGAAACTGATCAGAAAGAGAAAGAGGAATTGGCTGGGTCACTGGTTGAGAAGGAACTGCCTACTGAAAGATGCACTGGAAGGAATGGTGAATGGGAGAAGAGTTTGTGGCTGAAGAAGATATCAAATGATAGCCGACATTAAGATATATGAATCATATGCTGAAACAAAGAGGAAGGCAGAAAATAAGAAAGACTGGAGAATGCTGGGTTTGCAGTGAAAGACCTGACTTGGGCAGAACACTATGAATGAATGAATGAATGAATGAATGAACAATGAGAACCTTGTGCTTGATGTATCGACATGCAACAGGTATAGACTATTCACTTCTCAATACTCAGGCCATACAAGACGAATTCTCTGGAACAATAATTTCAAAATAACCCAATAGCAGGCAGCAGTAACTGTCTTGTAATGGGGTAAGAACTCTTTGTGCATAATACCTTCGCTATCATAGGAAAATGTTAGTATTATTTTCATTTTTATAATCTTTTTGGCGAACTTTCTTAGAACAGAGAGAGTTTGCTACTTCCACTCTACACTCCGTCAGTTTATTTTGGGATTATACTGAAGCCACTATATCTCGTCATCTCTGACAATACAATTCTAGAAACTGAGTTGCGTTTCTATAGCCTCAATGAACTCCCTATTGTGTTTAACTCAAAGCTGTTGTTTGAATATATCATATTATGCAAGAACCATCGTTTTCTTCAAATCATGAGTTATTATTTGTCAAAGGGTTTTCTTATCAATGTACAGATTGATTCTCTGATATAATCTGAAATATAGCATATTGGCCGTTGGTGAATATTCCGCACTTTTTCAATCAACTATGGCATTTAAATCATTTTTGCAGAACCATGATGTTCATCATCTTCCAGTGACATTCTTTTGTGGAGGATGTGGTTATATCATTCAATAACATGTGTACCAGAAAGATGATTATTTCTGTATATTTGCTTCATCATTAGAAGCATTTCTGTGACACTTTTGTCTAGCTGACCACAAAATTGGACTTTTCCCTCTGTTCTAGTTTTGTATGACACACACACGAGACGCATACAGTTCAGCTTACACTCTCTTCTGAAATAGCAGAAAGGAATGGTGACCATCAGTATAGCACTCTAGAAATAATCACTTTTTTAATTCATGTTCACTCTTAGTAGATGGTAGCACCAATTCATGCCTCATAAACTTGTCCCAGTTTCCAATTGCTGCATTGTGTGTAATTCCGTGTAATGAACAATATAGGCTACAAGTGAATAGTAGTAGTAGTAGATTATTTTACGATGCTTTGTCAACATCTAAGGTTATTTAGCGTCTGAATGAGATGAAGGTGATAATGCCGGTGAAACGAGTCTGGGGTCCAACACCGAGTTACCCAGCATTTGCTTATATTGGGTTGAGGGAAAACCCCAGAAAAAACTTCAACCTATAAGTGAATACGAGGTTCAGCAAGAACAATAATTATATGAACCTGAATATTGTCTGACCTAACCTCAAACTTATTCTCGATCTGAAAATGCATCCGATCTGGATGTCAACTTGCACCTAACCCAGTCTGATCCAGAATATGACTTGGGTAAGTTATCGATCTGATCTAACCTAACCGAATCTCATCTAATTTAACCTAACCTAATCTCATCTAAACTAACCTAATCTACGAGATTTTAGGCTTGTGGCTAAAAGAAGGGTTTTGGGTTTTACATCATATATTGGTCTTGTTGTTTCAAATGCTTCGGAACTACTTTGCAGGTTCCATTATCAAGGTAACATAGCCAAAAATCTGAAAGAAAGCCCATTCTGTTATGGTCCATTATGCCTAGATATTTGTCTGGGTTAACCAGCTGTAATGAACCCACCAATGTAAACAACTCTTCAGACCTTCAGCCAATCACCTTGATGATGGAACCTGCATGTACAGTGAGTCTCAGTGAACAACCATCATCACCACCACTAGTTGCATCTGCAAACTCACAGTGCTTCGCTGGATTAAAACTTACATACTATATTACATTAATAACATTCAGTACTCACCCTCCTCACAGTAGCTGCTGGAAGTGTCGCCGATCTTGTGTGATATATAATCCGCATCGTCATAATAAACTATCATTCACCAAGCATCAGTAGAACGAATTTCTGTTCAAATGGTTTTGTTCCTCCAGCCTATGTGGATAAGTTGCATACTTTATTTTTCAGTGTTCCCCAGAAATAAAAGTCATATGTGGTTAGATCTGGAAAACGAGTAGGTCATAACCCCCTGCTAATAATTACATAGCCAAATATACGAATGTTATTAACATAATTCAGTACGTAAGTTTTAATCCAGCGAAGTGCTGCAGAAACATTCATTTAACTCACAGAAGTTCCAAAACGTTGGAGATCTTAAATCCCAAAACACAGTGTAAAACCCAAAAGTCCACCTCTAACCTAATTTATTTCAATGTAATGTAATCTAATCCAAGCATCAATATCATAATCTAAAGGCTGGTTCACAATAAACCGGAAACGAGAATCGGAACAAAAACGAAAACGGTAAAAGTGTTAAAATGTGTACATTTAAATGTGAGCATTTACAATTAACGAAAAGCTTGCCGGAGCCCGGGATCGGGGACGGAGAGTTGGCCAAGTTTCAACTTTGGCGTTCACGTTTCCGATCACAGCCCACTAGATTCATTCTATTGCCATCTAAAAGCTATTTTGTCGTCGTATATTTTGTAGCAAGAAGACTGTGACATAACCTATGCATTATTTTGTTCTGTGCTGTGCATCACGGAGCAAGTTTTATTTTATGAGATTCTAATATTGAGTGTTGAGGAAAATCCTCACGTTTACGATAAGCGGCGCGCCTCATATAAAGATGAGAAAATGAAGGAGAATATGTGGCTTTCAATAGCTGCATCTTTGAACACCGATCGTAAGTGAATCATATTTTATTACTGTACTGGTTGCATTACACACTACATATTCATGCTTCAATTCAATAACTACTGTTGTGTTCATTTTTGTTCTATTACAAATGTTTCTTCTCTAATTATTTTACGTTATGGTAGACTTAAAATAGGTTGCGATAATAAAGATGCATGGGCATATTTATAGTACCGTACCTAATGAAATGTTTCAGTTGAAATTTCGAAGTTGGTTAACCTGTGTTTATGTTGGCTGCCTTGTACTCATGAGAGAACGCCATTGGTCAATTATATACAAATAACATCAGAATGCGTAATATCGACTTTACATATCGTTATTGACATACATATCGATATGCATAGTCTTCTACGTTCTCAGTTTATTGTGAATCAAAAATTTTCATATTCACGTCCTCTGCTTCTCGTTTTCATTCTGGTTCTCGTTTCCGGTTTATTGTGAACCAGCCTTAAAATATAGTACAACACATACCGCAAAAATCACATTAATCTCCTTGTTGATAACATGCTGTCTTACCTTCTTAAGTTGCACAGTCCTAAAAATGCAAATGTCACAGCAGAAGTATCTGTTGTCCCGGTGCCTTCTCATGTGCTTGTTCATGTCCACTTCTGTTGGCCTGTCTTTGCCACATATCACACATGAAATTTTAACAGAAGACACATTCAGCCCCAGAGAATGAAGTTTCAGATGCTTATAAAATGCTTTCTCGATGGTACACGTGTAAGCACACATTTGGCAGCGATACTCCTCCCTCTCATACCTAAGAATAAACATTACCATTCAGTTCATACCATACAACAACATAACACGTTACAATTATGACAATGTTTTAAAATGCATGTTTTCGCGGAAAAACACATTTTCATTATCACTAATACCGAAAAATTTGTTTTGAACAATGCCATTTTTCTGCAAAATTGTTTGAAAAAGTTACATACAATAGATTATATTATTATTTAAAATCCAACTATATATTAGTACACCTTGATTACACAACTTTTAACACTATATCACTGCGGAAAACATACGTGTCTTTCTCGTGTTAAATTTACATTACCTCGTTAACATGTTTCAGCCTGTTATCGGCCATCTTCAGAACTGGTCGTTATGGTCCATTATGGCTTTAATGCCAGACCAGCAACAACCAGTTCTGAAGATGGCCGAAACAGGCTGAAACATGTTAACGAGGTAATGTAAATTTAACACAAGAAAGACACATTTTCCGAAATATATTAGTTTTAGAGGAGTTTAGATTTAGAGAAAATGTTGCAAGAAGTAGTGAAGTGCATTTCATAACCTCTCCTATTCAAATCCCATCCTCACCTTCCCATGGTGCAACCTGTTTTTATCAAACCAGGCTCTGGGGACTAAGTCACAGTGGTATAACTGTTCCATCAAAAATGGAGGAAATGCCATTTCAGCATGTTAACCTGTCATGGCATGCATAACAGTCCCCTAAGCGGTGACAAGGGTATATGGTCGGTGGAATTGTATGACAATTCTCCCAGCTAGGTCATAAACGCCCACTAATCAATGCCAGGTGTGAACCTCCAAAGAGTTTGGGAACTGCATGTCGGTGATATAACTGCCGTGACATAAAAATATGGTGCCTACATTAAAATGGTTATACTTTTTGCTATATCACTCTCCTATATTAGACAGCAAGAGACTTAATGGCTTTAATGCCAAGAACTCAGCATTAGCTAACAACAACAGATTTAGAAAAAAAAATCAAGAGAGAAAACAGCTTTTAGGTTATGAATGAAATACTGAAGTTCATAAATTCGAAATTGTATGTTCAAGGAATATTTTGTGATTTGTGACTGTGTAAAAAACTTTTTAAAAAACATCACCTTTATGCTGGAAAACTAGGCACTCTCCCCTCTAAATTTTGTTACATTACATGATAGTATTAAACTGGCAAAGTTTTTAAGCCTAGTGTAAGTGGAAGGTAGTGCTCAACAACTACATATATTTTCAATTAATTAATTACTTTTTGCAAATGGAGAGGACAAACTACTCGGAGTTTCCAAACGTGCTGCAGGAACAGAAAGAAATGCAGCAGAAGGCAGTAATTGTACATCATGACAGAGCACCACATTATTTAGCATACATGTCCGCAACCATCTGATGCTATATTTCCTGGTCACTGTATTGGAAGGAAAGGTCCCATTCCATGGCCTGCGAAGTCACCCAACTCAGATCAACCAGTTCGTCAATTGGTATTTTTCCATGTCTTGCCAAAACATAAGATCTGCAGCAAGTGCATTTGCAGTTAGTGGGGCTTCAATCCAATTTTTTAAATATGAAAATAAGCCAAACTTTACAAACCACTCTACCTGAAACTTTTCCTTCTGTGTTAGTTTCACAGAATCCTGGTTTCTCACGACGTTGATGGGTTTGATTTCCTGGATCTCTTTGGGAAACAATATGAAGTATCAATGTCTCATAAAGCTCAACATGAACAATAAAGCAGAATGTGAGATGTTGGCTCAACATCCATTGCACATTTCTTCAGGCTTGCTCCTCTATTTATTCAGATGGCAATGTCATTATGAACATGTGAAAAATTAATTATACATATATAGTACTTAAACCATATAATTAATAAATGAAGCCAAATTGGAATATAGAGAAGTTTTTTTGTGTGTAATCCAGAAAACAAAGTTTATTCTTTTATTTCAGTGCATATTAAATTATTTCATTTAGTAGGTATGACTTTTGAATAAAAATTCAAGAAAACTAACTATAAATGGTAATGTTATTCACAGCATGATAAAGAAACTGAATTGCTGGAGAAGATGTAATATGTATAATGAGAAAATAAATAGAAACATAAATAATTGAATAAATAATCAAATAAATCCGTGACATGACAGCCCATAGAAGGCCAAGACTGATCAACTGACAGTTGGTCTCACATCTACAAGCCTCAGCAGAGGTGAACGATAATCTAACCAGTACAGAGGTAACATGTGGTAGTATGATGATCCCTCCAGCAGTTATAGCTGATTTTTGACACCATATTTCGCTATTCCCTATAGCTCCTCACATTCATCTTGATGCTGGGTGTGTACCAGTTCCATACACTGGTCGAAATTTCATAAAAAAAAAAATTCCTCCCCTCATGAGAACTTAAGCAAGCACTTATTCTTAGTTGCTAGTCTATATGACACAGGACAGTAGAGGGGTTGCCTGCTCAAAACCTGGATATGCGGCGAACCTTTGTGTAGTCAGCTAGTGTGGATTTGGAACGAGCCTTGCTCGAGGATTATTGCAATAGAGCTTCTAAGGTTGCAGTGCTCCACCCCAAAATTCAATTGAATTCAATTCAATCAATACTGAAGCAGCTGTGGCAGCAGCAGTATTAATAATAATAATAATAATAATAATAATAATAATACTTACCTTACTCTCTGAAGGGACACAGGACCTGCTCGTTTCTTGCCTGTGGGGGAGTAGCCTTCAGCAACATGTCTTGCTACATGGGCTTCCATTTCGTCCCTCTCAGAAGTATGGAACCTGCAGGATGCCATCGGACATGAGGACGACATCTTGCTGAGCAGAGCATGGGCCAGGTTGGGATCAGGTCCCGGTGCAGGATGGCAGATCGCGATGTGCTTCTTGAGGCTGGGGCGTGTGTCTGCCACCAGACCACATTCACCACACTCGTACCCCAATCTGCTATTTGAATGTGAAGTAGTCCTGTTGGGCGATCTGCAATAGTGCCCTAATAATGTCAGCTTTCAGTTTTTGTGCATGGAAGAGGTTTCAGTGTCACAATCATTAGTAGCAATGCAATTTATTATGCAAAATGTCATTCGGATGAACCAAATAAAGGGATGAGATTCGATGGGAGCTTTCTAACAACAACAATAAATAATAATAATAATAATAATAATAATAATAATAATAATAATAATAATAATAATAATAATAATAATAATAATAATAATAATATTTTATGTATTATTAAAGTTAATGTTCTACTTAACAGTAGTTGAATAATAATAATAATAATAATAATAATAATAATAATAATAATAATAATAATAATAATATCCTTTGCTACATTGTGATAAAACCCTCAAGGCTTTGCAGAATGAGATCATTATACATCTCGCGACCGATTGACAAGAAGAAGATTGTGTTCTACAAAAACAAGACAACAGCTCTGCCTGTGTATGATGAGTTCCAGAAACTCTGGCGTTCTGTGGCAGTTGAGAGCATGGATAACCTGAAGATAGAGGAATATTTGGAGAAACAGGGAATCTGCTCCATGCAAGATCATGGCCCCAAGAAGCCGATACCCCACAAGTGTAAGAAACCGAACCAGCGCAAGAAGCAGCAGCAGGAATTGTTTGTTGAACACATGTCAGGTTGCGCAACTTCACCTTAACCCATGACATACTCGTATAGTAAATATTGTAACTATGCTGTTGTAAAATTGAAAATTAATATGTAATGTATTTATTATTATTATTATTATTATTATTATTATTATTATTATTATTATTATTATTATTATTATTATTGCTACTATTAGGGGAAAGGACTCTAAGAGTACGCACATAAATTAATTTGCTTGCCAGCATTAAAGTTGAGTGATAAAGTAAAAATTTTTTATGTCATTGAAGTTATTGAACATTGTATATTTAAACATAAAACACAAATCAGTTACACAAGAAATTATAAATGAGTATTGGCCCTTTAATCAAAATTTGGACATTGCGCACTCTTGTAGGAATAAGCATCTAAGAGTGCGCGTACAGTCCTTCAAGAGTACGCGCTAACATATGTCACAAATAAATACACCAGTTCCCTCATAGCATGAGCAGGCTTCATGCCACTATTCTTTGCAGTTTTCACATTGCACCCAGTTTTCTGTCAACGGTTCCTGATATCTTTCACCACAACCTGGACAAAAAATATTGTAATTATCTTTGGATGTTGTGGGAGTTTCTGGGTCAATCCTCAGTCGCTTTTTCTCCTTTGACCAAATGGACTTCTGACCAGTTCCTTCGGTTTGTTTGCTCCCTGATGTTTCCAGAACATTCTTGTATGGAGATGAAGTTATTATTTTTGATTTCTTCCCCGTTCTTTTCCTTTTTGAGTGGAGGTTTGCTGAAGATAGATGAAGCAGAGTGGAAGGTGAGCAAACTTGTCCATTCAGTTATTTTCACCGTCAGGACGAGAGATAGAATTTGTTTGAAATGTATCTTGACGGACTTGTTGAGATTCCTGTACATCAGGATTTAACTGAATTTTCTATTGAGGCTACCTCTCTTCAGTCTCTTGATTGGGTTCTGGTCTAGATGTCACGGCAGACGATAGGAAATCATCCTCCGTGAATATTTCTGGGTTAAAAGGGAAGATTCCTGTGGCACGGAATGAATCCTTCGCCTTTTCCAGAGTAGCTACCCTTTCATATGCTCTACAGAACAGAGAAGACACTTCCCTGTGAGTTATCACACGTCCTGGATTGCGAACCATAAATGTATCACATTCTGTAGAATAGGCAGATTTAAGGGACCAAATAAGCTTTTACCAAGGGGCTGCATCATTTGGCTCGCATTTGGGACAGAGTAAGAAGTGTGATGAGGTGTTCTCTGCAGTATAATATTGCTTCCAAGCTGCAATGCGAAGTGTGGTTATCCAGGATTAGAAGAGCTGGATCAACCTTGGTTGGCTTTACAAATTTTGTGAAATGTTGCAGCCATTCCACGAAAAGCTCCGTGTTCATGAATCCAGAATCCGAAATTAGATGCAAGGGGCCTTCAGGAGCATCTCTGTACAATTCAGGATTGAGGCTCTTCCTCGGAAAAATAATAGCTGGAGGAATGTAGATGCCTGTTGGAGACAGACAACACACAAATGAAACTATCTGTCCTCTCTCAGCTGACGCAACTTTCCCTACACGACGTTTCCTAAAATGAAGAATCACACGATGTTTATTTTACAAAATTGTAAATATACTAAAGTATACCTACTTAGTAGAAAATTTTATATAAAAATTAACCTTTATAAACGTCAACAAGAAACACTAACATTTCTAGAAGAAGTTTAAACTGCTTTATTTTATCCGACAATGCTAGTTATGTTAGTGTCCTCCAAGAGTACGCACGCACTCTTGAGGGATCCAGCTGTGCGCCCTCTTTGAGGACTGGTTGTACTGACAAAAAATTACAATAGATGGAAGTAGCATGCAATAACTGATTTCCCACTTTGTGGGAACTTACAAGTTATGGAAGAACGTTTTCCATGCGCACATTGTAAAACCTATTTCAAAATTATTTCCTGAGGAAGAAACTAATTTCAATATACACAAAATTACAAGATTAGTATAAAAAATTGCAACTTACCAATAACTAATATAATCCTCAGCAATAAAAAGTGACTTCTATATCAGAACATCGCTTATGAAGATACCTTCTTACAAGTTACACTCCAGCTCGTTGCAATGCAGCCAACATAGAATATTAAAGCTGCGTACTCTTGTAGGACTGCGCGCTCTTTGGGTAACTACCCCTATTATTATTATTATTATTATTATTATTATTATTATTATTATTATTGTTGTCAGTTATCAATATCATCATTGCTATCTCTGTTTTCTTTCTTTTCGTTGTATTAGCTCGATGAGAGCACTATAATGTACTTTTGACTCTGTTGACCCTCTACAGGGCTTTAACTTAATTTGTATCATTTTCATCAGTGTTTGTATTTCTTTTTTGTATTTATATGTGCTATCTGGTAGGATGGAAGAGAAGGCCTTATGGCCTTAATCCTGTCAGATTAAATAAATTATTATTATTATAAGAAGCCGCGAGAAAACAAGCACTTGGCTGACACCCTGGAAATGTACGTTGACAATTGAAGATCGGAAAAGTGAGAGTGGGATTGATTGAGGAGACTGATGCTGTTGACTGAACACGAAGACCGGTAGACAATGGGTGTGCATTGTGTGCGACTGAAATGATAATGAAAGGGTGTATGTTCTATCATGTATATTTAAGTATCAATTCATATGCAATATCAACATCAATGTAACAATTATTACAATAAAACCAAAGATCCTCTGCTTGACAATATGTGTCAGAGGAACAACATATGTAGCTAGTCGATGGTGTATGCAATGAAGGGGGAAAGGAACTCGTCACCCTACCCCAATATCTCCTGGCCTAGTTGCCTCATAAGTGGCACCTTCCTGATATCACTTATGAAGTTCAGACCTTTCTTCAGACAGTTGACTAATAATAATAATAATAATAATAATAATAATAATAATAATAATAATAATAATATGTATTGTGGGTCAGATAATGTTAATGAAAAAGGAGAAAAAGAAGTATGAATAATCTTATATTAGCCCCGTTTCTTTAGGGAGAAATTGGACTGGCAGGTAGTTTATATGTGAAAATCAATTCGATATTTGCTTAGTGCCAACTTAGAGATTAATGACGCTAAAGTCTTTTGCACTGACACAGATCCACTGCACTTGTAGACGACGACAATAATATAGACGCACATACAGGACAAGTATAAGAGTGCATACAAACCTGTTTGGCTGGCTGCCGAAGCTTTCTCCCTCCCCTACATCATTGTCGTTATCGTCCTCTTCCTCCTCCTCCTCTTCCTCGTCTTCATCCTCGTCCTCAGAAACATCCGATGCCGTGTCCAGATGTTTGTTGGGCAGTCTCCCGAACATCATGCTGTACATGGGGTTGTACTGGTGGTTCAGGTATTGCAGGGGATTCTCAGTCTTCACGGCACGGCTCCACGGACTCTCTATGTTGCTGTCACTCCTCCCAATGGCAGAGAGGCCCTTCCTGGGATGCTTTGCCAATTTCAACTGTAACAACGTACAGTGTGCACTCTTAAGTGAGATGACCAACTAGCGTAGTGAAATCAAGTTAGAACTAGGAAAAGGATGGCTTGAGACGAGTTCTCTACTATTTATTTTTATTTTAATTGGTTATTTTACGACGCTTTTTCAACAGCTATAGTTATATAGCGTCTGAATGAGATGAAGGTGATAATGCCGGCGAAATGAGTCCAGAGTCCAACGCCGAACGTTACCCAGTATATGCTCTTATTTTTTTTTAGTAGGTTATTTTAGACGCTTCATCAACAACTTAGGTTATTTAGCGTCTGAATGAGATGAAGGTGATAATGCTGGCGAAATGAATCCAGGGTCCAACGCCGAAAGTTACCCAGTACATGCTCTTATTTTTTTTAGTAGGTTATTTTAGACGCTTTATCAACAACTTAGGTTATTTAGCATCTGAATGAGATGAAGCTGATAATGCCGGTGAAATGAGTCCGGGGTCCATCACCAAAAGTTACCCAGCATTTGCTCGTGTTGGGTTGAGGGAAAACCCCGGGAAAAACCTCAACCAGATAACTTGCCCCAACCGGGAATCGAAACCGGGCCACCTGGTTTTCGCGGCCAGCCGTGCTAACCGTTACTCCACAGGTGTGGACTATGCTCTTATTGGATTGGGGGAAAATCCGGTAAAAACCTCAACCAGGTAACTTGTCCCAACCAGGATTTGAACTCGGGCCCGCTCGTTTCATGGTCAGGCATGCTAACCATTACTCCACAGCAGTGGACTCTATGATTTATGCCACTATATCATTATTATTCATATAGTTATTGTTATTATTACTACAATTTGAGATTTTGAGCATGGTGCGAGATTTTTTGTTTTTTCCAACATGTCATACTTAGATGAAAAAATAGTCATACTGACTCCAGGAAATGCTAGGGAAGAAGAAACTACTATATGTGTCGGATCTGTTACCAATCTTGGGAAATAGCTTTAGGTAATGGATTTGATAAATTATGTTGTTGTTGTTGTTGTTGTTGTTGTTGTTTTCTAATGCCAGGCATTTGACCTCTTGCACTCCAATATTTTTCAAAGATATTATCATGGCCAGCCACTGAAGCACAGATTTTGAGGTGTTCCGAATCTATTTCTTGGTTTGAGTCGCATAATGGGCAGTTAGGGGACTGATATATTCCAATTCTATGCAGGTGTTTGGCCAAACAATCATGGCCTGTTGCCAATCTAAATGCAGCTACAGACGATTTTCGTGGTAAATCAGGAATTAACTGTGGATTATGATGCAGAGAGTTCCATTTTTTCCCTTGAGATTGTGTTATCAAATTTGGTTTGTTGAAGTCGAAGTATGTAGATTTAATAAATCTTTTCACAGAGTAATACGTAGATTTAGTTTTAGATTTGATAAATTATGATGAAACTGAAAGGTATCCCTGAAACATTGAATGTCCCTGTATCTATAACATTCGGAAAAACCCAACAATTTCGCTACATTCAAACTGAGGTGAGGTTTCAGTGCACTGGCCTGGAGTATGATGGCAGCTAGTTATCGTAAGGTAGGCTGCAATGTAAGCAAGGTTCTCTACAGTACAATCACATGAATTTTATCATGTTTACAAGCATCATCATGGCAACATAAAGACCTACATTAAGGAAAACAAGATGATTTACCATGACACCTTAATTGCTTTAAAATGAAAAGTTGTGATTTACCACCATGATATAGACAGCAACCTGACCACCCACATTCAGACAACTACCAAATGGAACATTTCAGGACACGAGTTCCTATATGAAAATTGTTCTTAAAAGTTTGTAACAAAGTCATGGTTATACCGCATATATTAAAAGTAGTTTTTCACATCTACTTAAATATAAGTATAATATTGTGTCAAAAGCAATAGCACATCATGATATAAGCAATATACTGAAACAAATACACAGTAATATAATTGAAAAGGTGGAAATGAGATAGTTTAAAGCTACACTTTAACAAATACAATGTTTTGTGCGAGTTCATTTCTTACACAACATATATTGGGAAGCTACTAGTAAAATATAAAATTTACTCAACAAATGACGTAAGTATACACTAAAGAAATTATGATACCGCATCTAATAGCATTGTACTCTCTACTTTAAATATGCTCTACTGTGAAATTTTGTCAGTGTGGCTTAGAGCTATATCATATTCAACCCTTCAATTTATAGAATTATATTGATGACCTATTTTTAAGAAAGATAAAATGCTTGGCATAACACTTTGTCTTTCAATCATTCATTCATTCATTCATAATTTTCTGCCCAAGGGCAGATCTTTTACTGCAAACCTAGCATTCTCCAATCTTCCCCGTTTTGTCTAATCTCTTAAATGTAAGGTAGTAATTTTATGTCATATTAGTTGAGTGGAAGAGAAGGCCGAATGGCCTTAAACTCTGTGGTTAAAATAAATCATTATTATTATTATTATTATTAAAAATTGTTTATTTATGTCCCACGCCGTGGTGTCATGGTCTAAGGCATCCTGCCTAGCACTCACGTTAAGGAATGCATGCTGGTTCAAGTCCTCATGGGGGAAGAAATTTTCTCATGAAATTTCGGCCAGTGTATGGGACTGGTGTCACCCAGCATCGTGATGCACTTGGGGAGCTATGATAGGTAGCGAAATCGGTTATGCAAACCAATGGCTGAGGGGCTCATCATGCTAACCACACGATACCTCCATTCTGGTTGGATGATCGTCCACCTCTGCTTCGGCATGTGGCCGTGAGGCCAGCAGCCGCCTGCATAATCATGTCGTCATTAAATAACGTACCTTCTTGTTGCTCTGCTGGGAAGAGGTGCTCTCAGGCCTAGAACCAGGCGTGAGAGTGAGAGGAGACGCAGTGTCCACAGAGTTCACACTCTCCACGCTGCTGTGTTCCACCATCGCATCATTCTGCAGGGACATCGCAGTCTGTGCAACACAAACCAACAACGTAGAAAATATAAATTAAAACTTAACCTACATCTACAGTACAACAGAGAGACTACTGACCAGAAACTTGAGCTAAAAAAGTTGGAGAATAGAGATGAGGAGAGAGAAAAAGAAAAAACAAGAGGGGCAGAAAACAAGAAATGGAACAAAAAGAGACGGTGAATGAGAAGGTGCAGAAGAAAAGAGAAGGAAGTGGACTGGTAAAAACGAAAAGTACAAGGCTGATCAAGAAAGACTGAAAAAGTACTTGAATGCACTTGTTATAAGTTAGTTTTTCTTCCAGTACTCGAACACATGATGCAGGCCATTCTTTATCAGATTCTTGAGAATCGCCTCACATTTCTGGAATGAGTTATCACTGGTGATGAGTTATGACTGCATGATTATGATCCTGAAGGAAAACAAGCCAGCTACAGTGTGGAAATCGCCAGGTTCGCCAACACCAAAAAAAAAAGGCGAAAGTTGTTCCATGTGCAGGAAAGGTGATGGTGGTCACGTTTTTTGACTGTAAGCGTACGATTTACCAGCATGTACAGTACCCCTTCACACTACTGTTATAGGAGCATTACTACATGTCAGTATTGGCGACGCACATTGCAAAGAAACGACCACAACTTCATCGGAATGGGTGGATGCAATTTCTTGCTAAACTCAACATAACCTGCGCGCCACATCTGCCTTATAGACCCGATCTCGCTCCCTGTGATTTTTTTTATTCCCGTCACTAAAGGCAAAGCTTCGGGACATTAGATTGAGAACTGTGAAGCAGTGCTCAAGAAATGTGAGGTGATTCTCATGGATCTAACGAAGAATGGCCTGCATCATGTGTTCGAGGACTGGAAGAAATGCTATAACAAGTGCATTCAAATAGAAGGAGACTGCTTGAAAAAGATCATGTAAACATTGAAGTAGAGTAATATACATCTGTGAAAAGAAATCAGTCTCAGACTTTCTTGACCAGCCCTCGTAAATATAAGAGAGAAAGATGAGGAAGAGGACGAGAAAAAGGGAGAATGGAGAAAAGAAAAGAAATAGAAGAAAACAAATAAAAGGAAGAGAAATGGGAGGAAGAGGACGAAGGGAAGACAATGAACAGAAAAGAAGATAAATACGTGAACGATCTCAAAAAGAGATAGGAAAAATTAATACAAGAAAGAGAAAGATAAGGACGAGGAAGAGAATGAAAAAATATGATGAACAGAAAGAGAAGGAAAAAGACGTGAACGAGGAGATAGACAAAGGGAAAAGAAAAAGATAGAAGGCATAAAGGAGGATGATGATAAGAATTGAAAACAAGAAAAGAAAGAGAAAGAAAAAGATGGAAAAAATGAGGAAAGAACAGAAGAAGAAAAAGTGATGTAGGAGAAAGCGAAATAGGAGGAAGAAAATGAGAAGAAGGAACAGAAGAGAAAGACGATGATGAAAGTTCGAGAGGAAGGACAGAAATATAAGTAAACAAATGAGAATAAAAAAGAGAAGGAAGAAAAAGGGGAAACAAGGAGAAAGAGAGAGAAGAAAATGAATGAGGAAAAATGTAAAAGAAAGATGAAAAAAATAAGATGAGTAAGAGCAGGAGGAAGGAATAGAAAACGCAGAAAGAAAACAAGGAAAAAGAGAAAGAAAAATACAGACAGGAGGGAAAACAGATGAATGACGAAAAAAAGATTATGGTTGAAGATAGCAGAAGCTAATAATACAATGATTTGCAAGGTATGAATTGAATATTTTCTCTAGAGGAGAGGGGAACGTTACAAATGTAATCTTCATCTTACGATGTTTGGTGACGTATACACGTCCGTTGATGTGACATAGTAATGAATTTAAATACTATTATAGTCACAATCATGCCATGGTATGAAAGAAAAATTTCACAACCTCGAGCGGGAATCGAACCTGCGACTTATGGGTTGAAAGAAACTTTACAAATGTAATCTTCATCTTACGATGTTCGGTGACGTATACACGTCCGTTGATGTGGCATACTAATGAATTTAAATACTATTATAGTCACAATCATGCCATGGTATGAAAGAAAAATTTCACAACCTCGAGCGGGAATCGAACCTGCGACTTTCTGTCTACCACTGAGCTATCGAGTTCGTCTCACGCCAAAGGCTTGGAATTATCCTTTCATACTGGCGACTCTGTTATAGAGTACTGTCCATAGCGTCTGATCTAGTCAGCACTGCTTATGGGTTGAAAGAAACTTTACAATTTTTACAATTTTAATTGTCGACAAAAATACTGTCGATAACAATTAGCAATGTTGGCTTACTCTTATTACCATGCTCAACTTATATTATAAGAAGAAAGGAGAGCTGTAGTTGCATTAATAGCACATAAAATATGGAAACGATACATTAGGCACCAGAAGGGATAAATGTTGTATATGCACCTGACAAGAACAACTTAATAATAATTTTTCAGTAAGAGACATTGGATTCTCCAGAGGGGGACGATCCCTGGCATCCCCTCCCCCCTGAATTCTCACCCTGCTGATTTGTTATACCTACTGCTACTGAAGATGATCAGCGTTAAGATACTATAAAAGAGAAGAATACATTCTCACCGGTTTGCACACAGACTGCTCTGCCCTGTCTTCAGACTGGCCTTTACTGCTTTCAGACACACCTGAAGAACTGCGTGACACAACAATGGATGGCTTCATAGCCACGAATTCAGGCTGACTGCGATATGAGGAGCGGCATGGCGGGGAAGCAGCTGCACTTGCAAACGACAAACCATCTGAAGGGTACACAGAAATCAGGAATATTAATATGAAAGAAATCCTTCCAATGAGCTGTGCTTACTGTAATTTACACTACACAAAAGAATTCATAACGCAACAAGTACAAAAGAACCAAAAAAAAAAAAAGTATAGTCCTGCTAGATTTCTTTGGTCCTTTTTCCCTCATTTGGTATCTTATTGTATTCGTTGTCTCATATATAACTTATCGTTATAACAATTCACTTCTATAGCAGATTCGTTATTCAGTTCACTATTCGCTATAATAACTTATGTGCACCATTAATAATTCCCACTATTCACATCTTCATTATTCTGACTCCTTGATATTAATACAGTATTTCCATCTACTCTTTTCTTGATCTTTTACTAGTTCACTAATATTGGTCACTCATTAACTCGAAAAATACTATTCACTAGTCTTTCTTCTTACGTTAATAAAAGAGGTCGTTATCAACACTGATCTCTACCTCATTCACTGACCACTTCTACCCCTTCTCCGTAGCTTGCACTTTCTTTACTCACTTGTCTTCAAATCTACTCTCCCCCACCTTATTTTTCACCAATTTTCGTTATCTCCCACTGCTCACTTAAAGTTTAATTTAATTCCTCGAATTTTTTTACCATCATGCTTCTAAAATCTTTAAAATCTCTAACAGACACATGACGTGAATATGTTAGGAGAAAATCCACAAACGATTAGGGAAAACATGGGAATTTTACTGGAAGTAAGTAAAGAGATAGGTTTGGAAGTAAATCCCGAAAAGACAAAGTATATGATTATGTCTCGTGACGAGAATATTGTACGAAATGGAAATATAAAAATTGGAAATTTATCTTTTGAAGAGGTGGAGAAGTTCAAATATCTGGGAGCAACAGTAACAAATATAAATGATACTCGGGAGGAAATTAAACACAGAATAAATATGGGAAATGCCTGTTATTATTCGGTTGAGAAACTTTTATCATCCAGTCTGCTGTCAAAAATTCTGAAAGTTAGAATTTATAAAACAGTTATATTACCGGTTGTTCTGTATGGTTGTGAAGCTTGGACTCTCACTTTGAGAGAGGAACGGAGATTAAGGGTGTTTGAGAATAAGGTGCTTAGGAAAATATTTGGGGCTAAGAGGGATGAAGTTACAGGAGAATGTTACACAACACAGAACTGCACGCATTGTATTCTTCACCTGACATAATTAGGAACATTAAATCCAGACGTTTGAGATGGGCAGGGCATGTAGCACGTATGGGCGAATCCAGAAATGCATATAGAGTGTTAGTTGGGAGACCGGAGGGAAAAAGACCTTTAGGGAGGCCGAGACGTAGATGGGAAGATAATATTAAAATGGTTTTAAGGGAGGTGGGATATGATGATAGAGAATGGATTAATCTTGTTCAGGATAGGGACCAATGGCGGGCTTATGTGAGGGCGGCAATGAACCTCCGAGTTCCTTAAAAGCCAGTAAGTAAGTAAGTAACAGACACTGCATTAGAGTCTTTTAAATTTCTTCTTTTTCAAACCCACCCTTATTACTATCACTTCCTCCCTCATTTTCACATCTCAACTCATGGATTAGCTTTTTCCCATCACTCTTTTCTTTCCATTTCCAGTGTCCCCTATACGTTAAAAATAATAGAGAAAGACAGGAATTCTTTTGTTCCTTAATGCAGCGCCTTGCTTTGAGTGGTCTCAACATTATTTTCCTATCGGAAATTTTAAAATTAGGAAAATATAGCTATCGTCTTGCATTTCCTCTCTTGCTATTATTAATTTGTATTAATATTATCAATAATTCACACATTTATAGTTTCTTTTCTCACCTGCACAGCCATGAAATGGTCCACTACTACCAGCGGTCACAGTGTTATACAGAGTTCTGGTCACACTGTCCGCACCGCATGCAGCGTTGCTTGCCCAAAAACCCCCATGTAAATTCCACAGGCCATAATCCATCTGCAACAAGAACTATCAAATATTCCGTGACCAAAGGTTAGGTATATTATCTAAACCTATGTTTGGAGAAACTATGACAAATAAAAAATCATCAGGGATGTCAATTATTTGCTCAAGGTTCAAGCGATCACTTCAAAAATGAGTAAAAGTGCTCTCTTGATCTTATTTGGAATCAAATCTCACACCTGCTGTGTATAAAAACACTTGACGAGTGACCAAAGTAAGACTGTAACTGCTGACTTATATTGTGTACAACTTCTTCAGCTACAGTGGTTATTATACGGATATAAAACGTGAAAAAAATACAGTCTGATCCATTTGGATATGGATAATATTAATTTACTGTTATAAAGCTATTATGATAACAGGAAAAATTTCTTGCTGGTTACACTGTGATTAAAAGATGGGAGTTTCCATATGAAAATCAACAATGCACAATCTGAAAGGACAAATGAAAATCGTAATGATTAAAATGACTACTACAAATCAACAGTGAACACAATGTGTTCTTTGGTATGCTAAATTTGAGAGTGTTAAAAGAGTTAAAAGGGAATTTCAACGTGAGTATGGTGTGCGTAATGTACCTAAATACGATTCCATAATGTTATGATATCGAACATTTGTAGAAACAAGTTTTGTGTTAAAAAAAACATGCAGGAGATCGCAGGCAGAACCCAGTACGAAAAGCAGCTATCTCTTGGCTTCGTCCCCAAACTTCCCAGATCTAACCCCTCCTGACTTCTTCGTGTAGAGTTTTGTTAAAGACATTGTCTATTCACAAAAACCCAGGAACATTGATGATCTGAGAGTGAAATTTACTCAACATTTTCAACAAATCACCCTCTTATGTTACAACGGACATGGGTTGAATTGCATCACCGTTATGAGTTGTGCAGGGTGCGCAATGGGGGTCATGTTGAGCTCTGAGGGATCTTCCATCTTTCAGTGTTGTAGTTTCAACAAATGAAGATCAGTAGTAAATGTTTTACGGTGTTTTTATTTTATCCATACCCAAACATATCACCCTGTATATATAGGGAGTATGATTTTAAACTCCTGAGGTGATCATCGCAGTGCGTAGTTTTTGGGTATGTGCACCAATGTCAAGGATGTAGAAAGCATTGGTAGGATATGTGTCCACTTCTGTAGAATGGTGGGTCACTTTTTAGTAGAGTATGTATCCACTCCTTTACCCCCATAAATGATGCTGTGTCCACTAATGAAAATTTATTGACAAAGTTATTACAAAGTAAGAAACATTACATTAAGAACTGACGTGCAATTTCGTCCAGTGTCAAGATACATCAAGCACCACCAGTATTCCAACAAATGTTAAGCCAGTAACTGAAGCCTCAGGGTGCTATTCACAGACATTTCGCTAGCCTGTGCTACGAGCATGCTAAATAGGATTCATATCATATCACATTGCTGACACTGGTTTATGAATACGAAAAACGTTAGTTCGCTGATCATCCACCGAAAGCCCGTGCTAAGAATGTCTATGAATACGGCCCTAGATGTTTTGAAGAAGCTACGCAGGATTTTCCCCAAGGACTGGGGGGGGGGGGTGCTAAACCTACACTTTCTGCAATAGATCAATTACACATTCGTCGCCACACTGATATATTATTATATATTATATTATATTATATTATATTATAAATATTGTAAAACCTGCTAAATAGGCAGAAATAATGACATCTTCAAGGTTAGAGATTTTGTTCCCAGGTGTGTAAGTTAGATAAAACCTCTATGCCAGAAAGTGTTAAAAATACAAAGAATTTTACCACTGATGGCATGCTATTTAAGTTTTTAAGTTTAATAACGAGGGGGCGGATTTTAGCATATTTGAATGTTTTATACCTTAACTGCAAATCATAATTATGCTACCATTATATAAATGCATTTCAAGTTATTCGTAACCAAAGGTCAAGATTTTATAGTGCATAATTATAAATGCATATTTAAGGGGTTAACGCATATTTCAGCTTCTAGCACATATAAAAGCATATTTTGCTATTTTTTTAATAATCTTGTACTTAAAGCAGGATTTAGAATACAGAAAATCGGAAAAATGAAATACAGAAGAAACTTAAGACAATGAAACAATTGATGTTGGCAATAACATTTGCTTCCAAAACTGGTACAGTATCAGAAGCCGGGAATTGTTCTTTGCACTCCAATCATCAAACCCACCACCTCCAATTCTTTCACTTGGTACGAAATTTCTCTTTAGAATACTGAATAGTCAGATTGTATGTACCTTATCTCAATTGACTTCTAATGGTAATAAAATCCCTGATTCACAATGGACATTAGGCTTGCATGTGTTTATTTACAGAGGTTTGCTTCTCTTATAATAAATAGAAATACAATAAAGAATACAAGATATAATACCTACTCTGAACGATTTGAATAATGTGGATTTTATGATAGGGTATGAATATGACGACAGTAAATGTAAAATGTCATTCTTTTTAACATTACACATACTGAGTCATACATTTTACAGCCGGTTTATTTGGATAATATAGTGAATGTCTGGCTTTTCTCCTTCCATCATTGCTTGCTTAAGAAATGCTTTGGGAATTATAATTTTAAACGTCATTAAATTGAATTTAATGCATATGAACCTTCATTATTAAAGAGCACTGACAAAATATGCGACTCATAGATATCTTACTGCATGTAAATTGTATTTTATGAACGTCATTATAAATGTAAACATTCACGGCCACAAACCTTTTGACAATTACTAGAGACTAACAAATATTAACCATCACTGCCTTCTAAATATTGTTTTACAAAGTTAGCACTGTTTTAACACCCACATAATATTCCCTTCACAATATTTAATATTATTAACGCCTACAACTGACATGTAATTCACTAAAAAAGCTTGGCTTTGTTTGTTGCGTACTGCACGTACCTATCATAAAGTTGCAGACGACATTTACATCGAAGTCGAGAAGGCATTGGAACACACCATGTTTACCACTTTACCACCAATACACCTATTTTGTGAAATATTTTATTGTTTGCCATTAGGCATTTCCTGACATCTACTATTAAGTCAAGAATCAGACTACTGTTCAGTGGGGGAAAGGGTCGGCTCCGTTAGCTCAGTTCATTCTTATTTTTTATTTTAATTGTGTTTGACCCATTTGACTGTGGCAATATATCGCCATAGCGATACACCAATTATCGGGATGATTAACGATGTATCGAGTAGAAAGACTTTTGAAGAGTGATAAATGAAAATGTGATAATGTTTAGTGACTGTGAATATACTTGGAGCCTATCCCTGATGACATAATAATATTTCGTGTCATAATATAATCATAATGCAGTGTGTTAAACTAAATATACGTTCCGTACTACTTATAATACTATTTATGTTCCTGAATGGTGTGAACCAGTCTAAATCGAGTAGGTTATGTTGACATAAACAGTGCTAACAAAAATATTTTTGACATGTCAAATCACACACAACCATGACAGTTGAACATTTAAAGCAGTATGGTATACCAGCAATATTGTAACACCCAAAGTTTCCTCTAAATGATAATATTTCTCGTGAAAATGTCCCAAACCTAACCTATAACTCATTTACGGTATTTATAGAAAGTAGGCCGAATAGTTTTCATTGACAGGCAAACGTTGATGTAATTTCAGGAGCCATATTATGACTGCCTCATTGTGATAATAAGTTCGTGGAGGAACTTGTTAATTTTTCTTCAGTTAATATAAATTTCCAAATCCATTATGTATCCTATACGATAAAGTGAAGGTCAATACTGTGCATATAATTCTGGAAACAGAGGGATAATGGGCTTGGCATTCACTTGCGTCATTTTTGCTCAAAGCACTTGTCACTACTCTAACACCCCATCAATCCCTGTGTAACCTTACCACTAATAGTGGGATTGCCTGTCAGTCACTAATCTATCTTCTCATCAAACCCTACCTAACTTTATCACTCAGAGTGGAGCTACGACGGCTACTTGTCACTAACCTATCTCCCAAAACCTCTATCTAACTTGATCACTGACAGTGAGACTACTTATCACTAATCTATCTCTTCATCAAACTCTATGTAACCTCATCACTGACAGTGGGGCTACTTTTACTAAGGTCGAGGAGGAAGGGGTAGAGAAGAAAACCAACTTTTTCCTTGTAAAACCGGCACAGGTGAACGTCAGATTTATTATCCTTCTCTTTAGCTAGAAAATAAGTTTAAAATTAGGCCTATACATTGTGTGGTTGACATAAAAATGCACCAAGATGTCTGTAAGAGTTTGCAGCGTTAGATTTAATCACATTAATATAAATTTTCGAGTTGAGATTCTGTCTGATACGTACATCTTTTATCAGGCAGATAGGTAGGTAGATATCTACAGTAGGCTACATCTCACTTGATGATATGTGTCAGAGGAAGCATACCGGTAATTATTATTGTTTGTAAAACATTTGAAGTTTGATTAGTGTAATATGTTACTAGTCAGCGATGTATGCCCATACAGTGGAGGGGAAAAGAAACTGGCCACCCAACCCCATTATCTCCTGACTTAGTTGCCTCATGAGTGATACTTTATTGATGTCAAACCTGTCTTCGGACAGTTGACTAAACAATATAACTTAAATGAAGAAAATTAAAACAGAATTCTGCACTCTATAACGTAGGATATGCCTTTAGGCCTGCCCAAAATTAAAATTCTTTTTATTGAAATTCTTATGAATGTTTCTACATTCCTACTTTTTTTTTCTTCTTTAACGCCGTGCATATTGATGTATATGCCAATAAAGTAATTTGTAATGTCAGCTTAATCCGTAATATTCTTAACTATTGTGTTGTCTTTAGAATGTATTATGTTACTTCATTTTGTTTTAATTTCTCTTATTTCTACTGCAGCAGTATTGCTGCTCAAGACAGAGTCATTGTTGCACATTCCTATAAAGTGACTGAATGTTGTAGTACAGTATATTTAAGAAAAAAAGTGGAATTAAATTTACCGATTACCAGTAAATGCTGAATGAATAGCTTAATGCTCATTTACCTTTATGCCTACATAAACTGAGCCTAACCTCATTACTTTGGTAGGCCTAGATCACTTACCTTCATTGCACTTAAAAATCCATGGCTCTCGGCTAGAATTTACTTGCGAACTTCGGATTCCAATGGCAAGCATGTTAACCGAGGATGACCACATGACCTATAGATTATATAATACAGAGAGATCAGATGAGGTGTGGACAGGAGCGACAGGGTGTTCACTGTATGCTGCTGATGTGCTTATGGCGGGGAATGGACAGTGTAGAGTTGCGATGATACAACCATATAAGTTTCTGTCTCACCAACTTTATTGATGGAGATGGTGAAACTGGCCACCTTCATTGTCCACACGTTTTTGGCATCTCTTTATGAAATGCCCCATAACTCGCTGTAATTATGGTCGATTAATACTGTCAATTTCGTGACGAATATTACATTTCAGTTCTTCCAGGGTACGTGGGTTTGTCTTGTATACATTTTTTAATGTACCCCAGAAATAAAAATCGTAATCCAATGTGTGAGAACCCTACGCTATCTGTTTTGTTTCTTAAGCTGAACATTCCCATTGCCTGAAATTTATTATAAAGATTATGGATTGTTCTACATGATGGAATCGTGTTTCAAACCGCCTTCGTACTTGGCTGGCAGACTGGGTTAACATATATGAATCATAAATATATACACGTAATATGTACTGAGTCACTTGCCAGTCACTTGGAGACTAATTCATTAATCTTGACATGAGCTAGGACGAACATGTGCATGCTTGCGACATCGCCTCTGCTAGCTCACCATTCCCCACTGAGAGTGCATCAGCAGCACACAGTGAAAACTCGTTGCTCTTGTCCACACCTCGTCTGATCGCTCTATATTATCAATGTGCTAAATTTCTCCAATTGATTGATGAACAGATTTGTAATGTAATTGTGATGTTATATTTTCAGCTGACACTGACATTGTAAAAGATTCACGACCTGATTCAACACCAGCACATAGCAATGTTGTAAGTGTTCGAAATTGTCATTTTATTCGTTTAAGTCACAAGTTAGATAGTGAAGATGGCTAACCAGTGATAATTATAGTCATTAAGGGCCATATTCATAGACATTCTTAGCACAAGCTTCCGGTGGATGATCAGCGAACTAACGTTTTTCATATTCATAAACCAGTGTTAGCGATATTATATAATATGAATCCTGTACAAGTAAACAGTCGACAGCCGGGGCTAGTTTAGCACTCTCGTAGCGCAGCCTAGCGAAATGTCTATGAATAGCACCCTTAATGTTCCTCTCTGTCACATAAGCCTACGTAGCTCATAATGCCTGATTTAAAACCTTACTACCAGGCGGCCTTAAGTCCAGAGACCGAAGTGTCAGCAGATGTTTGTTATTAATCTGTCACTGAATATGTCTCTCCCTGTCCACAACTGTGTTATGAGTTTTTGTTACGTGCCTTGCAATGTGTACATTGATTAAGAACAAAGCCAGAGTTGACATTAAGATGAGACAGGATAAACACAAAGTAGTTACAAAAGAATATCTGTGACAGTCACTCGTTACTAACACTATTACTGTTACGTTAAGTATAAACATAGAATACATGGCTTTATATAAAAGCACTCACCAGCCTCAAAGATGATGTTCAAAATGTTGATTTTCCCCTCTTCTTCCCCCCCTCTCTCGGATGTCCACACATTTTTAACACCATACATTCCTGTTGTTATGGAGTGTGAAGTGAATTTCTCAGTATCTGTTCCAGAGTATGGGTATTTGTCCTGTACATTTCTTTTTAATACTCTCCCAAAGATAAAAACCATAGGGCTTTTAATCCGTGGGTTGAAGTGACAACAGATTTCTGCTCATTAATCTGTCATCAAGATGTCTACTGCTCATAACTGTTATGAATTTTCATTATATACTTTGTACTATGTACAGTAGTGGCAAAAAAAACCGGACCGACTCTTGTAGCTGATTTCAGAGCCTTGTTCACTCCAGAGCACGATAGACTGGTAACTAAGACTTTCGTGGTTCGAATCCTGCCTGGAAAGGAAACTTTTTTTTGTTCCTTATTCAAATTTATTCCCAAATACTTTTCGATTGCAGCGATATTTTACTACTTAATTAACTTATTATTCCCAGAACATGAATTTTACCAGCTTATTTTCTAATGGCTTTCGAAATGGGCTACGTCAGCAGTCGAAACTACAACAATTTCAATAGATTACTCGCTATCTTGTGAATGCGGGCATGGCATGCGCAGTGGCTCATTTTGGGGACTTTGATTATTCCGTCGCTCCGGTTTTTTTTGCCACTACTGTACAGTGGATAAGATCATGGCCTGAGATGGCATTCAGATAACACAGGATAAACACAAGAAAGTTGGATTCACTCAGTCCTTAAGAAAGGGAGTTATGTATATTGGTGGATCTGGTCACTACAAGTGAGAATTTCTTTTGTGGTGATTACGTGATTGAAATGTGTGTTTCTCGGCTTACTGTACAACAGCAAGTGTTATGGTTTTATGTACTCACTGACTCTGACAGGTGCAAATGCGATTTGAAGATTATTTTCCCAAAGCTCTTAGTCGAGCTGTAGTGCATAATCTTGTTAGAAAATTGGAAAAATGATAGTCGGCCTACTTGTGCAAAACAAAAAGTTTAGAGGGAGGTGACATGTTGTGACCTAGGAAACACTAAACGTTCATACAGAGTGACTGTCCAAGATATTTGGTGATTATCTTGTGGGCAACATGATAGCTGTAGACAATAACTGAAACTATGTCATAATAGTAAGGTTTTAAGTCGCACAATAGGAGAACATAAGCTTTCCACACAGGAGACAATGAGTTGGGCAGGTTTCGTCAGGTTTAATATTTAACATTGTATAATTTGTTTTTTTAGGTCTCACAGAATTGTCCATCTGATATTGAATGCTACAAGCTGGGAGGTCAGTGCATTCGTTGTCTGTTCAACGAGAGTTGTATATATGGAAGTCCAATCAATGTAACTTGTGACCCTCCACCCACAGTTAACTGCACTGTAAGTAATTTAAGAAAATAACATGTCAGTAATTTGGTGGAAAGAAGGTGAACTTAAAATATGCACGTGCAGAAGATCATGGATTCTGTCCCTGTGTACAGTGAATTGTTTTGTCTTAACATAAAATTGTTTCGGACAACTGCAACGGATGTTTGTTAGTCTTTTTTTTTTTTCTTTGTGGAATAAATTATTTCCCACGTCACGTGGGATTGTATTTGGCTTGACCCTGCAAAAAGAACAATATAAAAAAATATATATTGAAAGGTCCATTTCGTTTTCCTAATGAAAAAAAACAAAAAAAAAATTTAATTATAATAAAAAAATATATAAAAAAATACTGAAGGATCTAATACTTCGTCCATCAACCATCTGCTTCTGCCACTACTCTGATCTGGCAAAGCATGGAATCGAATGAGACTGCGGAACAAGAGTTCTTGATGCGTGGTGATGCCGTGTGGACTATTGTTTTGGAAAACTGGGCATGTGCAGTGTGTTGTAAGGGAAACTTATACAATAAGGGAGCTCCAAATTTTATTTCCGTATCTGTACAAGTTTTTATAGTCGCGATGTTGTTATTCCCGGCATGACTCCTCCTCTTTGCTTATGTCTTAGGAAGTGAAGGCTCTATAAAGTCTAGGTAGGTAGTATCGTTCGCCATTTTTGTTCTTTCGTTGCCAAACTACCAGACAAGGGATCTATTTGCTGCACCGTTAAACATTATCATGTCGTAGCTTCTATGATAATAAATCAAGCGCACTGTAATTGAGCAGCAAATAACGTCCTCGTGTGCTTTCTGCAAACCCAACGAAAGAGCCAAAATGGCGGGCGATTATATTAAGTATTTATCGAGCCTTAGGAAATGCATCAGCGAATCACAAGACGCACACGTTTAAATATAGCTGACCAGCAACGTGATTGGCTGCCGGAAATTGGAGCGACGGGACTATAGTTAATACAGTGAAGAGCATTTTTCATGACTGGAGATAGGCGGTACTAGTCCCCACAGAGCTATGACTGGGTTACTGTAAGATGCGCTCATCACTGATACAACACTTGCAATAAGAGTTGCAGAATTTGTACTTACTTCAGATTTGTTGCTCAAAATGTCCTTCATTTGTCGCAATACATTGTTCACATTTTTTTTATAAAATTGTTATTCACTTTCACAAAGATCCTCACTTTTCAATTGATAACTTGGTTCAGATGTCACACCGCTGAAAAACTTGGATTTTGCAACACATTCGTCCAACAACAAAACCAACAGTACCGGTATGTCACAATTTGAGCAGTTGTTTGTAATTGAAAATGTTGATTGTTGGTAACAACAGATGTGTTGATAGCAAAGGTATGATGTAATGTTCCCGTCCACACCTCACAATCGTGTTTTGAGATACAAGAGTGGAATATAAGCAATACTGACAGACAGACTTTCACAGAAAAAAAAAAATTATGTGCTGTATCAGGAATACACCAATATGTAGAATATGTCACCCTGTTTCAGGATTGAAACTAAGCCAGTCCGGGCAAACTGGAAATTCTAATGAAAAAGTCTTTTCCAGAAGCATTTGTTTATTACTAGTGTAAAGCATAGATTTGGCTCTAAATTTGAATATTCTAATGTTTTATTTTCAAAAGGAAAATATTTTACAAGTTTTATGGGTATTGAATCTAAGTGGTCTTGGCTGGGTAATAGGTACTGCTTTGTTTTTCTAAAGTTTGCAGCACTTACTCAGAGAGAGATCAGCTCCAAGGAACAATTGTTCAAGAAATATTCTGAGAGTCTGCACTGTTAATTCCAGAGCTCCAGGATCAAGGAACTTTTTACTCTGTACCGTACTGTATTATTTCTGCCACTTATTTTCAGTACTTTGGGTTAATAACAATTAATCTTACAGTTCAAGTGAATATTTTGACTTAGAAATGTTACAGTTGTTTTGAAACTGGAAAAATGAAGTGAAAATGTAACATCCATGACATGGAAGAAACGGCTATAAAATATGTTTTTTGAAGTAATTGGATGAGATGAGATTTGCAAAGCTTTCACATGGACACTATGAGAATGAATCTCTTTTCGCTTAAGGCAGAAACCTGAGTTTTACACTTTTTATTAATAAGGTGTGGAGTGAGTTCACAAATCTTGTAACATCTGTGACAGAACCTTTTCTTTATTTTATGCAATAATAAGGGTGTTCGAGAATAAGGTGCTTAGGAAAATATTTGGGGCTGAGAGGAATGAAGTTGCAGGAGAATGGAGAAAGTTACACAACACAGAACTGCACTCATTGTATTCTTCACCTGACATAATTATAAACATTAAATCCAGATGTTTGAGATGGGCAGGGCATATAGCACGTATGGGCGAATCCAGAAGTGTATATAGAGTGTTAGTTGGGAGGCTGGAGGGAAAAAGACCTTTGGGGAGATCGATACATAGAAGGAATTTGAGTAAGGTGAGATATGATGGTAGGGACTGGATTAATCTTGCTCAGGACAGGGACCAATGATGGGTTTATGTGAGGGTGGCAATGTACCTCGCATTCCTTAAAAGCCATTTGTAAGTAAGAACTATATATTTCTAACAATGAGTCTGCGACTTTGCTCAAGGAATGTCATTCGTTTGCATCTCATATTGAATGACAGTCACAAACTTCAATCTTATAAGTATTGTCGTTTTTATAATTTAGTAGAGGAGTCTTCCTTCATATTCTGTCTACATCTTTCCTTAAGAGTGCTGATACAGAGAAGTATTTAAAAGGATCTATATGGATTGTCAAGGCATGGAAAAGGGAACTTCTTGCTATTAAATGAATAAGTACTTTTTAACAACTGTATTCTTCCAACATTATACATAAGACTTACCTTACGTTCTTATAACTGAATTACAGGAATTCTGAAAGCATTTCCAACTATAAATATTCTTAATTAATTGACAAACAATGCTCAACATATGTTCAACTCAACATATACTATAAAGATAAATTAATATGAATAAAATTCCATTACCCATATTTGTGAATGTTCTATAAATTAAGATCCGTTTCAGGATCCGAGTCATGTAAGTGCTCATGATGAATATCACTAGGATGCTGTTAATCTTATTAACAGAGATTAAATAATGTTTTTACATGGCTGTTTGTATAAGTTGTAGCCTAAGTTATATGTAATACAATGAGTATAAGAGAAATTCACACTAGAACTGTGTCAAAATACTGCAACTTACATTACAAATTGAGATTCACTAATGCACCAAAATATAGTGTGCGTACTTGTTCAGTCAGACCAGAAACTATGTTGTCAATAGAGTCCAGATACATATGCAAATACAGTTATATTACATACGCAAACATGTACAAGAATTTACAAAAAGTACGCACTATAAATACGCGATTACAGTTAATATAATTATGTATATTATATAATTAATATAATTACGTATATTATGCACCACATCAATGAATGTAACTCATTATTTGTTTTTGCAGTATGTAATGGAAATTAACGGATTTTTCAAGTGAAACTTTCGCGTATGTTTCAGAATTACATATGCAACCTGTGTTTTGCATATATATTCAGACTCTACTTACCAATGTATAATTTAACATAATATGTATGTCATGGGATTAACATTGTAACATAAATAGTTGTAATACATATTTCACAGCTTTCTTTATGATCACAGATAATTACTGAGTAATATACACAAGGTGAATGAAAAAATCGGGTCAGAATTTGAATTTTCTCTCCACATAATTAAACAAAGATGAACGTTTTATGAACATATTTGTCTGAAATCTTCGTGTATGGTAGTTTTGCCCTCTTCGACACATTGTTAAATATTGTACCCATTTTATAAACTTATGCATTGTTTAGCCCGAGAGTGTTATAGAGACATCAGATGTGCTCTCCTGTAGTATTTTTCAGTTATTTTTTGATAACGAAAAAATACTTTTAACTGGTAGGGGAGAGAGGGGATACAGTGGACATGGGGATACAATGGATATATGCAAATTTCCCTCTATATGACCGTCCATGTTAGCATCAATGATCAGAGATATTCATTTGTTCATATCTTATGAAAGTACAGTGTTTTTGACTAGAAGTACAAAGAAGATTTTCGAACAGCAGCATTTTCCAGTTTTTCGTAGTTTTGATGTAAATATTGAGGTAAGTGCTATTCTCTATTAAATAGTTTCTTTTCAAATCATAGTACAAGTTATAACGTTGTATATTTGTGGATATTATGAGAATTCATTTCATGTATAATACTTTAGTGAAGTTGAAATCCTTTGTGAAAGAAAAGAAAAAAAGTACCAGAAAAGAACATGGGGATATATTGGACAGTGTTGTCCAATGTATCCCCTTGCATTAATATTCTTTTTTATTTATTTTTTAATATGTCTACATTAGATCAATGAACTATTTGCTTTATTTGTCTGCAGATGCCTCGAGTCTACACAAGAAAAACAGATCACGAGTTTTCTAAGGCGGATATTAAAGCAGCAGTTGATGATGTACTACTTAATAATATGTCTCTGTGAGCTTCTGCAGAACAGCATGGTGTCAAGAAATCCCGCTTGGCGATGTATGTGAAGAAATCCAGGGAGGTTGGATTTGATTCAATGAATTTCAAGTCCAATTTTAAGAATCGTCAAATAATTCCATGTCATATGAAAGAAGCTCTTGCTGATTATTTGTTGTTATGTTCAGCTAAGTTTTATGGGCTGACACCAAAAAAAACAAGACGATTGGCTTTCGAATATGCTGAAAAGAATGAACTGATGACAATACCTGCATCTTGAGAAGCAAATAAGGAGGCTGGTTTGGGTTGGTTCTCAGCATTTTTGAAAAGACACCCAGCACTCTCCATCAGAACACGAGAAGCTACAAGTCTAGACAGAATGCAGGCATTCAATAGAGCAACAATGGGCCAGTTCTTTGATAAGTTGGACATTATGCTGCAGAGACATAAATTGATGCCGCATCAGATTTTCAATTTAAACGAGACTGGCTTGAACACTGTACCACCCGTGGTAAAAGTAATCGCAAAAAAGGTGAAAAACAGGTAGGACATGTGACTTCCAGGGAGCGGGGTGAACTTGTGACGCAAGTTGGTATCATTTGAGCAAATGGGAATGCCTTACCTCGTGTGTGTATATTCCCCGTGTTCGCTTTGACAAAGCACGCATGATGACTGGTGCACCTACAGGGGCCTTGGGTCTTGTCCACAAGTCAGGTTGGATGACAGCGGAAAATTTCTTGAACGTTTTGATATTTTTTAAAGAAAATGTACGTTGTTCAAATGGGAATCCTGTGTTGCTGATCATGGATAATCATGAGTCCCACCTGAGTGTAGAAGGCCTAGATTATTGCAAGGGAAATGGCATTACCATCTTGACCCTCCCACCACACAAATCCAATAAGCTCCAGCCCCTGGACCGCTGCGTGTTTGGTCCTTTCAAGAAATTCTTCAATGAAGCAGTTAACGCCTGGCACCTTAGTCATCCAAATGAAAGTGTGACAATCTTTGAATTACCACGAATGAGTGCAACTGCATGAGACAGAGCAGCGATCCCAGAAAACATTAAATCGGGATTTAAATCTTGTGGAATTTCTCCATTTGACCGAAATATATTCTCCGATGAACATTTCTTGTCGTCTGTAGTATCATATCGCCCACCTCCAGTGCTTTTGAACCACCAAAGTTCTCCAGGATCATTTGCAGAAGAACAAGCAGGATCTAAAGTAGAAGATGCTATAATTACTTCAGTTGCCAGCTCTAGAACATTAGAAACTCCAACATCTTCGAAAACCGAAAATACATATGTCAGTCCTGAAGAAGTAAGACCCTTTCCAAAAGCACCACCTCGCAAATTGTCCTGTCGTGGGCGAAAAAGGGGTCGTTGTATGATAGCAACAGATTCTCCAGAAAAAAATGAGATTGTGGAACGGAAATGTAAAAACTCAAAGGAAAAACAGGCAGAGAAGAGGAGAGTTCGTCAGAGGTCTTCATCATCTTTAGAGGAAGTAGGTGAAAATACCTCTGACTCAGATCAAGATTCATATGAAAATGAAGTTGAACCCATTTACTCCTTACATTCTGGAGATTTTGTAATTGTCAGAGTTAGTGGTAAAAACACTTCAAGAAATTATGTAGCCCAAATTGTTAATCGAGCCGTGGATGGATATGATGTGAAATTTTTTAAACGTCAGATCGCTTCTAATCGGTTCATTGAAACTGATGAGCCAGTATCATTTGTGTCATACGAGGAGACTGTGCTGAAGTTGCCTGAACCTATTAAAGACAACAAAAAGCGTTTTGAAAATATGACCTATTTTGACTTTGATTTCATGCCATTTTGTATCCAATAATGTATTGTATTGATTGTACATATGTGAATTTAGTTGTAGTTTGTTAGTATTATTGTATTTGAAATTTAGAGACCATGTATGATCATTTTTTTCTGTACACAAAATATTTTGATTTCTGTCCAATGTATCCCCATATCTGGGGATACTTTGGACAAAGTGCATTTCTTCAAATCTATTCAAATGATGATTTCAGTTTTACTGATATGAAAATGATTTAAATTTTTAGTGACAGCCAGATGTCCAGCAAATCAAAACCAGGTGGAAAGAATCTTTTTAATTAATAAGCTTAATGCACAAAAATTTAATAAGGTAAACTGTCCAATGTATCCCCTCTCTCCCCTATATGTCATGATGTTTTAATCACATAATTCACAGCTGTCTATCTTCCACTTTTTTTTTAACAGAGGAGGAGTCCGAAGGTGAGTACCACAGCCTCAAATGAGCTTATTGTGCTTACCACTCTTTTATATGGGAATGGCTGCCTTCTTGTTAGACATTGTGACTCAGCTTTGTGGTTTCATTTGTCGATTCAGCCATGTAGGCTCAAGGTCTGGTGAAATCCTACTAGAGTGCCTTTTCACCCTCCCTGAGAGCATACCTCCTCAGACTCATGCCATCTTTACACCAGTCACAATACATCAGCTGCACAATTTTGGGTAGATACTATTGAAATGATGATTTATATTGACTATTACACTTTTACTACGTCACACTACTTTTGACCAATAAAATGGTACGAAAGGACGTCTTTCAACCAATCATGGCTGCTTATCGCACAATTTTATCGCATCCCTAGCATTTGTTTAATTTTATTGCGTCCCTAGCATTTGTTTATTTTTATCACTACCCTAGCATTTGTTTCTTTGTTTGCCAACATTTCAAACTGCACTGGTCTAGACGTCAAAAAACAGAAAATTACAAACCACTCCAGTCGATGCACAGCACTTTCAAATATGACTCGCATTGGCATTCAAGAACAAGAATTAATAAAGATCACTGGTCATAGCTATGCATCTTCCCTGAAACCCTATTTACAAATAAATGAAGAGCACCATTCGGAAATCCTGAATAAGTTGAGGGATACACCATGTAGCCTAAATCAACGAGTTCACTTCTTTTACACACACGTCCAATATAACATCAACTGAACCACCAACCACTAAAACATTCAAATTTGAAAATTGTACTTTCAATAATTGTTTCTTTTAAAATTATTCATGTTTATTTTTTATTTCATCATCGTTAATTAAAACGTTTCTTGTTTATTTAATCATCCCTAATTAAAACTTTTCTAACGCTTGTTTATACTATTTAGGTTATGTTTGTTATAGCTTCTGCTATATGATATTATGGATAGTCACGTATCACAGATTGTTTAATACTAAGATTTATTGATAATCTTTATATACTTTCTTCTAATCGTGTAATAGTCAATTAAATCCCACTAGAGTTTTGATTTTCTCTAGCTAAATCAAAACTTCTAGTGAGATTACTGTTGAAAAAATTAAAGACGAAAAGAAGAGAATCCCAAGAAAAACTCTCAAAAACCTTGGCTTTGTCCACCACAAATATGACTGTGCAGTCGCTGGGATTTGAACCTGGGTCTGCAGTCATTGTAGGCCAATACTCTGCAGAGCTACTATTTTTTGCACTTTTTTGTTAACAAGTCCATAACAAATAATTTGAGTGGTCAAACACATGTATAGCTCCTTTGGTTGCTGTGTTAAGAAACGTGGTAATTTTAAGTTTGCATCCGGCCACATTCCACTCACCTCAAGTGCGAAACCCTGATAAACCATCCATCACAGCATGTATACGTCCTCACCCTACCACGTGATACCACTGCCGTATTCCTCAGACTATTACAAACCGAGCTACAAGCATTTCAAATCGTACCCTTTTCATCACATCTGATCTGCGGGCATGGTGTCCTATACCAGGTGCAGACAAAAGATGTATTGTACGTTAAAAGACTCACGACTACAAACAAAAGAGGTTCTGAATAAATGTTCATATCAACCTTCAATTTTGTTCAATTGTGTGGAAGAGCATTCTGAAATACGGCCTAGCTTTTCTTCACAATGAAGATGAACTGTAATTTCAATATAATAATGTTGTTTCAGGGAGAGAGAACTTTCATTCGCACTGCATTATGCAGATATTGTTATCAAACAGAACCATGGGAGCACTCGTGTGAATACAGTGCAAAATGCCTCTCCATAACATCACCTCGATCATACTACAGGTAATAACTAGTATTACGAGAGAAAAAAAAAGTGTTATTATACTTATGACTGAAGAATGCGTGTACTTGGAAATTTAAACATAAATGCTTTGGTTTCTTGACACAAACTTCCTACCAATCACAGTTTTTTTTTAGGAAAGCAAAGTAAGCATACCTACACATATCACACTCTTACACGATTTGTGCAGTGGCGTCATTAAGCAATATTTATATTTTGATTTTACTATTTACTGTTCATATTTAAGCTTGCTTTTTTTACTATATAGGATGCTCAACTATATATTCACTTATATTTTCCACATGTGTCAATTGAAATACTATTTTTTCAAGGCATTAAGAACTTGAAAGGGCATGCAAAATGATTCCTATACCCAGGGAATATTATTTAAAAACAGAAAGATACAATATTTTAAACGAAACATATTAATTTTTATAAAATGATTTTAAAACAGAGGGAAAGAATCAACAACTGTTGTTCCAATTTTCTGAACTACACTCCTTCTGGGCCATTAACAGTGTCACATAAAGAGTTAAAAATTGGTCTGCATAAGCATTAAAACATTTCGTTTACAAGGAAATGAGGTTAATGTTACAATACTCATTCTTTCATTTTGCTTGCTTTGATAATGTTTATCTTGAAATGTAACATATCAAAGAAAGCTATTAAAGCTATTCTTACATGAGTTACTGATTTTCCTTTCTTCCACATATTTATCCCTCAAATCTCTGCAGATGCAAATTGGTCTTAGTTGGTGTCATTATAAATGCAATCTGTCTATGCTCTAAGGTGATTTCGTTACATTTCACAGGATTTACGTACTTCTGAATTCTGTACAGAGCATGGAATAAAGGCTACTGATTAATGAAAAAATTAGCGATCATAATTTAATTTTGTATTAATAGCTCTGTTACATAAATAAATCTCATTCATAGAAAAATGTCTTTTTATGTAAACCATATTTTAACAACGTTTCAGCGATTTTAAAATTGTCCTGACTTTGACTAAGTACTATCAATATCTGTTTATAAAATACTGTTGTAATACTTAAAATAAATGTAGTCCTGTTACTGCTTTTTATTTTTCATACTATTTACAAAACATTTTCTTAACCTTATATTTTTATTATGAACTACTCTATTTAATGTCCCGCGCCGTGGCGTCGCGGTCTAAGGCATCCTGCCTAGGACTCGCGTTACGGAATGCGCGCTGGTTCGAGTCCTCATGGGGGAAGAAATTTTCTCATGAAATTTCGGCCAGTATATGGGACCGGTGCCCACCCAGCATCGTGATGCACTTGGGGAGCTACGATAGGTAGCGAAATCTGGTTGCGAATACCAGCTATAACGGCTGGGGGGGATCATCGTGCTAACCACACGATACCTCCAATCTGGTTGGATGATCGTCCAACTCTGCTTCCGCATGTGGGCGTGGGGCCAGCAGCCGGCTGGTCGGTCCAGGCCCTCCACGGGCTGTAGTGCCACGGATTATTATTATTATTACTCTATTTAATATTGACGGAATAAAATGACATTTATGTCATTTGGTCATTGAGCGAGCAGTCTGCAAAAAATAAATTTCAGTGTATATATTTTCTAATTACATTGATACTGTGTAAGTGCACAACGTTGCTAATGCTTCCGAAAAATGTAGGCAAAGTTTGTTCATATCATCTTTCTGCTTTTTCTTTATTTCATCTTTTAAAAAATGTTTATGTTCCATTTAAGAAATTCTACTATCTACGTAGTTTAAATATTTCCTTGATAATTTAAAATTTTGTAGGGAATCATTTTGCATCCAGTTTCAAATACTTTAATGTCTATAAAAATGCTGACTGGTGGAAAATGTAAGAGATCGTAACATCAAGCAGGCGACCCAGACATTTGTCATTCTTTACATAACTACTAGCACCTCAGCTTTGTTTTATAAAAGTGAAAAACTTTATATAAATTTTATTAAATAAATTTAGAAATAAAATATTTTATTTACTGTCTACGAGTAGCTGCAATATAATAACACTACATACATTATCTTCTCTAATTAGCTTATTTTAATATTTACATTTTGAATACTATATGTTTATTAGAAATATGTGAGGGGTTTATTTGTTTTCAGTGTTACAAATATATTTTAACTGTTCATAACAAACAAAATTGCTATATTGAAAAAAGATTTTGGAAAAACATCCCAAAGACAAAGTGTACTGCTATCGAATATGATTAAATATATTTCTATGGTAAATGCTGCTTATTCTGCACACTTCCCAAGAATGTTGAGCATTCAGTGATATAAATATGGTGGGCTATTACAGTGACAGTTTATCTTAAACACATTTCAGATTTATCTATCAAAATGAGGAACAGGTTTTCGAAATACAGAAATAGACATGTTAATAACTACAAAGGAGGAAGAATTACAAATTGTTTTGGAAAGACTTACTGTGGAATACATTGATTTTATTTTTATTCCTAAGTTATTTATGGACATTTTGTTCATGGCATTGATAATATGGTATGAAACAAAATTTGATAAAATGAGACATAGTGCAATTTTAAGATTTCTGAAGGGATTAAAGGAAACTACAGACGTTACTGAGGTCTTAGCCCTAAAAGAACCAACTTGAGAACTGTGAAGGGTTTACTAACAGGACACTGTATCCTTACAAAACATATGTACAGGATGGGACTCTGGGATGGAAACCTCAAGTGTCGGCTTTGAAGTCTAGAAGAAGATATGATCTAGTATGTAAATTATGAAATGCGATTCATTAAGCTTCAGAATACATCTATTGTTTGAAATCACATATCCAGAGCAGAGAATACCATCAGAATAGATTGTGACTAATCTTTTGATGCTCAAGATTTTAGGGCTGTTTAAAGTCCATATGAGTTAAAATACTTAGGACTGTCTCTAGTTCTAACTCTGCTTTAAAGAACACCAAAGAAATTCTTTTGATAGAGCCAATAATTGATTGAAAATTTATGCTCCAACATCATCCTGGTAGGTTATTGTTGTTTAGTCAACTGTCCGAAAATAGGTCTGAACCTCACAAGTGATGCCAACAAGGCACCACTTATGAGGCAACTAAGCCAGGAGATAGTGGGGTAGGGTGGCCAGTTCCTTTCCCCCTCCATTGTATACATCACTGACTAGTAACATTACACTAATCAGACTTCAGATGTATACAAACAATAGTTTTCCTCCGACACATATCGTCAAACGATGTACTGCCTGATAATAGATGTACATATCATCCAAAACCTCAATCAGAGGCACTGATAGGTTATAACAGTCCTAAAAGAACTGTTACTGTCTTCATAAATTCTCTTACCACACTAACATTAAATGTACCGATAATGTATTATTTAATAATGTAGTCTTGCATATCTAATATATCAAAGTTTGAAAGTGCATTATTTTCTTACTAAAATTTAGGTTGTGTATTTCCCATTTATTTCAAGTCATTAATGCAAGTTTTTAATCTTACTTTCTAGTACAAACTGCACAGTGAAAAGTGATGTGCTATGTTTGGGACGTAGAACATTTCGCAAGAATGTCCCATGCAATTGGACTGGCGGATACAAATGGAGCACGGCTCTGGTTCTGAGCATTACATTGGGTGGATTTGGAGCTGACAGGTAAGATTTAAAAAATATATACCACCAAACTCCAAATTTGTGGGGGGGGGGGGGAAGCGGGGGAAATATAAAATTTTACAACACAATGTTAACATGTTAGCAATCCAGACAGAACTATCACATACTAAAATAATTTTGCATAAGTTTGATCCTGATGTGTACAAAGAGGTGGAGAGATACTCTTCCATATTAGGATTACAGACAGACCGTTGCATTCACAAGAAATAGTTCCACAAAATAAAATTCTCATTTTCGTTTTATATTCGACATAATATTAGCCAAATCACTGCATGACATATATTGTAATTTTAATAAATTATGCAGTCGAGTTTTTTTGCCATTATGAATAATAGTATATGAAGTATGTCTTTATTCGGCTTATTCTCTTTCAACCACACATTAGACAGGCAAATAATTGCGAGCCTTGTGATCAGCATGGCACAGGCCACTGCTGAGCCAACACAAAGGATAAGCACCAACTTCCATAGATGAAAGATAAATCTCTTTCATTGCCCATGCCGGGAATCGAACTCTAGACCACTTGGATGGATGGGAAGCGCATATGCTCACCATAAGCCAAGGCAGCAGATGGAGTAATGGCTTAAAAGCCAGAAAAGTTCTTGCAAAGTATAGAGTTACATTTTTCTTTTCCACAAAATAGTTATAAAGTCTTGTAAATCATTTGCAAATACATTATTTAATATTTTATTAGTAACTCCATAATAAAATGATGAAAAATGTTTTGTGGTATTATGAATAACCAAGTAGTGTAGGTAGCATATTTAACAACTGATGCCTGACTTTTTTGTAGAATGTTCTGACTAACCTATACCCTATACTCCATGGAAATGTTTATCAAAACTTCTCCTGTTCAAAAATAGAGCTGTTTATTCGTTCTCTAAATATCTGGCAACTCTCATTAACTCAACCATCACTTTCGCTACATAGTTGATATAAATATATTCTAAAACCAGTAACATTTAAAAGTATTACTTTCCTTTCATTTATAGGAATATCTACATATACAAGATAAGATCACTTGTAACGAATCAGTATAGGGTAATAAAATACAAGTGTACAAGAATCTTTTGTGAAACACAATTTTCCTGATTTATATTAGTTACAAGCAAATTTTACTTGTAAAGTATTAATTACCTCTCTTTTTCAGTAGATCCCTGGCTTTATTTTGTGTGTTTGAAACTAACATACATTGATAATAAAGGCATTTTTGTTGACTACTGTACAGCTGCACAAGACATCTTGCTTTATGTTATTCACCACTATGATTCATCCAGTTACATACAGCTCACATGTGCCATATACGTGTTTTGTTCCTTACAACCAATCGCGTGGCTTATTTATTTCTCCACTCCTTTGTTTACATCAGGAACTAACTTATGCAAGACGCAATGATAGTACTATAGCAATGTCAGACTTTAGAATGATAGCGTCAGTTTTCAGTCAGTCTGTTACTGTTTTGGTTTCAGGTTCTACCTTGGACATTGGCAAGAGGGGATTGGAAAACTCTTCAGTTTTGGAGGCCTTGGAGTTTGGACCCTGATTGATGTTATTCTAATATCTCTACATTATCTGGGTCCAGCAGATGGGTCTCTGTATATATAAAATATATTTGAATAAAGTTATAATTTGTAAGAAATCTGTACATTGAGAAATATGGGCAAGTTAATTTGGTCCCCTTCATCCCAGAGATAGCTTGTTAACAGATATGATTTGAATTGAAAACTGGATTGCATCTCTTCCATTACTGTAATTAATAAACATTTGAAAACGAAATACCGATTTATGTCTAAGTATGTGACAATTAGGGTATGATCATGATCATTTATTTATTTAATGATGTAACACTGAAGTTGTAAATATTTTGTATTTTACATGTATAGTAGATTTTAATAAAAGTTTACTGTGATACAGATTTTAAGTTCTTTTGATTTGTATAGGATTTGCAATATGGAAAGTACATATTATGAAGGTGGCACAAATTTTTCTCATACGTTTTGTGAGTTTCACAGCAGATCTATCAATAATATTGCCGTTTGCAGTTTATTTTCTTTAACTATCATTCAAAATCTTGGATAATAATAAGATAAAAATTCCCTTTCCCGCACTGTACATAAAAGAATCACCTCAAAAAGTGAAATGTCTGATTTCACTTATGAATCGTACAGTTAAAATAAACTATTTAATAATGAAGAAATGCACATAAAGTAGATAGTCTCATATTAAAAATGCTTATATTATTATCATCATCATCGTCATTATTATTATTTTATTACTTACGAAAATAAGTACTTCAAATTCATAATACATATAGAAATGTATTAACGGCATATATACTGATTACATTCTTTACAAATGCCCAAGAGGCGGCCTGTTATGAAATGGAATTACAGTAGAACTTCAATACTTCAATTCGTTCCATAAAACTGTGATGATAAGCTAATCATTTAAACCCATATTATAGCGATAATTCCTTCCAAAATAAAATCTAGCAACATATAAACTTCCTTCAGGTTATAGACAGAAATGTGAACTATAAGAAATATCACCTCTTAGTACTATCACACGCATTTAGTTTTGTCAAAACTAAAGAAATCCAGTATATTTTTATGGGACTTCAATAGAAAAGTTTAATTAATACTGTAAAATTCAGTAAACATCAAATCATGTTTCAATGGGACAACATGTTTATTTACTGACTTTTATATTGAAATTAACAGCTGATTTGCTCTTAAATGCCTAGATAGCAAGGCCAGTGAATCTATTAAATGGAACACTTGAGGGAGTTGGATGCTCTAGATTGTGCTATGATAAATAAAAAAGATTGCCCTGAGGTGAATCCTGTCTGGCTTTTAAATGATGTGGAGAGAATGAGATTCGGGTTCTGAGAATACATACTTTTTTTATTGGGTTATTTTATGACACTTTATCAACTGTGATAGTTATCAAGTGTTCTGAGTGAAATGAAGATGATAATACCAGCGAAATGAGTCCAGGATCCAGCGCTGAAAGTTACCCAGCATTTGCTCTTAATGAGTTGAAAAACCCTGGAAAAAAATCTCAATCAGGTAACTTGTCCCAACCAGGATTTGAACTTGTTTCATGGTTAGACATGCTGTTACTCCACAGCATAGAATACATAATTATTCTCTAGAGATGTCAACTTTTACAGAAAAATAAAGTTTTTTAGGGGCTATATTTTCACAATGGTTAGGAGTAGTTACTTGTATTTTATGAAGTAATTAATGAACGAGTAGATACCATTTCTTATAAATTATGGTATGAAAAGTTTTCAATTGAAGGAATAACTTTGTAAGTAGTATTTATTTATTATTATTTCTTTTAACAGGAAAACAGAATCTCTTCGTATTTGCTGGAAAGAATTTGAAGACTTACTGCCTATTCCAATTCATTTTCCACTTTATTTTGGGAAGGGGGAAGGAAAGCAATTTCGAGTAAATCATTTGTTTATGGTTATATTTCATGTCCATTATTCCTGGCTGAATCTTAGGTAGAGAGCCCGTTTTTGTCAAGGAATTCGAATAATTTTAGTAAAAAATAGTTATATTGCATACTTATACAACCAGTATGACTTACTGTGTAAATAATGAATATTGAATGAAATGTGTGCAAGAAGTTACAAGAAAGGGTTGTGTACAGACAATGGCATTCCAAAAACCACTCTTCTGTTATCTGAAATGCTGAAAACCTGTATTTTCGTAAAACTCAAAGATCTATTTGATGAATTGCAACTCTTTCTCTATATTTTATATAATGAGAAAGTATTAGTGTCCACAGATACATGATTTAAGTTTACAGATGATAGGACGGTACAAAGTGTTCAGGGTTTCTCGACCTGACTGCTAAATGATGATTTTGACAGTAAAATGCTCCGGTCACCTTTCACTGCTTTGAAAAATTCTCACTATTTAATTTTACAGTAGTCAGAGTGAACCTATAGCAATTATGGAAAAACCGAAAATCTCACTTCTATCTGGGCTTGAACCCGGGCTCTTTCAGTCTGACAGCTTATTCTGCTTCTGACAGTGAACGTAAATGCAAGCTGCTTGTATTAATAAGTTGGTGGGCCATAATCCAGTGTTGAGCAGTCGTGTATTACTGTATTACAATCACATCTGAAATTCATGAATCAGTTGCTAACTCATGATAGTGGCTATAGGAAAAATATTTTGAGTACGTCTGGTTAAAATTAAATTACTTCTTGTATAAGGAACAGCATAATATTAATACTTTACAATAAAATTACAAGTTAATCAAATGTTTGAGTAAAATCTTAAAGTTTAACCGATTTTATCTCGTTCAGAATTTTATAATGTCTATTCTCAGAGGTTTTAAACCGCTGCTATTTACAAGACCATCCCAATATTATTATTATTATTATTAAATATGTACAATGGTATATAATTAAATGTAATAAATTTATTACTGGTATAATGCTGCCAGATTAAAGAGTGTTAATAGATAATTAATGTTAAATAGCTGTCTAGCAATACCCGTAGATCACAGTGACTAACAAACTAATTACTGAACAAAATACTTTTACATGATCTCATTAACAAATCTTTCGAATAATATTTTACATTATTTCTAACAATGCGGTTTATCAAAAACTGTGAAAGTAATTATAACACCATTAAGAAATCACTGCACATTGTTACGTGTATTTGTTCGAATATGTTACTCTGGCTAAGAAGAGTAATCTCAAAGGAATCTTTATTTGTAACGTCCAATAAGGGGGCAGGAACATACATTTGGATAGGCTTGGGTTGATCAGCTATAACTGTATATATATTATTTAATGTACCGAAGTATGATATTTCCATGCAGATATTCTGCGTCATCATACGACTTCATATGTACTTCGGTACATTAAATAATATATATGATATGCGTAAATCACTGGTGATTTAAGACGGCGCTTATTCCGTCGGATCCTGGCCAACTAGTCAGTCATAACGAGTGCACCTCAGCACATGTGTGGACTTCAGTCCTTCGTTCATAGACATCTATGATGTAGTGCAGAGGGCGGCCACTAGAGGGAACCCAAGAGTTGGAACTTAAAACAGACGATTCTGTCTGACGCCAGGGTGGTATCCGGTGTGGCTTAGTGGATAAAGCATCAGCACGTAGAGCTGAAAACCCGGGTTCAAATCCCGGCGCCGGAGAGAATTTTTCTCCGTTCCATTACTCTTTCATTGTATAACTGTATAGCTGCTATGTACAGCACAAATTTTCATTAAATTGTTAAAATTTACTCAACTGAGTTCTTTTTATGACAAAATGGATACAAAAATTCAGCCTTAAACATAAAATGAGCCTTAATATAAAACTAATAAAAAATAAATAAGAATAAATTACTTCATCCACATTTCTAATTTGTATAATTAAATACAAATACGGCTTGATCTCACTGAATTTAATAAACAATATGTTTCTTTTCAGTGCCTCCCATTATTGTCAGTGTTACTTCTTGGAATTATGCTAGTTTGACAGAGATGAATTTCATTTCTGAGATGGAGAAATTTGTAAAGTGGAGTTTAGTATCTCCAACGACAGGACTGGTGAAGAGGATGATCCAGAATTGAATTTTGACATGGACAAGAAATGGCCAGTAAATTTTACCTATAGCCCTCATTCAGAAATTCGGGTTCTATGTGCCACGAATCTGCAATATCGGATTCCCAGCTTTACTTTCCTTCTGAAGAAAGCCATTCTAAAGATTTTTATCGCACTTGTTCGGGTAGAGCACTACAATGAAGATATTGATGAGATTTACAATCTGAGTAATATCTGTTTAAAATAATAGGTTATTTATCTAAGCTGTATCAACTACTAGATTATTCACGTCAATGGAATTGGTGATAGCGAAATGGTATTTGGCGAGATGAGACCGACAATTTGCCAAGTGATTATCTGACATTCGCCTTACAGTTGCGAAAAACTCAAACAGATAAAGGCTGGTTCACAATAAACCGGGAACAGAAACGATGAGAACGAGAACGAAAATAATGTTAAAATAAATGTATTTAAATGTGAGCATTCACAATAATGTGAGATGTATGAAATAGTTCTTTAATCTACTATTGTAAAAATTAGCTCGTTAATTTTTCTATTTCTATAAGTGCCTTAGGTTACAATTCTCGAATGCATTGGGAAGATAGTGATAGTTAAAAAAAAAAAATTAAAGTTTCGAGCACGTCTGTCAAATTCCTTATGCTTAAAATCTCGTTTCATTTTAGTGAAAATCTTCGGCTTTCAATAGAACAGAGATTTTGTTTAAAGGATCTGTAGACATGCTTGAAATTTTATATTTATTTTTATCAAATTAATGTTTCCTTTTTATTCATTTTATTCAAGAGTCTAAAATTTTATGTTCCGATAAAATTAATCCTACATTCCGACTCTCTGCATCAAGAGGAAAATCTCCTTGCTAGGAATTATAATTTGGAAATATATACTACAAATATGTATTAATATACAAGTACACACAGTTTCATCTTTTAAATTTTGTCTTTAAAACACATATGGATCAGTTATGTTAAAAGATGATTACGTATCTGAATCTTCATCTACAAAACTGAAATAATGAATACGATTAATACTATATTTCACTATTATTTCGCTATATACTTTGCCACTTTTCTATCATTTCTGGCTATTGGCAAGAAACCTCCTTTACAGCTGCCACAGTCATTACATGAAACTGTTTTCCAAGATGTGAAATTTATGTCTGATCCCCATCCTGGAATATAAGATTTAACTTGGTTAAAGACAAATGTCATGCGCTTTCTTATGAATTATAACATACCTTGCATGGTTCCGTAACTATATTTCCTAACACATCAGAGTCTTATGCAGTATAGAAACACTGCTAAACCAAATAATATAATCTCAATGGTACAAGATAGTAGTAATACAAGGGCTGTTCAATAAGAACTGATTATAGTTTCATTCGTATAACTTTCTCGAAATAATGTCAATTCAGTGTTACATTATCATCTTAACTTAAGCACTACAACGAAAGAACCACCTTGTAATCATAACTTCTGATTTTTGTGTTGGCAATGGGCACCAAGTTCAAATACTCTCAGTTTCGTCTAAACATAATAAAGGTGATCAATAAGCTGCTTTGAAATGTTGTTTCCGTGTTATCAAGTCCTCAATTGAAGTCCAATTAGTACTAGTAAGCTTTCAGGGAACTTGTTTTGCCCTATAGCACTGCTTGTAGGTTGCACATATTTTAAACATGGGAAGAAACCAGCATCAAAAGAAGTCTCAGGCCTCCAATCACAAATTTGCAGATTAAAGCATCTACAATACTGCTGCCATTACGAGAGAAGACTGCCGAATAATAGAGAACAAGCAGATGTGTTTATAATTTCGTTATAAGCTAGCCAGCCACAAATGGTAACAAAACTACACATGGATTGTGTTGTTACAGCATGATGGGTGACAAAACTGATTACTCCTGAATAATAATATACAGTAGAATCTCTCTTAACTGGCACCAAAGGGACCAGGCTAGTTCTGGATACGAGGTTTTGCCGGAAAATTGAATAAGTATCGGTATATACAAAAAGAAGTTTGTATTTCATGCTGCCAAATGTTGAAACTGCAGCCATGTGAAGCTTATTTCTCTATCACTTGCCTATAACTTAATAAACACAAAAACTGTTTGGATTTTCTTTATTAAAACACATCACACAATACAAATAATACACTAATTCTAGGTTCGAATATTCACTGAAAATGAGAGTTCGTGCAAACTTCCTAATGTGGCAAAACTGATGGCCCAGACTGTGACAATGTGGCAGATTTAAACTTTTATTTTTTAATTGATTAACTCGTGTTAATTATGTAAGATTTGTGCGGCTTACAGCTGTTTCAGTGCTTCACGCACCATCCTCAGAGCCTACTAGATCTTGGCGTCAACTCAAACTTCTCTGCCTGTTATGTGGATGTGTTTGATTGTTGAAAGGTATTGCAGAGTGGAGTCAAATAGTGTGTGTGTACTGAAATTGATCTGTGTATTGAGAATTTGATTGGGGTGTGTTTTAGTGTGTTTGTATATTTCGTATTGTTCTAGTGTGTTGAGTTTTTGGTTCTTGGGTTGTATGTGTAAGATTTCCATGTCCGCAGTTATGTTATTGTATGTATGGTTAGCATTGGTTATCAACACACAGATCAATTTCAGTACACACACACTATTTGACTCCACTCTTCAATATCTTTCAACAATCAAACACACCCACATAACAAGCAGAGAAGTTCGAGATGACGCCGAGATCTAGTAGGCTCTGAGGATGGTGCATGAAGAACTGAAACAGCTGTAAGCCGCACAAATCTTACATAATTAACACAAGTCCGCTAGTTAATCAATTAATTATATTCAAGTGTTAAAAGTAGTGTATGCAAGATTCAAAATGGATTTTATTTTATTTTTTTTTGGCCCAGCCAAAAGTGCCGTTGTTTTAATATTGCCAGTTATTTGGGTGCCAGTTACAAGGGATGTTACTGTATTAGTATATGTTTATCTGAAGGTGAAGAGGATGACGGGTAGTTTCTTTTTAAGGTGAGAACTCAGGTGAGACCCATTGCTTCTGAAACAGCTAAAGATGTCCTGACTGAAAAACTTCAGCAACACCAAAGAAAGCAAAGATGGCATCTGCAGATTTTTCTCTTCTTCAAATCTTTTGTCACAAAACAGAACACTGAAGTTGGTGGAATTCCCATAACTTCTGAAAGTTCCTCACACATCGCTCGACGATCTTCTTCACAAGCATCCATCACAAGTTTCACATTTTATTCAGCTGTTAATGTTTTCGGCCTTCTTCAGTACCCAAGACACGTGTAAGCTCCATCTCTAGCTCAATACATAACACAGAGTATGCTACAGACGAAACGAACATACATGCTTCCTCCTCGAGCCTTCAGCTGCAAAAAACCTTAAGTAAACTTTCATGGGAGACATTTTCAATCTTCAGTACATCATTCAGCATCGACTTTCAATGTAGAGAAGAAATGGCCAACGAATTTTGCCTGGAGCCCTCTATCAGGAACAGAATTTTTATGTACCATAAATTTACGACACAGGACCCACTGCTGTACTTCTCACCCAGAGGAAGCCATGCTAACGATTCCATCACCCTTGACGGGTTTGAACCCGCAAACCTCGAGTTCAATTACCAACATGGTAGACACCAACGACGACCTTCCACCTTCAGAACAAACTGTAAGGTAAGAGGGCTGATTCTAAAGGAGCTCTCAAAAATTACTTTCAGTATAAACATTTTTAAATTATGGTTTATTTAACGATGCTCACAACTGCAGAGGTTATATCAGCATCGCCGGTGTGCTGGAATTTTGTCCCGCAGGAATTCTTTTACATGCCAGTAAATCTACTTGATATGAGCTTGTCGCATTTAAGCACACTACGCACAGAAATACTGGAACAAATATATCACAACACAATGGGATTACTTTGAGAAGGAACATGGAAATCAAGCGAGTGAATAAAGATATAATGTAAGAAAGAATCACTACAGAATATTTATTATTGAACAGCCCTCATATTTCAATATAAAGAACATTTGATAGAGAATATGAACGTGTAAATTCGTAACAAATATCGAATTTAACAAATATCAATAATTCATAAATTAAAGAATATAAAGATAATTACACAATATCTTAATGGAATGCCAGAAAATCGGATTCCAAAGCAAGCTCTAAAATACAAATTTATTGGATTTAGACTCAGGCTTGCATTAAATTTTCAGTAAGACTTGTATTTCAGCCTACTGGTTTTTGCATACCTCTGGCTACTTAATAATACTAATACAGATCCGCACCTTCTTCAAGCATATGCCACAATGCTAATCTTCATTCTATACAAGAAGAATCCGCATGTCAATAAGTGCACTTGTCCGAGTCCTTCCTATTGGCTGTTGGACAAAGAACTTCTTTGTGATGCCTAGAATGTGACATTAATTAGTTTCCTGTCTGAAAGCACAACCTGTCATATATTTTCGAAGTCTTATTGGGAAATTTGCTGTGTTCCTAAAAACGAGAAGAAATTATTATACATGAAGCAGTTGGAAAACTAATAATATAAAAGCTGTCAAGAACTGATGTGATTTGTAGGCAGTGTCAAGCTTGGACTGTTTGTGCAAATGAGGCGTGATAACATAACACTGAGATTTATAGTGTAATTTACTAATTTACCTATGGCTGTGTCATCATTCAAAACACTAACTCAAACACGGAGACGGGAACATGGAAACCATGGTTAGTTGGTCAGTTTCTATGTGCTCCTTGTTGAGAATATGGTATCAGTGCTGTGTTAAACTATGTTTTGCTAACGTCCTGCAATATGTACAGTAATAGTGCCAGTAATTCAAGGTTCAAATGGCATAAGGGAAAACTCTTTGGAAGCAGTCCAATTCTTGATGTGGATACTTTGTAATGTAAATTACCAGTACAGTCTTGTAAAATCCCGCATGCATTTGAGGCTTCATGTTAGATTGTTAGTCTAAAATAATTATCTGTTATGTCACGTCATCTGTCATTGCTCCACACGTTTTGATGTATGCCGTCATTTTCCAGCACGAACATAGAATCAATCAGCAGTAGGGGAGCAGAAGGATTTTGCATTATTTTTGTTGACATACAGATTCTCTTGTATGGAATGAAAATTAGTATCTGATTATAAGTTTATGATTCGAGCATCACAGATTGCTGCAAGCTCACCAGCCTGCTGAGACATCCATCTGCTTTAAGCAGGATGGTAGATCGAGATATAACTAATAAAGTATCCAAAAAGCACTCTCACTCAGGGGTAGTTCTTTTGTGTACTGTAATATGTGTAATTTGGGACCCCAACTCTACTCTCCTTCAAAAGGAAGCCTCCAGACTAAGTTAGATCCACCAAACATCGGATATATTGGTGAGCATGGTAACCACTAACTGGTAACTGTGTTACCATTTGCTTTATATATAGCATATTTATTATTGATGAAATTGGTACAAAATAACATAACCTGAAATTCTCAATATGTATATCTGTTTACATACATTTACTGCTGGAGGATCTTGAAGGATAATATGGAATGTTAATTCAAATGCTAATGGTTACCCTCGTTAAGTGTGAGTCCATTCAACGGATATAAATGGAGTGCCAATCCAAATATGTTTAGTACATGATTTAACTTATATTATTGATTTGCCATACTAAAATCTCAACTTTATTTTTATAATTCGCATGTGCCCGTGTAAAGGGAGTTAAGTATGAATTGGCTAATTGGGATAAGTACAGATTTGAACTATCCAAAATTACTTTTCTCTTGTGTTAAAGGGGTTAAGTCATTCTTCCATCGATGATGTAGCTACAGTGCTCTGTATATTGTGAAAAAGGGGTTTTGTTCAGTACTTTATTTTAGTAGGTTATTTTACGACGCTTTATCAACAATTTAGGTTATTTAGCGTCTGAATGAGATGAAGGTGATAATGCCGGTGAAATGAGTCCGGGGTCCAGCACCGAAAGTTACCCAGCATTTGCTCATCTTGGGTTGAGGGAAAACCCCGGAAAAAACCTCAACCAGGTAGCTTGCCCCAACCGGGAATCGAACCCGGGCCACCTGGTTTCGTGGCCAGACGCGCTGACCGTTACACCACAGGTGTGGACTTGTTCAGTACTTAAGGAGAGAAGTTTAGATACCTTACAATTTGACTTAACCCCCTTTGCACGAGCACCTGCAAATTAAGCCATTCCATTTATAAATTAACTAACGTATGATAATTTAAAGATACTAAGAAGTAAACAAAAATAGCCTTTCAGAGATAGAAACAAAACAAAAATTGTTCTCTATGGTAATATTATAGAATATACCAGTACATTTACTTCGAGCTTATTACTTTACTTATATTTTCCCCAAAAGGAAAACATTCCAATTCAACATCGTACAAGAAATTGGAGTGGGGCAAAAATATCTAATCCTTGTGAATAATGACTATGCACTAAAAACAAATGGTAACACATTTTGTATGCCAGCCACCAGATAAGACAAGAGTAATTATGCCACAATTCTGTATCAGCTACACACTTCCAATATATAAATTAATAACTGAAGTTGTTAGCATTCACTACTTACCATCAGACCAGGCAGCCCCGATGGTGAGATGGGAAGACAGGTGTAATATTCTTCCTTCAATCACCATGCACCCATATCACAAACTACAGTTTATATACTCAGCGATTTTTACTTTCATAAATTAACATACAAATATTTATTACAAGAAATAATATTAATAAAATTAAAAAAAAAAAAACTTTAGTATCTAAATTTGTTCAAGGTACCTTCAAATGTTATTAAATACAGCTTAATACCCAGTGCAACAGTGTAAATTGGTGCTAACCATTGCAATTACAATTCTTGTATTTAAGAACCACAAACCAAACTACACATATATATACAAAACCATGTACAAGAACAACAACAACAACACATATTACCACAGAGGGGAGTGGTAGAATTTGAGATCGCGCCTATCCGGTGAAGAGCTGTGATGAAGGCGACAGGAAGCGGGTGACGAAGAACGCACGTCCAAAGGTGACTTGCAAATCCCAAAGTCACCGGCGGGAGAGAAGGGGGCTTCGTATGCCACATCGATGGCAAACTGAGAAAGAGTATTGGAGGTGCCACTGCAATGCCAAAGTGCAAGTGCTTACCTATGACATACTGAGAAATAACACACGTCATGAAGCAGTGCAACACACGAAAACAAAAAGGGGCGAACACCTAGCCAGGACTGGGCTTTTACAGTAGAAAACAGTTTTCTACGTGACACATAAGGTAGGTACATATGAAGTATTACAGAGCACGTCATTTCTGTAAAACATTTAAATCCATACATTAAGAATTAAATTTTTTAGAAAATCGTTACCTGCTTATTAATTACTAATCTTGTGATGGCATCACATGTCACACACTATACAAATTTATAGTGGTCTCACTGTATCGACAACAATGGCTGTATTCTTCATTTAAATTATTTGCAAACTGATCAGCTCCTTATTTATCAGTTTTCACTGAATTTCTAATCGCCACAATACATTACTTCATTACACTCTGTTATTAAACTGTTATTTGTATAAAGTTTTTTTTTTAATTAGTCTAAAAAGACAGAGTGTCCACTTAATTACTGCCAATAAAGTGCATTTGAAAAAAAAAAAAATATCTTATTCATCTTTCGTATTGCTCGACACGAATTGATTAGGGGGCCGTTTATAATGATTTTCTAAATGTAGCAGCTATCTAACAAGCAAATATTCTGATGGAGGCAGATAAAAAAAGTTAATTCTTTTTTCTTCCATCATGTTAATAATGTCAAAAGAAGTGCTTGTACAAATTTTGGCCACTCAAGCACAATTACAAGGGCCATAAAAAATAAGTCCGCCAGGGGCCGTTAACAGGAAGAAAACACAATTTCAATGGAAAAATTTACTGGAACAAATACAGCAATTGTTGAGCTATTTTTCAACACACTTCCCATCGGAATTGAGACATTTGTCATATCATGGGATCGACAGAGAGGTGCAGATGGCTGTCACACACTGGTTCTGATCCCAGACGGCAGACTTGTAAGACACAAGGATACAAAAATGGACCTCATGGTATGACAAATGTCTCAATTCCAGTGGGGGATATGTTGACAAATAGCGCAACAATTGCTGTATCTGTTTCAATAAATCTTTCCATGCAATTGTGCTTTTTTTCTGTAAACGGCCCCAGGGAAAATCACTTTCTAGACAGCCTCGTAATTGCGGTCGAGTGTCCAAAAATTTGTATAAGCACTTCTTTTGATATTATTAACATAGTGGAAGAAAAAAATTTAACCTTTTTATCTGCCCTCATCAGAATGTTTGCTTGTAAATGGATTTTCTCTCTTCTTATGCCTAGAAATCAGGAATTTCTCGAGTGTTAAGTGAAATTAAAAAATGATACAGTTAAAAAGTATTATTAGTGCAATCTAGAAAACATTTAAAAATTTAATTGTGCAATACATACAACAATTAACATGTATATGTTTTACATCCCAAATTACAAATCTGCGACACAGTAGTTACCTTTCAACTACAAAACTAAGAAATTAATATTTCTCATTTCATTGGATTCAACAAATAAAAGAGAAAATTAAATACAATATTTTCTACACCCGCATAGTATTTCATTAAACGTACCTGAATTCAAATGTTTCAAATTAAAACTTAATATCAAAGGGACCAAACCAACTATATCAGTACAGTAACAGAGAACCTGGTTCAAATCCAGACAATTGAATTCTGAATTAAAGAAATCTCTGACTTAGGTAACATTTCATATCTCACAAAATTTGGGTTTCTGCAAATGCTGAAATTTAAAATAAGGTCAGATATAACATCTACTGTATCACACATAACATCTCCACAAGTCAAGCACAGAAAATACCAAATTATCAACGTACATTAAACATCCATGCACATCTATACCACAGATATATTAAATACTGTGATAATATACAGTACCATACTGAAGCATGTTGCGAACAACTACAATACATCAATGAAGCTAACTAGTAGGGCTTATACAGATATTTTAAAGAAAGAAAAGAGTACGAGAAAGAAAATCAAATCAATCCTTTAGTGAACTTTAATTTTATAAATAAATAAATATGAGAATAAACATTGTGTAAGCCTTCGAATTAAAACAATTTTAGCAATTTGTTAAAACATTTAGATGCAGAATTACTAAGATGGAAGCACAGAAACAAAAGGAAAGTGTAATGTAAATAAAGGTCCATCTTAACTTAGGGACAATACACATTATAAAAATTTCATAAAGAGAACGAGATAGGAGCTAAAAATTACTAATTGTATTATACCTGCCAAGCTGAACTGTTTCCTCTTGTACAAATAATTTAAACCCTCAGTTACAGAAATGTAAAATTTATCAGCTGTTATTTTGAATATGAATTCTACTCTGTACTTACCCATTATGTTGATGTTGCTGAGAACCCGAATTCTGCAAGATCTGTTGGAAACAATCATTATATAATAATAATGCTTAACATATTTAAAAGTTATATTTATTGATTTATTCTGTGTCAAAATAACTTCTAATGCAAGAACTGCACACTGTCTTTCTTCTTTATTTAATATCTGCACAAAAAGATTCAATTTGTTCAATGTAGGCAATTACGTAATTGAATTTAAAGTACAGTACACCATGAACTATTTTTTTATCATGAAGTGGAAATTCGTGCATAATATGGAGATTTTCGTGGGATGTGTCTGATATTCTGTGAATGAATATTGTGCAGCATATACTATACCTCAGCTTGAAAATATCAATACAGTTGAGAATGTAGATGGCCACCATGAACTTTTCTTAAAAATTAATTACAATTCCATTATCCCATATCAGTAGAGTGACCAGATTTGTCTTGGTCAAACAGAAATTTAGATTAATCACAACAGTTCCGCCAACATATTTATCATCTATATGTTTTTTTTTTTTTTGACGTAGAACAATGTCTATCTGCAAGTCTACAAATGGATGAAAATGAAACACTAGCAGGGTAATGCAAAAGTATGTTTCGACACAAAATAATTCAGGAACCATGAAAGTTAGAAAAATAAAACTTATATGTAAATGAAAGGGTAAATAAAGAGCTTTATTTGTATCTAAACTGTAAATAAAAATTTTAATAGGGCCTAACATAACAAAAACACTCAACAATTTATGGTTATTTTGCATCTTTGATTGCCTATCAATTCTAAATTATAGGGGATAGATCTACACATATTGTGAGTAAAATATGTCAATTTTAACAAGCTTTCAGAATCTGCAAACATATTTTATGTACCACAAAATACTCTCGAACGTTGGATTAAAATGTAATAAGATAGTGCTGAACATAGTTATGGATTGCAACATACTGTGACATCAGATATTAATAACAAGATGTTGGTGCATAGCATAAATACAAAGTATACGAGAAAACACAGAAAATAAACATCGCACACCCAGTAAAATACTGTCATAAGTCGAAAATCACATATTACTTTCGTAAATTATTTCCAACGCTGTTTTACTGGTAGGAGGTATGAAATTCTAATAATAAAATAGTAGATTACCAAAAGTTTTGGTACCTATTTATTAAAATATTTTTACAACAGTATTTTACTAGGAAATAGCATATCTTTCTTTACAAATCATAATTTTCGGTATGACACCCTTTTACTGGAAGTGTGATATGAACTATATAATGTACTTAGCTACCACAGGCCAATACTTACCATTCAAAATTTCAAATTTCTAAAATGCACTTACCCTGAATACAATGTTTATGTATATGTAATGGCAGCTTGTACCTATGTACAATGGAATGATGTAAAATGTTTTCACTGATGTTATAAATATACGAGGGTAATTTCATAAATAAATGCACTTGGCAGAACTGGTGAAGTGGATTACGCAACACCAATGAAAATTACGTCAGTTTCAGTTGAAGGATTGAGGAAGAAGCACGTGTGTTCGTTTCGTCCATAGCATCCTCTGTGTTTAGGTAACAAGAGCTAGAAATGGAGCCTACATGTGTCTCGGGTACTGTGGCGACTGAAGACCAAAGATCTAATCTTTACATGGCAAAACTTCCCCACAGAAATCCACACTTCCACAATCCTTTGAGTGGAGTTTGTGGTGAACTTACAGTGGACCGTAATACAGTTTCTTGTTTCCGTGATGGTCCTGTCAGCAAGTTTGCAAAGTTCAGGCATTCCGCAGTCAAGCAGTGAGATACCCATCACGCAGAAATTTTTCTCTTCTTCAAATTCTTTGTCAAAATACGGAATACTGAATTTGGTGAACTCCCTGTAGCTTCTGAAAGTTCCTCACACATTGCTCGCTCTTCTTGAAAAACATCCACCACAAGTTTCACACTTTGTTCATGTGTTGATGTTTTCAGCCTCTCTATACTATATTATACTTAATACATGATTAGGATATAAGATATATCGATCGTCCAGTTCAAAAGTGCGACAACTCAAAAATTGTCATTTTTTAGTTATTTATACTACTGAAAGCCCCTTTCGGAGCTCTTTCCGATTCAATATCGAGATAAGTCATATTTACAACCAAAAAGATAAAAACGAAATAAACTGCTTTAGAAGTAATTATAACTATGGACTTTATCAATTCATTATTACTACATTTCGAAATGTATTAATAATGAACTGGAAGATTGTGATATACTCGTCCTGAATACTGACTCATTTCTAACTGTCGTGGTTATGAACCAGAAATCTATTTCTTTCTAAGTGATTTATTTGAAACTTTCAACTGAAGATATCTCAAAACTTGTTTTTTTGAGTTGTCGCACTTTTGAACCAGACATATCGTGCAGAGACCTGAAGTCTAATAATAACATCTGCATTTGTGCCCTAACTGTGACCTGCAAAATTTTTTCAGCATTTTTCCTCATTTCAGTGATATTTTTTTAAATGTAGAAATTATATTGAACTTAAAAAATAAAACAATAAATGTCTCACGACTCAGGAGCCTAAACACCATCGATATGATATAACATAACAAATTTTAAGAATAAATTACTAAGATTCACATATCTTTACAAAACCTCTTACAAAGATTAAATAAATTCCAAAACATTATCTTGTTATCAGATTCAAGGGCAGCCATACAAGCTATAATTTCACAACAGTCTACAAAAGCGGCTAAAATTCAGGGTTGTAATAAAATGATCTATTACCTAATTAAACTACACAAGAAAATTAGATTACAGTGGATTCCTTCCCACTATGAAATGAAACAGATCACAGAAATTTTATAACCATCTGGTAATGGATTTCCATTTTATTCCATAAAACAACTACCGGTAATACAGATCTACCCAAAAATAACAAAATTTGGATGGAGCAAAAGATAAAACCTGCGAAAATTTATTGCCTAACCCAAAGATAATCCCCCAAGGAACCACGTAAATCTATTGTTGTGATGTTCAGGTAGATAACAGGTCTTGAATGTTTGACAAGCTAATAGCACAGGACAGAAATTTCTCATACATCCGTCTGTGTACTGTGTAATGCAAAAGAAGAGATGAACATGGAACACATCAAAAAATGCACAGCATTGCTACGAGAAGAGGACATCGTACAAAATACTGGAGTGCAAGAAGGCGAATGTCTTCATTGTCAAACATTCACAAGAGCAATTGAGGACCATTTTTGCAAAACATGCTAACTGCAAAATTTGCAAAATTGAGATTTTGATGGATTCGTTAACATAAGGCAGGCCTCTACATGATGTTAAAGGCGTCTTAGTAAAATTGGATTATTTCTCTTCATTATAGTGTGTCAAAGTGTGATTGTTTTTTCAAAACTTCCTTTCTCCTAAGTAGTAGTAGTAGGTTTATTTTGCCTGGCAGAGGTAAGGCCATGATGCCTTCTCTTCCACTCAACCAGGCTTCAATAATATACTTACTTACTTACAAATGGCGTTTAAGGAACCCGAAGATTCATTGCCGCCCTCACATAAGCCCGCCATCGGTCCCTATCCTGTGCAAGATTAATCCAGTCCCTATCATCATATCCCACCTCCCTCAAATCCATTTTAATATTATCCTCCCATTTACATCTCGGCCTCCCCAAAGGTCTTTTTCCCTCCGGTCTCCCAACTAACACTCTATATGCATTCCTGGATTCGCCCATACGTGCTACATGCCCTGCCCATCGCAAACGTCTGGATTTAATGTTCCTAATTATGTCAGGTGAAGAATACAATGCGTGCAGTTCTGCGTTGTGTATAAAATAAAGCAGAAAATTACACATAATCAAAATCAGTTACATAACATAAGGGAAAAAAAACACACACACACACACACACACACACACACACACACACACACACACACACACACACACACACACACACACACACACACACACACACACACACACACACACACACACACACACACACACACACACACACACACACACACACACACACACACACACACACACACACACACACACACACACACACACACACACACACACACACACACACACACACACACACACACACACACACACACACACACACACACACACACACACACACACACACACACACACACACACACACACACACACACACACACACACACACACACACACACACACACACACACACACACACACACACACACACACACACACACACACACACACACACACACACACACACACACACACACACACACACACACACACACACACACACACACACACACACACACACACACACACACACACACACACACACACACACACACACACACACACACACACACACACACACACACACACACACACACACACACACACACACACACACACACACACACACACACACACACACACACACACACACACACACACACACACACACACACACACACACACACACACACACACACACACACACACACACACACACACACACACACACACACACACACACACACACACACACACACACACACACACACACACACACACACACACACACACACACACACACACACACACACACACACACACACACACACACACACACACACACACACACACACACACACACACACACACACACACACACACACACACACACACACACACACACACACACACACACACACACACACACACACACACACACACACACACACACACACACACACACACACACACACACACACACACACACACACACACACACACACACACACACACACACACACACACACACACACACACACACACACACACACACACACACACACACACACACACACACACACACACACACACACACACACACACACACACACACACACACACACACACACACACACACACACACACACACACACACACACACACACACACACACACACACACACACACACACACACACACACACACACACACACACACACACACACACACACACACACACACACACACACACACACACACACACACACACACACACACACACACACACACACACACACACACACACACACACACACACACACACACACACACACACACACACACACACACACACACACACACACACACACACACACACACACACACACACACACACACACACACACACACACACACACACACACACACACACACACACACACACACACACACACACACACACACACACACACACACACACACACACACACACACACAATATTTATAAGACCTAAAATGCTCGAGATAAATTCGACGATTAATTCACTTGAGATATATTATACAGTTAATATACTAATAGGAGAATACATGTGGGTTACAAGACATAAAATGTTGATTAGCAAAGTCGTACTAAATGGCATACAAATACAAATGATTAAGTAATATATCAAGATAATAAAAAAAAGAAAAAAAAGAAGAAGAAGAGCGAGGAGAAAAAATAATAACAACTTGGTCATTTATGACTATTTAGAAACTTCCGCAAGAGTCTAGTTCTGTTCAATGAAAACATTTCTAAGTAGAGTGTGCTTAAAAGATTGTAGACTCCGACTGCTCCTGATTTCCTGTGACAAGGAATTCCAGGAACAGCCTGTGTGTACTGTGAAGGAAGCAGAGTAGAGAGACGTTTGATGATAGGAATTGATAGAACAAGGTTATGCTGTGAACGTGTATCATGGTTGTGGTGGGATGCTAAACGTGTGAAGCAAGGAACTAGGTAAATAGGTGTGGAATTATTTAAAACAGAGTGAATGAACTGAACGTCTCTCCCGAAAACGAAGCCAAGATAACTGAAAGAAATACTCGGAGACATGATCATAGCAATGGCTGTTAAAAATGAAATGAACACAAGCATTATGAACACGCTGAAGCCTCAACGACAATTCAACACTAAGATCACTATACAAAACGTCGCAATAGTCAAAGTAAGGCATCACCAGGGTCTGTATCAAGATCTGTTTCAGTTCAGAAGGGAAGAAATTTTTCAGTCTTTTCAGTGAATGCATGATTGAGAAAGTTTTCTTACAGACATATTTTACCTGTGCATTCCAGCTGAGATTCGAGTCGAAATGGAAACCTAAGTTTTTAACCGTAGTACTGAATGGTATTATAGTATTATTTAAAGTCACTGGCAAAAGTGTATTAATGCTGATGGAAGATAGTAATCTTTGATGTCCTAGTAAGTGAGAGTTAGCAGCAAAATTTGCTTACTACAGTGTTTTGTCTCTCCTGTAAAATTTAGTTTTTTTCAGTTAGCAAGTTTTGCAAAAACGGTCCTCAATTATTCCTGAATTTACAGACGATAATGAGGGGCTAAATCTTCATCCTAAAGACCATTCCACTGGTATTCAGGTTTCATAATCATCTCGACAACCATCCATCCTCTGTGCAAACCTAGCTGCTGTAATGGAGGTAAAAATGCTTTTAAAATGTTCTGCTCTAGACTGTAGCCTACTTTACCTACTGGTAAACTCGCCTCTAACCATATACATCACGTCCCTACTGATACTGACCTTTCCTATAGTAGAGGGCGGCCTATGGGCTGCGTACCTGCCATACAGTGTTTGCTGTAAGCCGTTATACCTCTCCTGGGTTTCACTGCTGAGTCTGTGGAAGACAAAATCAAACACTCAATGTGTGACTAATGAATGGAATGGATTTCATCCCTCGCTAAATCTCCTATACAGTAATTTAGAAGATTTTATTTACAACTTTAGTCAGGACAGCATAAACTACATGCTTCTCTTAAAAATGTTCGTAAGCTGGGATGAAATTTAAGCATATGTTAAGTAATGAAAAAAAAAACTCATGCATTTCACTTCTGTTAAAGCTGTACAATATGAATGAAACATCAGTAATGCCAAAAGAAGCAGAGTATATGCAGCACATGTAAAATTGAATGAAAATATCTCTAACTTACTGATTGGTAAAATTGTGAAGCTACATCTAAAGCAATATTACTGTTTGAAGACTGCAAAATTGAATCAGCATCAAGCACTAAGTACAGCAATTGATGTCTAATGATAATGACAGACTAATATATTTCATTTCTTATTTCTAATTAAGATTTTCTACAAATCTACAGTAATTTAATTATGGATAATCGATTCTGTAACAATTCAGGTAGGTTTTCTATTTTTATATTTTATCCCCTCAGTTATGAAGTGTTTTAACTGAATACATATTCCACTGATGACAGAATGAAATAAACACAAATTTATATAGCAAATAGAGACTGAATGATGCTCGAAAATTAAATAAGTGCCAGTAGTTAAATGTGTAACAAATGGTAGGCAGGACATAACAAGATCCATGAAAATGTGGCTCAAGTGAAGATGGAACTGGTTGAAAAGTCTACACCATGATGTGAAGAGAAAGTATATATAATTTATGTTATGCACTTTACCTCCATAATTTAATTCACAGAAAATTACAACGTACATTCCTTTGTTTTACTTCTTTTTTCTCTCTCAATCCATTAGCTAGTTCCATATGAAATTCCTACAACATTGCAGGGAATATATCACAACATGGCCTGATAAACCTGGAAGCTCCTTCACAGGTGATGATAATGATAGTGAAGATACAGTATAATGATGTAATGGTAAGTTCTGATTCAGAATAAAACACTTCAATAAAACAGCTCCAGTGCACTCAAAACAGACATATCCATTTCGCCAGTATTTAAACTGAGGTCTGGCGCGCGCACGCACGCACGCACGCACGCACACACACAGAAAGCGAAAGGGGGGAGAGAGAGGGGGAGGGGAAGAGGGGAGGGGGAGAGAGAGTAGAGTCATTAAGTTCGTGGACCAGCGCCTGAAGTGTACGCAAAAAGCAGGATCCACGCAACATGGCATTCACTTACACAGATTCAAATCATCCCTCAAAATATTCGCCATTGGCCACTATGCACGTCTGCCAACGTTGGTATTCTCCACTTTCCATTCACTTGTCGCCCAGGATTGTCAAACCCTCTTAAGAGTCCCCAAATTGTCCATCCTCATCACATACTCAGCCCATTTTAACCTTTCTGCTCTTCTGAACTTGCTTGTAACAAGTGAGTATGCATATACTTATAACTCTGCATTATATTTTTTCCTGCACTGACCATTGTCACATATTGGAGCAGTTATTCTCCAAAGAACTTTTTTCTTAAAAATATCGAGCATTCTTTTAATATTATTTGCCTATGGACATACAGTGAAACCTGTTCAAATTGGAACCGGAATAATCTGGAATCCTGTCTATTTCGGAACAATTTATTGGTCCCGACGAAATTTGTATGTATTATGTGTAATTTTTCCTGAATAAAACGGAAACTGTCCAACACGGAAACGGAAACTGTCTGCTACTGTTCAAAACGGAAACAATATTTTGGACACACTATATTTTGTAACTATATTTTGAAACAGCGTGTAATTTCAAGGAATATACGAAATATGTAGGTCACTAAGATAAAAACAAGTTTTCTTTGCAAAATTCTTGAGGGTACGAGGGTGTGTTGGCCTGGCGGTCATAAATTTTATTACCCTGTTGACTAGGCAGACGAGTCCCTTCAAAGATTTTGAATGCTTCACACCCGTATACTGTCGTAGCTAGACAGAGAGCAAGTGTAGTGATTTCCAGGTAAAAAAAAAAAAAAAAAAAAAAAAAAAACTGCATAAAATGTGGCATTAACATTAAGTGATGAAGTAAAAGTTATCGAGATAAAGGAAAATTAGAAACAAAGTCTATGTGAAATAATATTGAAGTTCAGTTGTGGAAAACTCAGATGTGACACTTTAAAAAATAAAGATCATAATGAGTTAGTGGCGTGCAGCCAATATTGGTGACACAAAAAAAACCAGAAAGCAACTGTTTATGTGGAAATAAATGAACTGTTGTGGGAGTGGGTTCTTCATGACCTTTCAAAGAACAAGCCAATTTCTGGATCTATTCTGCAAAGCAAGCTATTGAACTGGGAAAGAAATTAAATAAACCAGAATCCAAGGCTTCTAATAGATGGCTCCTAGTCCAATTAATTAATAATGTGCAGTGATATGCAGTACAGTATTAGAGTATAGTGTTAGATATTAAATAGAATGAGATTAGTAAACTTTAGTAAAGTTTAATGACTAATGAGTGAGTTATGATAATATTTATACAGAAAATGAGATTTTAATCAAGATGATTCACCAACGTAATGAGCGACAGAAAGCTGATTTAATGTGATGAGTGTTAAATGGAATATTTTGTACTTCTTGCAGTTTGCGGCATGTCATTTTGTTTTTCTTGTATATGAATGACAAAATATTCCATTTTAATGTAACATCTGAATAATACGGAAACCTGTTCACAACGGAAAAAAAATTAGGACCATGTCGCTTCCGTCTTGAACAGGTTTCACTGTATTTTCGAGACGATTTTCTAATGTTTAATAATACATTTCGAAGCTGGCTAGATTCTCATAATACGACAGCATCCAAACACGTGGAAGGCAGTCATGCCAGAACTTACAAATGCAGTAGAAGAGGCCATGCCATAAATAAGGTACTGACCCTCAACGCCAGAATTACTTTTGCAATACTTTCTGAGAGGCTGTAGAAGATTAGGGACCCTTATAAAGATATGGCTGCACAACAGATCACATAGGTATCTTCAAGGGAGATAATAATAATAATGATGATGGGGGGGGGGGGGATGGTGGAGGGGTTGGTGGTGGGGTGGGGGCTGGTGGTGGTGGTGGTGGTGGTGGCGGTTATCATTGTTATTATGTAGTATGTTTAAAATGGTGCACTCAAATTATAACAGGTCAAGAGGTTCACTACAAAAACTGAAATTAAAAGAGTATTATTACCTTATGGGAGATGATCTGCTCTGAGATTCTGGAGTGAGATGATTCGTCGACCTGGACTGAAGTAAACTGGCGCTACCACTATTCTTTTGGTCTGCCAAAGAGTTATAAAATGCATGCATAATTAGTCGAAGTAAGTATCTAACAGGAATTCGGAAAAAAAATAAAAGATTAACTCATTAATAACTTGGAGTAAATGTAAAATCTAAAGCCATATCAGTAAGCAATTTTTCAAATTAACAGTGTTAACCTTATAATTCTGTGGCCGGGAGGAAAAAGGTCTTAAGTCAATTTTTTGTGAAAATGAGATTTTTATAATATAAAAAGGAATGAAGTATTAAAATAAATATTCTTAAGTCCTTTATTCGATTCAAAAAGTACTTAGGACATTTGGTAACGCTCTATAAATCCAGTCAGGAGTCTTATTTGACTTTAACCTTTTTACCAGATTGTAGAGAATTGTTTCTGCTTTCAGAATATATAAAATTCTCCTTTTCACAAAAAATTGACTTAAGGCCTTTTTCCTCCCGGCCACAGAATTATAAACCTGACCCAACTTTAATTTCCTTCACCTGCTATTAGAGTCATGCCTAAAAACTAAGAAAAGCTGCTGTCTAAAACAATCATTCAATACCACTTCTACTCTACAAATACAATACAAAACACATCTCGTGACCAGGATTGCCAGACGTCCTGGATTTCCCAGTATTGTTCTGGATTTTAATGGTGTGTCCTGTGTCCTGGATTGAGTTATATTTTGTCCCGAAATGTCAAAAAATAAAAAATAAAAAAATAATCAATTTTTGCTCATTTCTATAAATTATTTTTAAAATACCTTCATTTTTTCAAGACCCTGTCCAATCTATGTTCAATGTCGTCGTCAATGCCATCTGGCACCTTCTACCCAGTTATATTGAAATTAAAACGATAACATTATAGTATGTATTGGGTATTATTCAGTATCGTTATTCTTTAGTCTCTTTGGAAGTTGATTTAATATAGATAGGATTTAAACACTGTATCATGCATTTCTTCTGAATAGAACAGGGTGTAATATGACATTATTTTCCCACACTTTATCAATAATTAAAAGGAAATTTCATAATCTAGGAGAAATGTAACAAGTTTAGGTCCTGTATAATTTAGTTGAAATGCAAAAACTAATAACATCAGTTGTATTGCAAATTGAATTAATTCAAATGTGTAGTCACGTTAAGGTAAGAACGCAGTATCATCACTTGTCCTGGATTCCTGATGAGAGAATCTGGCAACCCTGCTCGCGACTATTAGGTTCAAATGAAGCTACCTTCGTGAGGTATACACATGGAAAATTCAGTTTGCAGCCCCAGCTACAGTCTATCCTATATTGATGCCAATTGGTGACATGTCTAGTGACACCACAATATCCTTCCAGAACAAAATAATTCTCAGACCATATACAAACGAATATTTCAAAAGCTTTCAATTCCTTCTTCCCTTTTCAAATCTATAAAGCACAATGAACTCTTAAGTCCATTTTAATTAAAGAATTTCCCTCAATGCTTCAGAATATTCCACAAATTTCTCCAAATTCTTAAAAATACTCCAAATTCATAACAACATAAAAGTCAATTATACTGCATACGTTAGCAATATTCTTAGTTATTTCACATCTCTTGTAGCAATAAAGAGAAGTTATAAATGCTTAACCCTTTCACTCACGAATTATGATATTGTTTGGAAAAGTCTAATTGTTTATTCTTGACTCCTTTTAAGTTTTTGTTAATTGCCCACAGTCTCATTTCTACAGCATGATGCCTGGATTTCCAGATATGAACTGTCCATTTGAGATGACTCGCTCTCAACAATCATTGTGCATAAAGCGGCACTGAAGTTGCTGTTCTCCGTAGACGATGCAGTGAATGAAAGGGTTAACTAGGTATTTAAAAGAGAAACGAGGACATCAAAATCGCATTCAGCATATGTGGCAAATACATCAACCACCCAGTCTCCAGCTTCTGATGCAGTAACAGATGGCAATTGGTGACATGTCTAGTGACACCAGAATATTCTTCCAGAACAAAAGAATTTTCGGATTAAATATAAAATGAATATTTCAAAAGCTATTAATTCCTTCGTCCCTTCTGAAATCTGTACACCCCAATGAACTTTTAAGATCATTTCTTAATACCATCTCTCAATGCTGCAGTACACTCCAGAAACTTCAACTTCTTACAATTAAAAGATTCTGAAATGTTCTGCTATTTAAAATTCGTAAGAACATACACAGTTATTTCTATATGTTAGCAATCTTCTTAGTTTTTTCACGTTTCTTGCAGTAATAAAGGAAAGTGTAATAAATGGTTAAGTAGATGTTTAAAAAAGAAAAGAAGACATCAAAATCGCACTCAATATACTTAATACTTTACAAAACTACGTAACAGAAATAAATGTATACAGTATTTTCATATATAAAATGAAAAGACAATCGTATTCCCAAATGCATGTTACGTTACAAACTAGAAGAAAAATAAATGTGGAAATATGTATGATGCAAAAGTTAAATCACTAACTATAGAGAACATATACATAATATATAGTATAATACAAATAGTGTGTGCAATACTAATCAAGGGCTTATCTCTGATGATGATGATGATGATGACGACGACGACGATGATGACATAGTGGTGGTGGTGGTGGTGGTGGGATGATGTAATATTGATAACATTGATTATGATGATGATTATGTTAATAATTATGATTATGACGATGGTGGTGGTTGTTTTCAATAATACTTTCGAAATATTCTCCAGAAACTTATTGCTGGCAATTTTGAATCACTAGATTAACTACTCAAAAATATTTCACAATTTGTCAATGAAAACCAACACCTTAGCAAGCAAATATGACAAAATGCTGGACATATTATGTGTAAACAGATGAAATCCAAGAATAACAACTATAATTTACGAAATACAGTTAATTCCCGATTTACAACGAAAATCGTCTGTAGCTGCATTTAGATTGGCAACAGGCCATGATTGTTTGGCCAAACACCTGCATAGAATTGGAATATACCAGTCCCCTAACTGCCCATTGTGCAACTCAAACCAAGAAATGGATTCTGAACACCTCAAAATCTGTGCTTCATTGGTTGGTCATGATAATATCTATGAAAAATATTGGAGTGCAAGAGGTCAAATGACTTTATTGTCAAACGCCTGGCATTAGAAAACAACAACATAATTCACGAAATTAAATAATGATTAAAAAGTAAGACGAAATACATGTTACAATGCTTGGCGAGATGAATGTCTGAAATTTCAACAGCAATTCAATTCAATTTATTTTGGCCATTATACATACAGTTTTAGGCGCTTCATCAGAATACACTGAAAAACATATAATACATTTAAAAAAAAACACTAATAAAAGAAATACTAAAATTTAAATAATACAATGAAAACATGAAATAATTTGAAACTTTTAAATTAAAGAAAACAGTTTACTCTTAATGTATTAATTGTAACTAATTGCAATTAAACGTATTTATTAAAAAACAAGCAAGGAACATAAATACTGCCCTAATGAAATAGAAGTACTGGTATGTTTAATTTTTGCTCTACAGCTATGTGAGAATAGTTTTCACACTATGATTTGTGACAGTGAAGTGTTTCACTATTTAGTTCCCCAATAAAGTCTCAAACAATATAAGTACCCAATAAACAAATACTTTTTGTCATTATTTATATGAAATCTACAAAACTACGAAATTTATTCACGGTTGTTAAGGTGATGATAATGAAGCGGAATAATAATGATAATGATAATAGTAGTAGTAATAATAATAATAATAATAATAATAATAATAATAATAATAATAATAATAATAATAATAATAGATGGGTCATTCAATAATTAGTGGCAACATTTGAATTAACAATAAAGAAAACATTTTTGAAACAGACACATTGTTGCAGTGCTCAGAAGTAATCTCCTCCAACATGATGAACCCATTTCCTCACCTCAGATGCTCTTCTTTCTCATTGTTATCAACTTGCATCAACGATATGAAAAAAATCATCTACTTTTCCGATGGATCAAGTTCACAATACAAAAACAAAAAGAATTTAAAAAATAATTGCTTACATGAAGACGATTATGGAATTAATGCTGAATGACACTTCTTTGCAACGTCACATGGTAAAAGCCCATGTGATGGCATTGGAGAAACTGTTAAAAGACTTGCCACGAGAGCCTGCCTATACGAGATCCTAAAACCACACCAGAAAAAAAAAAAAAAAAAAAAGACTGTTTGACTGGTCACAAAAAACATTTCTAACGTGTCAATTATATTTTGTCCACTGAATAAGCACAAAAACCACACTGAAAATTTGCAGGCCAGATACCACAACCTAAAACCAGTAAGTGGTATATTAAAATTACATTCTTTCATTCCATTGTTAAAAACTGAAGATTTAGTAAAACAATTTTCTTTCGAGAAAGAATGGAAATTTAAAGTGTAGTGTGAATGATAAACGTTTAAAAAGCATAATGTACAAATATTTGAATATATTATAATAACTAAATTAGCAATGTTTCCTTGAGTGACTTGATCCGTACTGGGTGTAAATGTTACAACGTTCACTCGATCATCCAGTGCCGATAAACCTCCCAGCGCGCTTCAACGCTTCCTGTCCACTGCTGCTCCACTGACCGCTACACATTGTTTCGTAAGTAATTAAATTTCCATTAAACTATTGGAGATCCCATTGCGATTTTTTTCTGGAATTATTCAGAACTAGCTGTATCCTATCAATGACATGCTTGCCCTCTTACCGTGTCTCGCACATGTGAGTGTCACATCATTGGACTGGGACACATAGTGCAGATTCATCTAAATTTGGTTATATGGTTAGATATCATTTATCTCACTGTCATTTGGTAGAGAAATATATAAGCTGAGTAAACGTATAAAAGAAATATACTTTATATATAACCCAAAATTTTCAACAATTGTATCATTTTTATCTCTTGCGTATAGTCCGCGTAGCATAACATTACTATATAAACACGAAGTTGTGCATCACTATATTGGCTAGAAGTACGAGTACTTGAGGAGATGAGAGATTAGGGGTTCACCACCTTTCGGTAGCTTAGTGTTCACACTGAACAGCTGTATAGAGCACAGCATTACCATAGTCAAGTAAGTACAGTCACGAAGCTCAATACTTGGGCTTGCTCAGTACTTGGGATTAGTAGCTGTATATACTAGGTTGTGGTATTACTGTGTAAAGAACGTGTCTTCCGAATTTCAAATTTCCACATGATACTATGGTACTTAGACAAGTCGGCTATAGCATCATATTTTGCATTGCTTTGTTTGTATTGAAAGACTGACCGAATGATGGGGAAAGCGTAACTGGTCGATGATGTAAATTTGAAAATAAAGTTTCCAATGTGTCTATTTATCAATACTTCTGCTAATAATAATTGTAATAACGTGGGACAAACTGCATTATATGCGTTACAAAATTTTCCTAGTCCAACGATGTGACACTGCGCAAGACACAGATGGTGGAAATTTTTTATTTTCAGTTATGCAGCGGTATACAAATTTTTCCCCTTTTTGTAGTAAAGAAATAGGAAAATTAATAGGCCCTACCTGATGTTTTTCTAAATATGCCATGGGTCTTGCAGAAAACCTTTTACTGACAATTTTACTAAAAAATTGAGCGACACATTTCATTTGTAAATATTCAAATTTTTCAAAATATATTTGTTAATAGACTGGAAACTAATTGACCCCAGAAAAGGAACCTTAATACACAAAATTATCTATTTTTTTTATTTTAGTAGATTATTTTACGACGCTCTATCAACATCTTAGGTTATTTAGCGTCTGAATGAGACGAAGGTGATAATGGCGGTGAAATGAGTCCAGGGTCCAGGACCGAAAGTTACCCAGCATTTTTTCACATTGGGTTGAGGGAAAACCTAGGAAAAAATCTCAACCGGGTAACTTGCCCCGACCGGGAGTCGAACCCAAGCCACCTGGTTTCGCAGTCAGACGTGCTAACCGTTACTTTACAGGTGTGGACTAAAATAGGCTTTAAAAACTGTAAAATAGGTTCTAAAAACTCTATATTAGGTTTTTAAAAATGTGTGATAACACATAACATCACTATCATTAAGAGCAAAATGAATATAAGAAATATGAAATTAATAAAATAAATAAAGTTAATTAATTGCAGTAAATGTATTTATTGAACACAAAGTAAAATTTATTATTCTCATGTTTTTACATTATTTCGATGCTGTCATTCGCCTGGTGTTATCCTATTCAAAGTCGGCGTAGTTTGTATACAAAGCAAATTTATTACCTGTAACTACTGTACAAAGTTTGATCAAAATCTGTAAGACAGAAGAAAAATTATTAAATTTGTCAAAATTTACCCCCTATAATAGGATAGTTTCTCTTACACAAATATAATGAGAGTTTGCGTACAAAACAAATATGTTACCTGTAATTAATGTATAAAGTTTAATGAGAATCTGTTACATAGGGGAAAAGTTGATCAATCTTCTTAATGTATCCAACTGTTTGCTGACAACATAAAGTCCACTATAGTCCACTGTAGTCTATTCAGTTGTTTTTCACGAGAAATGAGGGGTATTTTGATCAGTATTCATTACAGATGTCTGTTGCTAGTAGCCAGAGGTGGGGTGTAGTCAATATATACTGCAGGGCTGTGTCTTCTGCAACTGGTACTGATGATTTTAATTTACTTCTTTTGTGGTTTATGGATGGACAGTATAGAAGAATGTGTTCCAGATCTTCATCATGATTATTACACCACAGACAAGTAGGATTATCAGAAATGTGAAATCGGTGTAGGTACAATTGAGTGACAATGTGACCCGTTCTGGCTCGTGTTAAAAATGTTTGAACATGTCTGGGCAAGTTTTTGTACATTTCCAGGTCATTTGGTTTCTTTTGTACAGACTAAAATTTTTCCTTTGTCAGAAGAGAGCCAATTGTTGATCCATAGGTTTGTAAAATAAGATTTTACTGAAGCAAAAGCATTGGATAGAGATATCACTTGAAGAGGTCTTGGTTGCAAATATGTTGCCTGTTTTGCAATATTATCGACTTTCTCGTTTCCAGGTATACCACAATGACTAGGTATCCATTGAAATGTTATTTCCTTTTGGAGTTCTTTTAGTTTACTTAGTTGTTTCTGAATTGGAATAATTCTATGTGCATCTAGGTTTGGTACATATTTCATTATATTAAATATAGTCCCCTTGGAGTTGGTAAGTATGCAAATAGATTTTTCAGAAATTTGAGTAACACACTGAAGAGCAGCATCAATAGCTAGCAATTCAGTGTCAAGACTGGAGGAGGATGAACATGGTATGAAATAACTTTCTTGATATTTTGGAATATAATACCCTGCTCCTGATGTCCCATTTAGGATTTAGAGATCCATCTGTATAAACTTGAAGGTGGGGAAAAGTTGATAAATTGCTTAAATTCACCCTTCTATAATGGGATAGTTTCTTTTACATAAACGTAATGAGAGTTTGTATACAAACAAATATGTTACCTGTAACTACTGTACAAAGGTTCATGAAAATCTGTTGCATAGAAGAAAAGTTATTAATTTTGTCCAGCTAGATTAAAGTTTTGGACCACTGTGGGCTGTACAAAATTGGAAGTGTCCGTATTTCATTTCCACAAAAACTCCACTGATGCTAGATATCATAGTTGATACAACTTCGTCAAATAATCCATTCACAAGGTAAATCTATGTATTCATTCATTCATAATGTTGTGCCCAAGGAGAGGTCTTTCACTGCAAACCTAGCATTGTCCAGTCTTTCCTATTTTGTGCCTTCCTCGTTGTCTCCCCACATTATCCATATACAGTATCTTAATGTAGTCTATCACCTGATATCTTCTGCCACGAACTCTTCTCCCGTTCACCATTCCTTTTAGTGCATCCTTCAGTAGGCAGTTTCTTCTCAACCAGTGACCCAGCCAATTCCTTTTCCTTTGTCTGAACAGTTTCAGCATCATTCTTTCTTCATCCACTCTTCCCAACACAGATTCGTTTCTTACTCTGTCTGTCCATTTCACATGCTCCATCCTTCTCCATGTCCACATTCTAAATGTTTCTAGTCGCTTCTCTTCACTTTGTCGTAATGTCCATGTTTCTGCCCCATACAATGCTACACTTCACACAAAAGCACTTCACAAGTCTCTTCTTTAGTTCTTTCTCCAGAGGTCTACATAAGATGCTCCTTTTTCTATTAAAAGCTTCCTTTACCATTACTATTCTTCTTTTGACTTCTTGGCAGCAGCTCATGTTACTGCTTATAGTTCACCCCAAGTATTTGAAGCTGTCCACTTGCTCTAATGCCTCATTTAGAATTCGCAAGTTTACCTTCTTTGGTTTTCTTCCTATGACCATGGTCTTCGTCTTGTTTGCATTTATCTTCATCCCATACTGCTCACAGCTGTCATTTAGCTCCAGTAGCATATCCCTTAGTATCATCTCCTGTTGTGCTAACAACGCCATATCATCAGCAAATCTTATACACTTTATTCTTCTTGCTCCTACTATCACTCCTCCTATGTTCTAAAAGCAGTTCTTCACTAAATCCTCCAAGTAGATGTTGAACAGAGTAGGTCATGAACGACATCCTTGTCGTACTCCTCTCCCTATTTCACTTTCTTCTGACATTTCTTCTCCTATCTGACTTTGACTCGTTGTTTCATATAAAGATTACTGAACAGCCTCCTCTCTTTTTAATCTACGCCAATTTTCTTTAGGATCGTCATCAGCTTTACAGTATCTTCTCCCATCGAAAAAAAAAAGTAAAGAATAGAATCCTGATCGGTTTATTGAGAAACTGCAGCTGACTAGCCCGCTACCGTACCAAGGGGATGTGTGTGAAATACACTTCCTACAACAAGAAGGAAATTAGGGAGGGAGATAAATTCGTTCTCAAAGAGAGGGGAAGGGAGACAACTACAGGTGGGAACGTGTTACCATGGTTACCAATGTTATTCAGTTGTCATCTTGGCGCCGCCACCGACCTCAAATTATTTACGAACACAGGAGCTTGCAAAACCGCGTCCCTGAGCGTTGCAGGGCACTAAATCAAATCACGTGTTAGTGTTTACGGAAGCGCCGCTGCTTCAAAAGGAGAGGACAGAAGGTCGAACCCAGCCTCCGCACATCTGCTGCGAAATTACAATTCCAGTATCACATCATTCTGTGTTTCCTTCTTAGCACGAGAATGAATTCTGCAGAGTAAACGCGTTGTGAATGAGGCCTTTGACATAAAATGTAAAGTTGCCCTGAAAGCTAATGAGCACTCTGTTGTATGTGACCATTCGCAAGGCATTCACGCATAGGCGACATTTTGGAGGTGGCAGGGTAGGGCAATTGCTCTCCCACCTCTGAGTTTGAGATTAAAAAAATTAATAATTGAGTATTAATACGGTAAAACTTCCCATTAACGGACACTGTGGGGGAAAAATAAATGTACGTTATTATAATTTTTATTTTTATTTTTATTATTATTATTATTATTATTATTATTATTTTAGACAGTCAGTACTTTATTTTTCCATTAACACTAATATCTAGGTAATTGTCATTGTCTCAATGTAACCCGTGCTGTGCTGATCATACTAATTGTACTATTTCTTTAGTTGTGAGATTATATTCATATGTATTAATTTTTTTTTTTTTTTTTTGTTTAAAGTTAATACTTGTATATTAGAATGTATTTTCCTGTTTGTGAATATGAATTCAATCTCTCTTTTTTTATATTTATTTTTTATTATTATTATTTTTAAATTAATACTGATTGTGTATATTAATCTCTCTTTTTTATTTTATTATTATTATTTTTAAGTTAATACTGATACTTCAGTGCACCTAGTACGCATTTTTTTAGATTTTTAATACGGCTATTTCACATTGATATCTAACTTTTAAAAACTGAATCATAAAAAAATATTTGTAATAATTATATTAAAATTAATTAGTAAATATTTAACAAAAGACGGTACTTTAAGCTTTAAAATTCATTTTTCAAAAAATTTTTAACATCAATATCCTCAGAAATATGACGCTTTAAATGTTGCATTGTGCGACATTTTTAACGAATTTTAACATGCAATATTTTAAAAACATGTGGACTTAGGAGGAAATAAAAATACACTTGTTGGTTTATTAGACGCATAGAGTTGGTAAAAAAAAAAAAATATAAACGCAATCAGAAATATGAAGGTCAAAATTTGTATAATTTTGCGCGATTTGACGTGGAATGACTCAAATATAAATATTTTAACAGACTGGATAAGCTACCAGAAAAAGTGAAATAAAGAAATTTAAAATTGTGTACCACGTAATGAACATCCTATATCGACCTTGAGACAGGACATTGAATGCAAACCCAACAGACCATAAAAATCATGCAAGCTTAAAGTTCAATACCACCACAACGGTTCAACTCTTAAAACCTTCTCATGTACTACTGCAACAATCTACAGGCAGACAGGAGTTAAGAGGAAATAAAATTAACGTTAAAAATAAAACATGATATATAAAAAAAAAGAATATAGCAATAAAAACGAATACTAGTGTGTTACAACTAAAACAAATTAACAGAAGAATCAATAAGGATTAATCACCATCACCTATATGAATAAAATAGTCTTCGAATGGAACTGAATATATCCTAAAAGAATTTTAATACAACTTGACATTAAGTTTAAAGCATTATTATAGGCTGTTGATAAGGTGTACAGTACATAACTAAATCAGAAGATTAATACAAACAGGGATATACCAGTATTGACCAGCCTCATGGGCTAGTTGTCAGAGCTTCTGACTACAGTTCATGAGGTCCTGGGTTCGATTCCCGGTTAGAACACAGGAATTTTTCCTTGAAGGGGAATATTCCTCTGTTCGTCCATCTGGAAATTAGGTTAAGCTTAGGTTTAAGACCTCTGCTGGCATTTCATAATCATCTTATCATAATATTATCGGGGCAGAGTAATTCCGCCTTCCAGGCTCTCCAACCTTAGAAGTGGGTTACAAATAAGTCATCGCCAAGAAAGATCAGAAATGTCAAATGACAATCCGGTGGCATTGGAGAAAAAAATATATATATACCAGACCTCTTTCCACATTTTCTCCTCCTTTTCCACTTCTCACTCCACCGTTCTCTTCCAAGTCATTCTTGGTCTTCCTCTCCTCCTACTGCCTTGTGGGTTCCAATTCAGGGCTCTTTTCGTTATGTCTCCATCATTCTTTCTAAGAATGTGTCCAATCCACTTTCGCTTACGTTCTTTGATTTTTGTCTTCATCTTTTTCTGACCAGTCTCTTCCCACAGTCTACAATTACTCCAGATGTTTGGCCAATATACACCCATTATCTGCCAAAGACATTTATTTACGAACACCTGTAATTTTATTGTGGTCGCTTCAGTTTTTTTGGAACAGTTAAAAAAAAAAAAAAAAAAAAGCAAGAATGTGATAGATAAAATATCGGAACAATAAAGCTGTTCACTTATCTGAAATATCATTTTGACATCAAGGTAATTAGATTTCGTCAAATAGTAATGATATTAAATCTAAATTTCAAGCCATACTAAGTTATAAAAAAAACCCACTCGATTTAAAGTTGTTGTTATTGTTGTTGTTTTCTAATGCCAGGCGTTTGACAAAGTCATTTGACCTCTTGCACTCCAACATTTTTCAAAGATATTATCATGACCAGCCAATGAAGCACAGATTTTGAGGTGTTCCGAATCCATTTCTTGGTTTGAGTTGCACAATGGGCAGTTAGGGGACCGAGATATTCCAATTCTATGCATGTGTTTGGCCAAACAATCATGGCCTGTTGCCAATCTAAATGCAGCTACAGACGATTTTCGTGGTAAATCGGGAATTAATTGTGGATTATGATGCAGAGAGTTCCATTTTTTCCCTTAAGACTGTGCTATCAAATTTTGTTTGCTGAAGTCTAAGTATGTAGATTTAATAAAGCTTTTCACAGAGTAATATGCAGATTTAGTAACAGGTCTGTAAGTAGCAGTGCCGTCCTTCTTTGCTAATGCATCCGCATTCTCGTTTCCCAGGATTCCACAATGGGATGGTATCCATTGGAATACAATTCCAATTCGATTTAAAGTATACAACATTTTGGCACTCCCTATTCTAATGTATGTCAACAAAATCTGAACCCTTTGGAAGTAAGACATTAGGATTACACACAGAAGAGATTTCTCAAAACAGTTTGATATATTCTGTCCGATCTCAAAAAAAGGACAAATTTCTACAGAAACTAGAAATTACATCCATTCTCGTCAAAATCAGTAATAATAATTAAATACTGTACATATTTCAAGAGTGAATGAATATAGATTACTTCTACGAATTTTGAATTTAATTGCCTTGTAAACTAATTGTTATTTATTTTTTACATAAATTAAAAATTTGAGAAATGAACTCAAATGAGTGCACTTCCATGTAGAGAGCCTATCAACCAGATCCCAGGGAAAAGACTACTGTGAAACACAGCTCTTAAGTCATTCAGAATTAAATCTATTGAATTCATCTCAAAAGATCAGTTAAGTTTTTACCGTAGTGACACAGAAACACAATAAAATGTACGTATAATCTCAGCTTTAGTGTTGTAAGTCACGAAGAAGAAATAAGACTACAAAGGCCTCTGAAATTAATGACAGGTACCAACTCAAATTTGTTTGGAGAAATGAGTTTTATTATATAAAATAAATTAACAAATTACAACATAAAAAATTATTTAAAAGAAGAATTGAACATCTGAAGAAACAACTGCAGCCTAAGTCTATTTTCAGTATTGTCAACTTCTGAAATAAATATCTAACAAAACTGCTGAAGAGTTTACAAGAATTAAAGTAGAAACAAGTTTGGTATTAGAAAGGCAAATGCACACAAAGATAGCTAACAGATTATGTCCATATGATACCCAACATGCATTAACATTCAGAACACATATGCAGAACACATACATGCTTCGTGCAATCTGTAACAGTTCACAAAGAACATACATATCTTGCTTTTGAAACACATTTCATGGACACTACACAAAATACTTAACAAGAAATATTTTACCAACCTGGGTTATCTGTGAAAAATCCTTCAAAAACAACAAAATTATTTGTTTGTGGTAATATTTTCTGCAGCCCATAATGTTTATATAAAAAGCCAAGGAACTTTTCTGATGGTCGATCAATAGCCAAATATTGAGGTGAAGTGTTTTCCTCCTGGAATCAAAGTCAGACGATTATACCAATTAACATTATTTGACTAAATAATTCTGAGTGCTTTGCTGATCCGTATCACAGTAACTTAGTGGTCAAAATAGACAAGACATTACAATATAAAATCTGTCATTTTTAACAATACTTAAAAATGTTCTGGCTGAGACAGATCTACAGTAAAAATTTATTCTCGATTTTTGTTATGACGTAATTCTGAACGCAGTTTCTTGGCATTTTTGTCACGATTTTTTAAACAGTTTCTGTTGTAGAGATCATTAATGAGACTGAGTTGTTGCTGTTCTTTTGATTTAAATGATAAATGGAATCTCTTTAAGTTACTTGCCTTCATTATTGACAGATTGCCGATGCTGGAATCTACGTATTTGGGATCTACATATCGATTGTCCAGTTCAAAAGTGCGACAACTTAAAAATTAGCATTTTTTAGTTATTTATACTACTGAAAGCCCCTTTCGGAGCTCTTTCAGGTTCAGTATTGAGATAAGTCATATTTACAACCGAAAAGAAAAAAACTAAACAAACTGCTTTAGAAATAATTATAACTATGGGCTTTACTAATTCACTATTAGTACATTTCGAAATGTATTAATAATGAACTGGAAGATTGTGATATACTCGTCCTGAATACTGACTCATTTCTAACTATCGTGGTTATGAACCAGAACTCTGCTCCTTTCTAAGTGATTTATTTGAAACTTTCAACTGAAGATATCTCTAAACTTGTTTTTTTGAGTTGTCGCACTTTTGAACTAGACGATCGATATGTATGTTACAAAGAATGAAACTAAAACTTTAGAAATATATTTCTCACCTAAAGGATGAGAATATGTTGTATGAACATATCACAGAAAATGCTTCATCTTCATTTAGAACTCTCTTTCCAACACCTAGTAAAATATACAATTGTTTTTCTTTGTACTAATTAATATATACATAATAGCAGAAAATATCTAACAAACGCAAAAAAGGTAAAATAAGGCATTAACCCTTAAAATAGGCAAGAAAAAGGCAAAATAAAAAATAGACAGAAAATAGGAGCAATTGGAGAATAATGAGCTTGCAGTGAAAGACCTGCCTTTGGACAGAAAACACTGAATGAATGAATGAATGAATGAATGAATGAATGAATGAATGAATGAATGAATGAATGAATGAATGAATGAATGAATGGAATGAATGAAATGAATGAATGAATGAATGAATGAATGAATGAATGAATGAATGAATGAATGAATGAATGAATGAATGAATGAATGAAATGTTAATACTCAAGCTATTTCATTTGGACTGGGTCTATAACAAATGTCCCTACTTCATTACGTATCATCCACTACATAGCTGTCTGTCCAAGTAGTTATGTCGCAGAGTGACAGTAGAAATCACGTGGCAGTTACTTAACGGAGTCCCTTTCCTTTCAATTATTTTAAACAGTCGTATAATATTATATAGACTTCCAATTTCGTACAGCAAATATTGTCAGGAAAGAGCCTAACAGCCCAGCCACTAGCCTTTACAGAGGGGCCAACAGAAATGGATGGGAAAAACCAGGATGCGACATAACCACTCGGACAGACGGTATGTCAGCTTTGTACAAAAACGAGACCTGCATCTAAATTCCTGAAAATAATAATAATAATAAGAGGCGCATCCAGAAAGTAAGTTTCCCTATTTTTTTTAAAAAAAAAAAAAAGAACACACTTTCAGGAAAACATTTATTGGCAACAGGTACAGTAATGTTTCAGCTATTTTTCAACATAGCCACCATCAGAATTGAGACACTTGTCATATCGTGGGATCAACTTTTGTATCCCTCTGTCGTAGAACTCTGCCGCCTGTGAATGGAACCAGAGTGTGACAGACGTCTTCAGCTCTTCGTCATTGCCAAAACACTCACCGGAGGACAGGAATTTCTTGAGGTGCAAGAAAACGTGAAAATCACTGGGAGCAAGATCAGGACTGTAGGGTTGGTGATCAAACAACTCCCAGCCAAATTCCGTCAAAACAGCTGCTGTGCGCCGAGCCGTATGTGCCCGAGCATTGTCATGGAGGAGCACAACACCTGCAGTAAGCATTCCACGCCTCTTGTTTTGAATGGCACGTCGCAATTTTCGCAGTGTTTCACAGTAACAGTCAGTGTTCACTGTTTCACCTCTTGGAAGGAAGTCAATGAGCAGAATGCCCTTCCTGTCCCAGAACACCGTGCACATCACTTTCCGTACCGACAGCGTCTGTTTGAATTTCATCCTGACCGGAGATCCACTATACCGCCAATGCATTGATTGCTGCTTGGTTTCCGGGGTGAAGTGCGAAATCCAAGTCTCATCGCCCGTGACGATCCTGTCAAGGAACTCGTCGCCGTCATCATGATACTGTTGCAGAAATTTCGGTGCTGCTCCTAAACGTTGCATTTCGTGTTTGGGTGTCAAGTTTTTTGGCACCCACCTGGCACACACTTTTTTGAACAGCAGGTGCTTAGTGACAATCTCATGCAACAAGGATCGCGATATCTGAGGAAAATGGCTGCTCAGCTCTGCAATCGTGAAGCGACGATTCTCCATGATGCACTGCCGCACCAGCTCAACATGATCATCATTGATGAGGGACGGTCGCCCATTGCGCTCTTCATCATGGACACTTTGACGACCTTCGGAAAACTGTCTACACCAGCGACGCACCATCTGCTTACTCATGATGTTCGGCCCATAGATCTGACAGAGCTGCCGATGAATTTCAATTGGCGCAATGCTTTGTGCATTAAAGAATTTTATCACCGACCGAACCTCGCAAGCGGCGGGAGAAGAAATAAGAGCTTCCATTTCGGACCACTGCTGCCACACTACTGGCACCAGGCGGGACCTGTCCGGCTCGCATATGATTGATACGTCATAGATCATGCGCAATTGACACGGCTAATTATGTTTACTTTCAAGGGGAAAAAATCGGGAAACTTACTTTCTGGATGCGCCTCGTAATAATCATCTTCTTCATCATCATCATCCATCACCATCATCATAATCATCTATGCTGATGATAATCTTTGAACAAACAACATGCTTGATAAATTTCCAAACTAAAAACCAAAATAAGGCTATATAGTTCACATCTATACTAATAATAAATCTGTAGCCGAAATTTTTCTGGTAATTTTCGATTTTCCAAAAATAATTGGTCCTAACATATACAATTAACCACCCTGAAACCGAAAATCGCTTTTTTGAAATTTTTGTTTGTATGTCTGACTATCTGTCTGTCTGTCTGTATGTTTGTTACCTTTTCATGTGATAATGGATGAACGGCTTTCGATGAAAATTGGAATATAAATTATGTTCGTTGTAACTTAGATTTAGGCTATATGGCATTCAAAATACATTATTTAAAAGGGGGGTTATAAGGGGGCCTGAATTAAATAAATCGAAATATCTCGTTTATTACTGATTTTTGTGAAAAATGTTACATAACAAAAGTTTCTTTAAAAATAATTTTCGATAAGTTTTATTCCTTGAAAAATTTTGATAGGACTGATATTTAATGAGATAAATGAGTTTTAAAATTAAAATAACTGCCATCTAAGGCCGTATAATGAAATAAAAAACAAATGACTTCGTCTATAAGAGGCCTTGGACAGCAACAATCGAAAGCTATGAAAGAGCCTACAGAGAATGGTTCTGTGTTTGTATGAAGTAATATCGGAAGCTAAATAAATCTATTTGTATAATTAATTATTATTTCACCATTGCAATAATACAATATAATATAATATAATATAACATAATATATGTAATGTAATATTATATAATATAATTTAAGTTATTTGAAGGGTTCAGAACCATAGTGGGTCAAACGCCATTTACTGAATACGTAGAAAACAAGGGTTAAAATTAAGTTATTACCATAATTCAATGTGAAACCTATAACACGTAAAATAAAGTATACACATTAAATCTAAATGATGTCAATGTTCATTAAACTATGGTTGCATGTAATAAAAATTAGAAACATGTTAAAGGAATTGTCATTGCACCAATGAGTGGTCTCTGGACCAAAATGATCGCATTTTAATTATTTGGATGCAATTTAAATTAAGTAACATATTAAACGATTTATCCTTCTATCAAACACGAATGTTCCCTGGATCAAATGTCCTATTTTAATTATGTAATTACTTTATATTTATTTCTAACAGGTGCAGCAGAGCGCACGGGTACGGCTAGTTATAAATAAATAGTCTATAAACCAAATAAGAAAAGCAGGTATACACTTACCCGTAGCATGTATTCATACAAGGTTTTTCCACAGCCCATCCTCTGTTTGGATTCGTGGACGTAGAAATCCAGCACACAGAGTGGTTGCATTTCGTGGTGAGCACCAGCAGCATCAAACACAAAGAGTTTCTTCCGACCCATTTTTAAAAGACCTACTACACTGCCTTCACCACTGAAAATTGACCAACTATGATTAGAAAGTCTTATATAGTACACCATTTTAGACAAGATTTTGTTGTACAATCACAAATGTTCCAGTAAATTCTTGCAGAAAACATGAATCTTTGAGCCCAACACTGGACCTGACAAAATGTACCCATCAAAGGAAACAAAGCCTTTCACTCCCTGCACCCAGCATTCTCTTCTTCCAATACTGTTATATATAATGGTGCGACATTTTAAGCTTCTTGTATGGTGCGATAGTTGCAGAAACATCCAATCTTTTGGAGTTTCATATCAATTCCTCCATCAGGAAAGGTAGGGATTTGTTACTAATAACTATTCTTCAGAATTGAACACCAAATGCAATGTGGGGTGAGTACAGCAAGGGCCACAAAACTGAGTAGGAAAGAACTGAAGCAAGGAAAAAAAAAAAAAAAAAAAGCCGTACTTGATGTCAATCAGATATTATATTGGAATCTATCGCTGAAAATTCTGCAGGAGTAAGGGAACTAAAAGTACCACTGGTAAACATCTTGCACTACAGCAGCTCTTTAAAGCCAGAAAAAATTCCGAACTATACACAGAAAACAGTTACGCACAACTTTTCTACTGCAAATACAGAAGTTGTGAATAGAGTTCACACACAAGCCAAAAATAGTAAGCTGCACATTCATACTTTTCGTGTTGTGCAATCCGAATGTTGTAAAAGTTGTGACTGGAGGTAGCGAGTCTGTTCAAGGCACTAGTTCTGCAGCCGCAGTTCAGCTGAAGCTTTGCATCTCCGTGTCGATTCTTCAGTGCATTTTGTGGTTATATATTCGCATTATTAGGGTTTCAAATGATGAAACAGCTTACTTATCACATACATTTGACCTTCAATATCTCGAGGTGCTTCCAGAAACTGGTAATGTTTTGAGTTATTGAAAATTCGAGACACAGAAAATATCAGAAACTATACGATATCATAATAGTACATTATGCAACGAGCCTATAATGGTAGTAATTAAGACGCGAGTATGTTTATGAAACGAGCACAAGCGAGTTTCATAATTTTCATACGACCGTCTTAATTACCATTATAGGCAAGTTTCATACGACTTTTTATGCTCGACCATATTTCTAACTTGAAATTATTCATAAGTATTCATATTATTCTTATCTGACTGGGGAGCGGAAGTGACCTTGTGCAATATCTCGTAAATTGTGAGATGTGCGCAGACGCGAAAGTATTGATTTTTTCCGAGGAACAAATGTCATTGACCTTGATATAATCTAGAGAGTAAAATGAACATTAATCTTGATATAACCTGGAAATTGATTTAGACATTGAAAAACGAGATGCCAAATTGAATTTATTTGAATATTATTTACAATTAACGCTAATTATTATAGTAACAGAACATAACCTTCTGCGACATTATTGGATTTCCAGCCTCCATGACGTTTCACTAGTAGTCTTTCGATTGCATATCCGAGAATAATCGATACTTACGCTTTCATATTGCTTTCTGATTGGTGGAAAGCCTGAACTTTAATGAATAGGTGTACTTTAATGAGGTCCATTAAAGGGCTGCTAGCAGGTGTATAATTACTACATTTCGGCATGGTCGAGCATAAATTATTATTGATGACAAGTATTACCACTTAACTTTCAACAAAGAGAAGACGAGGTTGTCCATAGACTCTTCTTTGAAATTCATAACAAAGTTTGTTATAAAGCTGATAGAAAAACGCCAATATACTTCAATTATAACAAATACAGAATGTTTAAAAAATCATGCAAATGCAGTATCGCATGTAAATGTTCTTTTTTATTTCTTTATTAATTATTTTCTTTTATTTCCAAGGTACTAAAGAACACTGGACTGGTGAATGTAGAGTATCCAACGCCCACTGAACGAATATTTCACTTTTATCACTGCCAATGTTGCGCTATAATCGTATATGCAAGGTAGGCTATAACAAAAACCTAAACTAACCAAACCTAACCCGTCAAAGACGCAACAAGTTATACTAAATATGTGTAAAATTGGCCTATGTCTCTATAGTGGGCGGGACATAAGTAACATTGACCCAAAATTGCAAGCAAAATGTTTTCCAGAACATGATTAAACGTGTCCACTTGCGTGAAGCACAGAACGGCTGCCACTTCCAGCACTTACTCCAAAATAAATGCTTCAGCAAAGAATTGCGTGATTTTTGTAATACTCTATAGTAAGTTACTTAATAATAATAATAATAATAATAATAATAATAATAATAATAATAATAATAATAATAATAATAGTTTTATTTTCCCTGGCAGAGTTAAGGCCATTAGGCCTTCTCTTCCATTCAACCAGGATAAAATCACATACAAAAAAATACATACCGGTATACAAATATTAACTTAAAAATAATAATAAACATAATTAAGTAAAAAAGAGAGACTGAATACATATACACAATCAGTATTAACTTTAAAATAACAATAATAAAAATATATATATATATATATATATATATATATAATAAAAAAAAGAGACTGAATACATAATCTCAAACAGGAAATTACATCTAGTATACAGTATTAACTTAAAAAAAAGAATTAATACATATGAATATAATCTCACAACTAAAGGAATAGTAGAATTAGTATGATCAGCACAGCAAGTGTTACATTGAGACAATGACAATTACCTAGATATTAGTGTTAGTGGAAAAATAAAGTAATGACTGTGTAAAATAATAATAATAATAATAATAATAATAATAATAATAATAATAATAATAATAATAATAATAATAATAATAATAATAAATAAAAACGATACCTAAAAAACTAATTCTTTGCATTTAAAATATATCTAAACAACCTAATTTTAAATAACTGAGGACTAAGACTACCCCTGATTTCGAGCGGCAGCGAATTCCATGAGCGGGCCATGGCTATTGAGAAAGAACTTGAGTACAGAGATGTCTGATGAATTAGTACTATTCTCGTAAACAATGTTGGCAATCCTCCTGTTTTAAACTAGGCTACGGAAAATTAAAAATGAATTGTATCATATCACATATTTCTATCTACGTTATACATTTAGCATCAGCCACAAATAATTTATTTTTATCATGTCAAACACTAAAATACTCGTATACACAAAAAAATATAAAGTATCATTGGCACATTTAAGTGGTAACACTGTTTGCAATCGCTGCAGGAGTTTCAAAAAAGCCAATATCACAAATGCTGCAGCTGTAGCCCTAATCACACATCACTACTTTTAAGCTGTGCGCAGAATGAAAAAGTAGCAAACAGCTGGTTCATTAGCTGCTGTTTTATGAGTTCCACACCATGTTGTACTGCAGCGCTGCAAAAGTAGCACTGTGTTACTGTACCTTAAGAACATTTTTTTTTTTGGTGGGTTATTTTATGACGTTGTATCAACATCTGAAGTTATTTAGCATCTGAATGAAATAAAGGTGATAATGCTGGTGAAATGAGTCCGGGGTCCAGCACCGATAGTTACCCAACATTTGCTCATATTGGGTTGAGGGAAAATCCTGGAAAAATTCAATGTAGGAAAAAAACAGTCGACAACTGAACCAGGTAACTTTCCCTGACCGGGATTCGATCCCAGGCCACTTGGTTTCGCGGTCAGATGCGCTAAGCATTACTCTACAGGTATGGACCTTTAAGAACAACAAGTATGTATGGAGACTTTCACATTTTCAATCGTAAGTATGGGTTTTAATTTACAAGCAAACAGGGCATTGCTACAGTGGCTGTGCAAGAGGTGCACCCATTAGTATGAGTAATATGAGTAATCTTTTGAAAAAAAAAAAAATCGCATCTGAGAAATTATAAAGTTATTTTAAAAAACACAATGGAAATAATTATTCTTACAATATCGAAAAAATATAATTTATCTCACATTGCTGCAAACATCTTTTACTATATTAGCTATTTAAAGGATCAGAAAAAAAAGTTAGGTATCACTTGAACTGACACTTGTGAAATGTAACAATTATATATTTAGATAATATTCTTAATCAAAAAGTCAGTACCTCTTGCCTTCCGGATCAATTAATAAATATACAGTATGTTCAGAGTTCCTCAGGCGCTCACCGCTGGTAATTGCTTTTTGCAAGCCCTGAGCTACTGCTGACGCCCTTCCCATTTCATCCAAAATATCAGATATTTTCGAGGCATGATCCCTGCAAAATAATACAATATATAAGATTACTATAAATATATTAATAATTATAGATCTAAAAAGTGTTGAACAACGCCGCAATATTTTCAATGAGTACAGAGGGGTCCTAGACAAACAACTTGAGATATGAAAGCCATAGTAAATGGATTCAAATTTCCATGTTATGGCATAAAATCTGCAAAGGGTAAGTTATGCACATCACTGACTTCTACCATTTTAAATTATACACTAACATGATTAATACACATTGCACAAGCAATAGCTCAGGTATTGGTAGAAGGTTCCGCCACAGTCTAGTACATAGTCACGAAGCTTGAGGTGATTTTTTGTATTTCTCGCAATACAATGCTCCAAGCAGTTAGCAACTGAGAGTACTGGGAACAATAACCTGTGCGATAGTAGCAATCCTAGTGGCTAGCAACTAAAGGCCAACTGTCATTGGATGTTTATTCCCTACGTATTGAGCTTCGTGACTGTGTACTAGACTGTGTTTCCACTTCTATCCTACTGATGATATTTTCTTCTCAATACGATTAAGATGGTTCGTCTTGTGCTTGTATCTGCTTTGTTTGCCTTAAAGGAACCAGAAGCTCTCTAGCAGCTATCAATAGACTGTAGAAATTTTTTTCTATCGGGTTCAGCAGCTGTTCAGCTTCTCCATAAATAAGACACACATTAGCAATTTCTGCAAAAGTGTAACCATTCTCCATTTTTTTTAACTTCCAATTTAACTTATCTAGAGTCGCTTTAATATCTTACAGGTCGCAAAACAATCAACTGTTACATAAACTGACGACATATCTCCAAACGCTAGGAAAAAAGTAGAAACCCAACGATTGAGTTCCTATTACAATACTAATGTAGTGGCATGCAATCATGGGTTATTATGTAGTAAGCATCGGCCAGGCTGCCATCTTTCTGCAAGAGAGTTCTAAGGAACTTATTTTCCTGTTAGAGCATAGAGAGACTGACAATATGTCAATTATAAGAAAACGTTTAATATTTAATTAAAATATATGTATTTGGTACTGTAGATATGTGCTAACAACTCATCACCGTAAAAAAAAGAGCTTGTTGTGAAATCCCAATCTTTGGGGAGGCCAAGACGTAGATGGCAGGATAATATTAAAATGGATTTGAGGGAGGTGGGATATGATGGTAGGGACTGGATTAATCTTGCTCAGGATAAGGACCGATGGCGGGCTTATGTAAGGGCAGCAATGAACCTCCAGTTTCCTTAAAGCGGCTATACACGACCCAATCTGCAGGGTCCGATTTGCAGGGACCCTGCCGATCGGGTGGTGTGTAGGCTTGCTGGGACAACAAACCTCGTGTCAGGTGGTTGGTTCGGGCAGCCACCCAATCTGCCAACTCCCCCACTCCAACACCCTGGCAAGCAATCGGGCAGATTTCTTAACAGTTGCAGCTTGCAGAAGTGGCGTTTATGAAGAATTGAGAGCAGTGACAGTGAGTGCCACGTGAAATGAAGGAAAAGGAGAAAAGTCTGGAAGGATATTTTTGAACTCTATAAAGATATGCCTTGTTTATGGGACATTTCAAACGCAAATTATCTGAACAGAGATATGCGTAATCAGGCTTTAGAAATTCTTTTTGAAAAATACAAATTATGTAGTGCACAGCATGCCAACACAATAGGATCAACGTTATCAATATGCACACCTATGCTTTGTCGAAAATATGAGAAGAGTTTAAATGTTTTCTTATTTTTAAGAGGTTAGGTACAGCTTACAGCACTAAAATTTTGGAAACATTAAACATTTTTTCCCTCTATTACTGTATCTTGTACAATAATGAAAATTAATATGTATAAAACACTGTCCTTCTGCTTACTTACTTACTGGCTTTTAAGGAACCCGGAGGTTCATTGCCGCCCTCACTTAAGCCCGCCATTGGTCCCTATCCTCAGGAAGATAAATCGTCTCTATCATCAAATCCCACCTCCCTCAAATCCATTTTAATATTATGTTCCCATCTACGTCTCAGCCTCCCCAAAGGCCTTTTTCTCTCTGGCCTCCCAACTAATACTCTATATGCATTTCTGGATTCGCCCATACGTGCTACATGCCCTGCCCATCTCAAACGTCTGGATTTAATGTTCCTAATTATGTCAGGCGAAGAATACAATGCATGCAGTTGTGTAACTTCCTCCATTCTCCTATAACTTCATCCCTCTTAGCCCCAAATATTTTCCTAAACAATTTATTCTCAAACACCCTTAACCTATGTTCCTCTCTCAAAGTAAGAGTCCACGTTTCACAACCATAAAGAACAACTGGTAATATAACTGTTTTATAAATTCTGTCAGATTTTTGACAGCAGACTGGATGATAAAAGCTTCTCAACCGAATAATAACAGGCATTTCCCATATTTATTCTGTGTTTAATTTCCTCCCAAGTACCGGTATCATTTATATTTGTTACTTTTGCTCCCAGGTGTTTGAATTTTTCCACCTCTTCAAAAGATAAATTTCCAATTTTTATAGTTCCATTTCGTACAATTTTCTCGTCACAGGACATAATCGGGATTTACTTCCAAACCTATCTCTTTACTTGCTTCAAATAAAATTTCCGTGTTTTCCCTAATCGTTTGTGGATTTTCTCGTAACAAATTCACGTCATCCGCATAGACAACTGTCCTTCTGCTATATGAAAAAAATATTTTTACAGTTAAAAAAATTATTTACTTTTTTTTTTTTTTTTTTTCACTGTGCAGTGATGATGCGTTTCCCACATAACTAAAAAACTATCCAACATTCTGTGATGAAATTTTTTTTGTGTGTATTTATGCATGCCATATCTACAATATGATGCAAGATGACTTCTCTACCGTTGACAGATTGTCTGATAAAAAATAAATTCATATTAAAAAGTGGTCAAACATCAGTATTTTCTATTACACAAAATATATATATATATATATATATATATATATATATATATATATATATATATATATATATATATATTGTTTATTAAGGACTGTCGTTGAAAGAGCATGATATTGTAAACATGAGTTTCAGCAATAAAATAAAAAAAGAGAGAACATGAAAAGTTAACAAGTTTTTAAGTTATGAGGGAAACGCTTCATCACTGCACAGTGAACTGTCAACATTTTGAATCTTGAAAAAAAAATATATAGCCTAATATATATTTTTTTTTAATCGGAAATTTTTTTTTTCATATAGTACCTGTTTATCGTTCTGTAACAACAAACTCAATGCAATTCCAATTTTTTGAAACTTGAAAAGTGAACGAGCCATGATATATCTTTTCACAATGGAGTGGATCAGCCTACTGCAGGTTGGGTCGTGTGGAGAGCAGAACCAATTTGTCCGACCCAACCGCCCTGCAAATCGGACCCTGCAGATTGGGTCGTGTGTAGCCGCTTTTAAAAGCCATTTGTAAGTAAGTATGTAAATATGCGTCCTGGACTTCAATTGCAGGAAAATGGCAGGCCGATGCTTACTATATAATTACGGCAATTAGATTTATCTCGATTACCAAGTAGGCGTGAAGTCCCTAATACATTTTTAACACTATTATGTTTTATTATTGATTTATTATTCGTTCTAACAACTCTAATGCAGTGGCATGCACTCATGTGATTAGTCTGTAAATTTTGCAGATAACGAAAGCGCTGTCGATTAAGCATCGGCATAACTCAGAGGTAGAACGCTCGATGCGTAGAACCGAGGACTCGGGTTCGACCCCCCGCCGCCGAAGCCAATTTTTCTCCATTAATAACCAATGCATAAAATTAATTTCCCTCGTACAATCATTTCCTGAAATATATTTCCTTGTCTAAAGGAGCGATTAATTAATTTCTAATAGTGTGTAGGCCTAATAGTTGTAATAAATGCCTAGGCCTACCGGTAAATGAAGTTTTTCTTTCCTAACAGAGAAGTGGTACTGAAACTGAGTATACTAGCCTACTAAGTTATTGGTACCTAAAATATAAATTTGACACAGATTCCTATATTTGCAAATAATGAGTAGTTCACTTTCGTAACTTACCTTTCTGAGGAACTACGCTTTGCATAACCTTGCACTCTGTGCACTCAATATCAAACTACAATCTACTAGGTATTACAACCATACCCATCAAAATGATTATGTTGCTGGGTGTTAACAGTTGTCACAAGTTATTAGTCTCTGCTATTGCAATAAAAAATAATTTTCATAGCCTTGTGCGTATTGAAATGTTGATCTTACAATACAATTTATTAAAATGTATTAATTTCCAACATCCAAAACGAACACAATAGTTCAGCTGTCGGGATACCATTTAGTAAAGTGCACTGAAGTAATAAAACAAATACATACCAGGCACTACGGCGATCACCAGAAAATCCTTCTGGTAAAAGGTTTTGTTTCACTTTCGTTATTTTATGTTTCAGAATATTATTTATATTAAAAGGAAACTCCATGTTGTACAGATATACAATATCAATTACGATGGCATATATGACATGAAGAAGACGTTACACTTAATCGTCAAAAGTAATATGCCTCAAAAACTTGGCAGTGCTCAGCTGTCATCGCACACCAAATTTCACCATGAATTTCAATTCAACAATGACATTTCTATCACTACCCAAGGCAGCTCAGACCGGATACGTAATCCTACGTCATTACGCTTATGTCATGCTTTAACGGGAAATACAATTCACACTGAACTAAGAGTCCAAGAATGCTAGAAAAGGTTATGCCACATAAACTGAGCAATAATAATAAGGTTCGTCCTAAAGAGTATTGATTTCTTTTTAGGCTATCGTGTCCAATGAGTATTTCGTTATATAGTAGCGGAGGTCACACTTTTTGTTACATAATTCATATAAGCTTTTTTCATTAGGTTCATGATGTTTCTTAATTGTATTTTGCATACGTGCACAACGTGTCACAACATGTCCTCCTTGTATGTAATGTATCTCTGTACTATTGCATGATTACAGTTGACACAAATTCGATGCATGTGCTCTGAGCAATGAATTGTACAAAGGTACGACTTTTCACCAATATTTTTCAGATTTTACTGAAGCATTCCACTATTTTCTGCAGTAATTGTTAAACTTATCAGGATTTTCCAATGTAAATTTGAAGTTTGAAATGGTATTTAAGGAAATGTCTTAATTTTTTTGCATGTATCTGGTATGTTTTGTCTACGGGCAACCTCGAAATTTCAGGAAGCTTATAAAAAGAAAACTACACATTTTCAGAAAGAGAAAAAGAAATTGGCTGGGTCACTGGCTGAGAAGAAACTACCTACTGAAGGATGCACTGGAATGAATGGTGAACGGAAGAAGAGTTCGGGGAAGAAGAAAATATCAGATTATAGATGACGTTAGATATAAGGGGTTCGGGAGTAAAACATGTGATGTTTTAGCGTTTGAAATTATTAAGTAGATAAACATTTATACATTCAACAGTTTATACAGTTACCAGCAAAGTAAAATCTGTATATTTCTGCCATCTGTTGAGATGTTGGAAAACTAACTACTGCAAACACAGACGATGTCGAACCCCACATATATGGATCATATGCGGAGACAAAGAGGAAGATAGAAAATAGAAAGAATTGGAGAAAGATGGGTTTGCAGTAAAAGACCTCCCCTTGGGCAGAACACTCATTTATGTGTGCCGACAGACGTTCCTGGAACCTTAGATCATATGGTAACAGATAACTTCTCGCTACGTTAAAATCGGCAGCACTTTGAAGAGAACAACCGCCAGGATCGCCACCCATCCGCCGGCAACGAATACGAGATGGCAGCACAGTCGCTAATGAAATTCAAATGGGAATTATGATGTGACTCCTTATGTAACAACTAGATGGCAGCGTAGTAAACCTGACAAAAGTTGTTAACCTCAACGAGTTAGAATTCTCTTTCTAACTCGTTGGTTAACCTCAAAGCCTATAAGCCCGACATATCTGTTACATATATGATCTAGGCTGGAACTCACCTTTCGATACTCTCAGATTGCATGACTGCATTTGTTTACAATGTAAACACTGCAGATGCTCTCCTCAGAGAAGTGTACTAGTTTTTTTTGAAAGATGGGACATAAGCCTGTTGCTATGGTAACAACGGTTGAGTTGCCAAACTTTCTTTCCACGTTGCGAGTGCTTAATCGCTCTCTTGGCGACATTTATTCTGCACACAATGTTAGCATTGGTACGTTTCGTGTTTGATTCTCTGTCGATTTTGTATTGTTTTCTTACCTTCGCGTCAATTGTCAATGAATGTTTTAACGTCAGCCATCTTAACGTAAATTGCTAGCTTCCATCAGCTGGCAGCATGGTAGTCCATATTGGCAACATAGCACTGTAGTTCCAAGCTCGGCCGCTTAACTGTCATGCCACATCTTTAAAAAAAACAAGTATAATATGTAAAATTACTAATATCACATTAATTTATATATAAACATAGTTTTTACGAATTATTCTTAAGTACAATTATTATTATCCACCATAATTCGATAATACTCCAATCAATTGCAAGAAAAAAAAGCGAGAAGTCGAATGATATATCGAACATTAGCAAAGATTGTAACAGAAAAACAAAGTTTTTATTTATTTAATCTTTGAAGCTGTTGAACCTTCACGCTTTGTTTTGTCTATGCACCAAGCATCCCTTTTGCAACCATTTCTGTAGGCGCCAAAATAGTAAAGTAACGTAAAGTTGACTAGAAGTGCAATTCAGTACAAGTAATACTTGTCTAAAATTATTAGACTGTGTAAAAATGAGTAAGAAGTCAGAGAAAGGAAGTGCTCCGACATCTGCAGAAGGTGAAGAAGAGTTTTCTGTCGAGAAAGTCCTTGATCGCCGGGTTAGAAACGGCAAAGTAGAGTACTTTTTGAAATGGAAAGGTTATTCCAATGACGATAATACTTGGGAACCAGAGGAAAACTTGGATTGTCCAGATTTGATTTCAGAATTCGAAGACAACAGGAAAAAGAGGGAAGCAGCAAAGAAGGACGATAAAAAGAGAAAATCTACAAGTACACCTTCGGACGACAAGAAGCCTGCCAAGAAGAAACAGACCGATGAAGAAAAGAAGCCCCAAGGCTTCGACAGGGGTTTGGAGCCGGAACGGATCATTGGAGCTACAGACTCAAGTGGGGAACTCATGTTCCTAATGAAATGGAAAGGAACTGATGAAGCAGATCTGGTTCCAGCCAAGAAGGCCAACATCACTTGTCCCCAGATTGTTATCCAGTTCTATGAGGAGCGTCTCACCTGGCACAGTTCCACTCATGATGAAGAAGATAAAGGTGAAGAGTAAAGCATTTTTCCATGTAATTTAAAAAGTGCATAGTAAGAGACATTTGTACACTTAAAGAACCAGAAATTCTTATACTATGGACATAGATATTTGCACATCCATTCAATACTAATGCTTTGTTTACTTCTACATAACAGAAAGACTAAAACTGTATTAACAGAAATGTGACATTGGGTATGTAAAATGTCTATTTCGTAAAATGCTAATTTGGTCCCGAAAGGTCTTTTGATCCTATTATAACTGGAGATTGTTTTCCGGTGGCTACAGTCTAAAGTGGGAAGGAGACTGAGATTGTTTCCAGTGTAAAGTGTGTGAGCAGCTATTTTAAATTTCGATAAATTTGAATACTTACACGAAAGTTGTGAAAGTGTCTTACTTCGCCATGTTATAAGAATTTCTGTTTGAAGAATATAAAAACAAACTTTTACAGTATTGATTCTTAATTTTGCTAGGTTTGTGGTTATTTTTAAGTAACAAATTTGTTTATATTTCTTCATTACTATAGCCTATGACATTACTCTTGTAGAATTAATACTCTTATAGGCTAGTATTTCCTAACTTGTAATGCCGAAATAGAAGCCTTGTATGTAGCTCTATCACTCTTCTACTTATTCATTGGTGCAATGAAACAAAGTGATGTGGCAAGTTACTTTCGCACAGAATGTAAGGATAACATTTCGGTACAATATTTCCATTTTTATACTTGTGATATAAAGTACATTGATTTGCTTAAATTTTAATTTGAATATAATTTTATATACGATTTTCCTACTTATAATGTTTTCGTATCCTAATTCATTATTAGCAATCATTTTTATTAGTAAATATGAGTTTGTGGTTTTACACAAGACATAAATGTAATAGGTACATTAATTTCATGTGAAGACTGCAAATAGTAGCAGCTCTAAATGCATGCTTGGGCACAACTGCTGTAACTCCAGTATTTTCTCTCGCGTTAAGTGGTTGTAGCCAAGGAAGGAGGAAAATTTCTGCAACACCGAACTGATCTGTTTTGGTTCGGTGTGAAGAGCCTACTTCCATACAAGCGTAGGGACAAAATCATAGATTGAGTAAAATTATATTTTATGAAAGTGATTTTTCTTTTAAATTGGTTAATTATAATTTATAACAGTCGAAATTAACAGCTTCATTTATTTAAATAATCGTGTCTGTCTCTCCGACTGTTAGCCCCTTATGCCAGTTCTTCCATTGTTACAAAATAACAAACCACGCCATCGATTATTAGAGAATGCAATAATGTCACTATATAGTTAGATTTAATGTTCTAGACCCTACTATTTTTCCTAGACAGTGTTAGCTTAGGTAAGAGCTTCAGTTGGTAGTTAGCGACTTGGGAGTAGATAATACTGAATGATTTAAATGTTCATATAAATCAGTACAACACAAAAAAATACGCAGAGTTCATTTTTTTTTTGTATCAATATAGTGAATCCCCTATCTCTGATTGAGATTCCTGCTGACATGTATATCTGTTATCAGGCAGTACATCTCACTTGATGATATATGTTAGAGGAAGAACAGTTTGTACGGAACAGATGCATTATAGGACCCACCCCGAGTATTCCATAGTATCGATTGTATATTGTATATTTTCGATTATTATATCAAGTACGCCATCTTAACAAAACTAAATACATAGTACCACAAACATGTATAATTTAATAAAACCAACAACATTGAAATTAAACTCATATTAGTCACCTTTGTTATACAATATGTTAAATTTTATTCAAAATAAAGTTAAAGAAAGAAACCAAAGCTAAACTTAAAACACAGAAACATTAAACTTTCAAACAATACAACATTTGTATTAATACAACAATAAAATTAAGTTCATATTAGTCATCTTTACAATGTATTATAAAATACTAATTCTACTCCATTTATACTACATTTTTGGTCCAGGGAAAATACTAGTCTTTCACAAAAACACATTTTTACTTGTATTTTCCCTGGACCAAACAATTAAAAACAAAATTGGTGTAAAATTACCATTTTACCACGGACCTCACTGGAGATGTTCCGTTTCATCTTCTCTGTTATCCAAGTGATTTCACAAAGTGCTACGATACGGCGTTCCTGTGTCTATCATTTAATTTCCAATAACATCTCCACAGGAGTTCATCTCGTTTACTTTTAAATTTCTTCAGTCTCATCCCAGGATTACATGTTTCGCAAAACATTTCACTCCTAAGTAAACCACATTCGCATAAAAAACCATAAACATAGCCTACATGTCTTTATTCATGGATAAAGCTACTAAAAAGTTTACAACTTATTTATAATTCCATAATTTCAATTTCGAGGCCTACATTTTAAATTAAGAGGGAGAATTTGATCCACTTCTTTTTTATATTTAACTATAGCATTCGAAATTGCGGCATGATTATGATCAAACTAATTGACAACAATATTGATTGGTTGGCAACATAATGAAAACAATATATATCGATCATTTAATTGATCGAAACGCAACTTCTGTTCACCTTTTTTTTTTTTTTTTTTTTTTTTTTTTTTGGCTTTGCATATTTTTATATTTAGGGTGAGTCCTATAATGCATCTGTTCTGGTTGTACCGGTATACATCTGAAGTCTGATTAGTGGAATATGTTGCTAATCGGCGATGTATGCTGTGGAGGGGAAAAGGAAACTGGCCAATCTACCCCAGTATCTCCTGGCTTATTTACCTCATGAGTGATGCCTTGTTGGTGTCACTCATGTGGTTCAAACCTATCTTTGGACAGTTGATTAAACAACTATAAGTCCAATTGTTTTAAGCAGTTTTTGCCGCGAATATATTTTTAAGCAGTTTCGTCGTGAATATGTATTTCTACTCGTTTTCCTAAAGCAGGATACATTTTTTAACATTTCAATATTTTACATATGTCCACACCTGTGGAGTAACGGTCAGCGCGTCTGGCTGCGAAACCAGGTGGCCCGGGTTCGATTCCTGGTCAGGGCAAGTTACCTGGTTGAGGTTTTTTCCAGGGTTTTCCCTCAACCCAATATGAGCAAATGCTGGGTAACTTTCGGTGCTGGACCCCGGACTCATCCGGCATTATCACCTTCATCTCATTCAGATGCTAAATAACCTAAGATGTTGATAAAGCGTCGTAAAATAACCTACTAAAAAAAATATATTTTTACATGTGTGAAAGAAAGTGAAGAACAAAAGACAAAAGAGAACTGTTGCAAAGACTAGATAACATAAAAAATAGCATAGCTCCTACATTTATTGCAATGAAAGAAGAAAATGGATATTTATGGACAATGTTCTTAAATTTAGTCATGAGAATTGCTGAGTTGATATAGGGTTAAGGAAGGAAAATGAGAAAATGTATTTAATTATTTTTTTGTGTTGTAACAATGTTATATTAACATATAAATCTTGAATTAGCGAAAAATGCTTTTAGATTTGAAAGGAATCTATTACTAGTTGGATAGGTTGCTAATCACTAACTAAAGCTCTAACCTAAGAAAAAATATCCTTTTTTTTTTAACTCTTGTAACTATTGCACAAATTGACACCATGGCATACTAAACATAAAAATTGACATCATCGCATATTTAACTTTTCTATACTAGATGGCGGGAGCGGGAATTTGCAGAGTGGCACAAAGCAAAAGGGAGTGTCGAGCTACAAGAAGGAAAAGCAGAACTGACAAAGTGGCAGCTGTCATTGAAGGCATTTTTGCGTGAAATGGCTATAAGACTTTTTTAAAGTACATAAACATAGGAATGTTAACATCCAGCTCTGTAAACTAATGGTTCAAGACTTGCATTTCAGCAGTCTTTTCATTATAACAGAAAAGCGCACAAAGCGCATGTATGTTTTAATTGTTATCAAAACTAAGAAAGTATGTAAGGAGATATTTTCTTCTCCTCTTCTTCCTCCTCCAGCGCAAGTGAATATACTGGAATAAGAATCTCTGTGCTACGGCTATCCCTCAGGACCATTACCGTCAATAGTACATTTACACTACTTTCAGAATAGGTATTTTAATTTGTCTGGAATTGTATGATTGATATATTCTTTGTGTGCAGGATGTCAGCCTACAAGAAAGTCTGCTACAGGTTAACTTAATATTTGTTCATCTAAACATTTATGTAGACATATTGTAATACTCTCTTCATTGAATCTGAAAACACATTTCTTAAAGTTTACTAGAATTGTAGCCTTAAATATAGTTTATACATCATGACACTGTTGTAGGCATACAAAATCATTGTTGGTACAGTAATAGAAATGAAGGTAATGATTGTACTGTTTTAAGTAATACATACATTCTAACAGAAATTGTCTACTTTTATTTCACATATAGTGTGATTGTAAAGTCCCAGGACATTTTTGGGAAGTCGTCAGTTAATAAAATAAATTGTACTAAGTTACTGACGAGGCACAAAATCAGTGCTTTTCCACATGACCTCCGTCAATATCAAAACAAGTGTCCGAAAGGTTCAAGGTAGCCTGAACACCTTGTCCAACATATCCACAGTGATCATATCGCACGAGGACTATGTTCTATGGCTCCTGGATATTTTCCACTTTCTGGTTGGATTTGGGTGGCCGATCTATGTGCTTTTCATCCACTACAGTCCCTGTATACGGGCTATTCCATCTCAAATGGACCAAACTATAGAGAAAATTGACCTTGCAATTTTTAAATACAATGAAACTTTTTCTGTCCGTAGACAACTATGATACAATGCTTTGTGCAAAGTTTGAGGCATCAGAACTTCATAGTGATTAAATTATAAATATTTTAATTTATCGTATTTTCATAAAATTAGCAACTTTAAACTGTTGTGGCTCCGAAACCCTTTCACCCAATGATCAAAATCAAGGTTTATTTTGATGCCGAAAAATTAAAGTTTATATTGACATATAAACAGATTTTCTTACTTTTTATGGAAATGGAGAAGTTTAGATTTTTCCTCATTAAGACGCCCTTGGCTAGGAAAAAATATTTAAAAAATATATAGTTAGATTCTGCATTGAAAGTACAAATAAACACATATTTTTTCCTGATGGTATGTTGATAAGAAAGTATTGAAAATATCAAATAAAGAAAATAAATAGTACGCGCGTGAACTAACCAGCTGGCCAGCTCAGCTGAGACAAGCAAGGCCAGGAGACAAACACGTGATGTGTCGTCTAGCAGTCATGGCTGGGCTAGCTTTATCACAGGAGTAAAATAACGTCCAATCCTTGCTTATCTACAGCTCTCGGCCAGTGCGAGCAGCACTGCGCCGTTCAAGTCTAGGCGTGTGAAAATAATCCATTTAATACCCTCGAAACTTATTGCCGTACCACTAAGCAAACAATGCCGAATCCCTCTTAATAATGCAAGGTTTCTTCTCAATATTTTTTATCATTTTTACAAATGATCAAAAAGCCTAAAAACAAGTAAAATCAGATTATCTGTCTCTCTGAGTACAATAAAAATAAGGATCACTTCTTAACATAACCTACCAAATGTCAGCTTCAAAATAAGCTCTCGTTCAATGTTCTGCAGTAAATGATTCCAGAGTTCTGAGCGCTGAAAGAGGCTTGTTTTTATAAAATACGCTAAATTTGTCGCTCAATAATACGAAAACCGTTTGACTTTCGATGGTATATTTTTGAAAATGCACTCCCCTCAGCACCTTGTATAAGTAGGGAAAAAATTAGAGTATAAAAATGCGAGGTTTTTTACTGATCGATTTCATATGGAATAGCCCATACGCATGAATTTGTTTACCAGTAACTGAATATTTCCTCGTGCTGGAGCTGGTTTCCTGAACTTTTGTTCGAATATACCCCTGGCACCTGTAAGCAGAAGTGAGATCAGTTAACATTTTTCCAAAAAATATCCTGAGACTTCATAATCACTTCATAATCTTAGTAGAACTTGTGTCCACTCCCATGTACACCGAGAATATCCCTCACAGGAAACACTTAGTAAATGGGTCCACCATATTTTTATTATTGTTACTAAATGACACATAGACTGTTACGTGCCTCCTCCACTGTCACCATTCAGTCTCAATTTCTAAATTCACAGTTGTAAAATCATGGCTCAGCCTGACCCAAACATTAATGAATTCTGCACTTGTACAGTCACGATGTTCTTAGCAACACAGTTCACTAGGAGTCATTACTTGCTCTTTGGACAGCAGCAACTTCTATAAAGCCAACCTGGACACTGTATTCTCAGCACACCAAACTGCAGAGGGACAGTATCTACGGACAAGAAATTTTGAGGTGACAGAGGTAAATCTTACGAAGAATTTCGTTGCAGTGGTTGCAAAAAATGTAGATCCGCAAACTCTGCGCCGCTTTTCCTGGTGCAGGAAATCCTAGGTCTTTCTTCACCATTGTGAGTCTTGCTGGAAAGTCTAACATAAAAATTTCAATTCAAACCACACTATATCATTATTATTCCTTCTGTTATAAATTTTTTAAATTAAAAAAGAGATGAGTAAGAAATACTATTTCTTCATTCCAAGAGGGATAGTAACCGAATGATCTAAGAAAGAAAGATCTAATAAATATTTTTGAACACTTTAAATTTTGTTACCATATTTAATTTAATTTCATGTGATCTTTCTTAGGGCAATGTAATGAAACTTTAGCAGACTGGAGAAATTACATAATTGAAATATGCTACACAGCTATGCAGAATGTGTAATGCATTGGTGGTCCTGGAGAAATCGTACAAACAGATGAGAGTCTATGTATGTTGGTCTGCAATTACTTGTTTGATTTTAATCAAAATTGTGCATTTGACATGGCCATATTTACTAACTACCTCTAGTGGACACAAATCCTGTTAATACCTTAATGCCGTTTTCCTTTTCTTCCCGTCAGAATTGAAGTCTCTACCAAAAATAATTACAGTGTGTGGCAGAAATATGTATATTTAGTTGAGTGCCATCAGATTCCATACAGATCTCAATACGCCAGCTAATATTGCTCATCGTTTTCTGCAGCAGGTTCTTTGGAATTTCAGCTGGAATTATTATGCTTCAGATCATGAACAGCATGTTTGGATTCGCATAATATTTTTGCTTTAATACCCTTGTATGAAGTCACATGCTGATAAATTTGGTTGGCATTACAAGACATATGACTGAATCACTGTTTCTGTAAAATGCTTCCATGGTAAACTCCTGATATTCTCTCGACCTCGACCAACTTTCGATGCCAAGTAAAACTATGGGCTGCTATATTCATTGCTGCTTGTTATGTCATCTGGTAAAGTATGGATGTGTTGCCAAAATCATCATCTTTCTGCCACACCTTGTATAAAACAATTGAAAAGTGTGATCCCAAAACTTGCCCAATCCATTTGGACATTTTTATGATTTATACATATACAGGGTGGAAGGGATATACATACAAATACTTTGATACTTGTTTAAGAAAAATGCAAGTGAAATAACACCTTATTTACTTTTTTCCCTTGCCCTTATAGTTTTCCCATAAATGTGTCACATATTTTGTAGTAGGCCTATGATGTTTTATAAATGCTAGTACTATGAAACGTCCATCAGTTTAGACTATATGCATGTCTTTCGATATCAGGATTATACTCCAGTATAAACAGTTAAGGGTGAAATTCGAACGTATTACAGTACAAAATAAATCATGAATGTAATCCTATGTGCTAATGTAAAAAGGTGAATGTGTTTGGATACACGATAAATTATTTGAAAACCTGTTACATCACGAAGACTTTCATGGTAAGCCTGGACAGTAGACAACCCCCACAAGCTTAGACCTCTGCATAACTAGAGGTGTTCGTAAAGAAAACAAATTGCCTAGAAGTATTAACTAACCTAGGAACATGGTATTTTTTCATGTCTAAAAAATAAGTTCGAAGATTGAGAAATTTGTTACATAATGTATTTGAGTATACTATCCCAGATTACCTTTAAAAATATTTGCACGTATATCCCTCCCACCCTGTTGTATTTTAAGCTTCTTTTCTTCCATAACAACGCCAATCCTTGTCTAAAAGTTTGTGTTATTGTGCATTTCACTTGAAAACTTGCTCAGTCTGTAGACTGGTGGATAAAACTAACCCAGTCCTTTCATAAAAATGGACTGAGTGCGTTTTGGGATCACACTTTTGAGTTTTACATTGGACAGACTGGAAAATCATTTCAAACACAGTACAAGAAACATATTACAGCTATAACCAAACTACACAACAATTCAATTTATGCAGAACACATCACAAACTCCAATCACAACTACAGCAACATAGACACTGACATGAAAATACTACTCATCCAGCCAAAAAACCAGAAACTTAACACTCTAGAACAATATGAAATTTACAGACATACAAAAATACACCCACAGCATATCCTGAGCACTCAACTGAATTTCAGAACACATACTCTCTTCGACACAATCATGAACACATCCCACCACAACAGGAAACCAGAAGATAGTGCGGGACCTCACTAGGCTTCGTACAATGATGAATACCACGTTACAACTAGTTAGCCAGGTAATTTTTCTAATATTAACCAGTGGCGTAGCATGAAATTTTGAGCAGGGGAAGCTAATTCAAGTTATCTTTCATGTACATATGAGAAAACGTATTACAAAAATATAGTCTTGAAATACATAGTAGTCAGTGTCAAGCCAGCAGTCCGAAGATTGGTTGGAACCTCGTAAGTAACACTAATAAGGCATGACCTCAAATGGTACGCAGTAAAATATGATTTCATGGTTTACACATATCTCTAACAAATAGACACGGTCATTTGTTTTTTAAATCGCACTTTTGTTCGTAAGTCAGTTTTGATAACAGAATTGTCCTAAAAATTCAAGTAAATTGGTGTCAGGAACTGTTATTTCACTCATTATTTATTATATCAGCCACAATGCACACTAACACTTCAACTGAACACAACTCACGAAAGGGATAACTCGGAAACTAAATTATTTGCAATGTCGAAGCTAGCTTCTTGCGAGCCTTGCGACCAGGGTAGTTTAGTTAGAAAGGGATGGAAAATCTGCAGGGTGGGTTACACAGAAGAATGAATGAAAGAAACTAGTCTGCTTGGAAGTTGGTGTGTGCAGGTTTCTTGTTTACTGCTGCATCACGAATCATCTTGAGCTGCCACGTCACAATATTTAATGCATAAATATAAGTTCTATTAAAATTAATAAATAATTTTGTTCATAAACTGCAGGTTTATTATGAAATTATTATTAACTGGGGAAGCTGAGCTTTTTAGCTTACATTGACACTACGCCACTGATATTAACACAGTAAAGAAGTTATAAAGTTAATCTGATAAATTTGATTAGTACAAAAATGAAGAAATGTCTCGCAACATGGAGCAGGGTACTTTTTTATGTGAATTTGTTCTGGACATAATTACGCCCATTTTATTGATATCACTCAATGTAAAGTAGCCTATTGCTATGCAACAGATTACTTGAAAATACTTTTGTATAGTATGCTCTAAGTCTAATCTTTAGAAATTTTCCTAAAAACTAGTACACTACAGTTAACCAACAAATAGAGAAATTTTGTTCCTACTTCTGAAAAATGAAAGGTAAGTGTTGAACTGTTTCTGTATCTACGACACTGCAAAAAGAAATAAATTTTGATAATGTTTAAATAAATTTGATGCAATCAAAGGCATTTCAGTGCTGAGATACTGGGTCAATTGACAGTGGTGTCACATTCAAAATAATTAACCAGTTCTGTGATTATTATTATTCGAATTATAACGGTAACAATGACGAAGATAAATTCATGCAACATACAAATAGTGTAACTTACTAGCAAAACTGACCAACCGCTAAGAAAAAAAGAAAAAACTTCAAGGCTAGTTATGTTTCAAATACTCGGGATGCCCTCCCTTCTTGATCCAATGATCCGCAGTTGTTTGCACAAATGATACTGCATCCCATTCCTCCTGAGGTTTTCTTATTAGCCAGGAATTCCTTTCACCTGTCACAGCAACTACTTTCATGTTTTTTCTTGCCACTTTGATAGTTTCGGGAACTTGAGCATGTGTAAGATCGCGTTCATTCACAAAATATCATTCAGTAATATATCGTATGTCATTCCTGCAGTAACTCACAAAATTTTAAAATAATTTTTCGTTTCTGGGGCTGGGGAGAGAAATGGGAAAAATTTTAACAGCCATTTCAGGCAAACCAGTGTGAACTGTCTGAATGACATCACTGTCAATTGAATAAAAATAAGTGAATTCGTTTACTGCCTTAAATGTCAGTGATTACTTGGTGACAACTGAATAAAACTTAAGTTAGTAATAACCTACAATTTATAGTTTGCTAAATACTGATCAGTTATTACATTTTTTTTTTATTTAGCAAACCTTTATTTTTCCAGTGAACACTTAAAATGTTTTGAATAAAGTTCAGTAATTTCTGATCTAGTAATTACCAGTACGATATTTACACATTTTAAAGTTTTCTAAAGAGTTTTTTTTTTGGTTGGTTATTTAACAATGCTATATCAACTACTAGTTTATTTAGTGTCGATGAGATTAGTGATAGCGAGATGGTATTTGACGAGATGAGACCGAGGATTCGCCATAGATTACCTGGCATTCACCTTATGGTTGGGGAAAACCTCGGAAAAAACCCAACCAGGTAATCAGCCCAAGTGGGGATTGAACCCGCGCCCAAGCGCTTCTAAAGAGTTCACTTGAATATTTGTTATTAGTGAATTTAAATACTATTATAGTCACAATCATGCCATTTTTCTTTCATACCATGGCATGATTGTGACTATAATAGTATTTAAATTCATTAATATGTCACATCAACGGACATATATACGTCACCAAACATCGTAAGATGAAGATTACATTTGTAAAAAGTTTCTTCACACCCATAAGCAGTGCTGACTAGATCAGACACTATGGACAGTACTCTATAACAGAGTCGCCAGTATGAAAGAATAATTCCAAGCCTTTGGCATGAGACGAACTCGATAGCTCAGTGGTAGAGCGCCTGAGTGGAGAACAGGAAGTCGCAGATTCGATTCCCTCTCGAGGTTGTGTAATTTTTCTTTCATACCATGGCATGATTGTGACTATAATAGTATTTAAATTCATTAATATGTCACATCAACGGACGTATATACGTCACCAAACATCGTAAGATGAAGATTACATTTGTTATTAGGTTGTAAAGGAAATGACAGCTTTTCTACCTAGACATCAAGAAAAAAGGTGCAAAAACAGAAGGAATATCAGACCCAGTAATTCAGAGAAGCTTCTAAGATTTGAAAGAGGAAGTGTCAACTTCTTAAGAGACTATTTTCTGCCTGACACTGATGAAATAAGAGATGGAGCTTTAACTTCATAGTAGAAATTGAGTCTTCTTTTTTTTTTTTTTTTACATATTTTACGATGCTTTATCAATTGCGGTGGTTATCTAGAGTCTGAGTGAAATAAAGGTGGTAATGTCGGCAAAATGAGCCCAGGACCCAGCATTTCCTCTTGAAGGGTTAAGGGAAAACCCCTGAAAAAACCTCAACCAGCTAATTTGTCCGAACAAGGATTTGAACCTAGGCTAGCTCGTTTCATCGTCATTCATGCTAACCGTTACTCCACAGCGGTGAACTAGTGTATTCTTTTACATTATTTAGCAAGGCCATATGCAATGTATCAGATTTAAATACAGGTATCTGTTCATTTGTTTATTCGGTAAACACTTAAAATTTTCTAGGTATTACTTATCAGTAAAAGTAAACATTTACTGGTATTCAATTAAAATTGGTGATTACTTTTACTGATCAGTAATGAACTTACAGTGTCAAGTGCAAGATCTTCGAACTGGACGCTTGCCAAGGCATCGGAAAGGTGTGTCTGGTGTACATGGACAAGAGCGAGTGCGAATCCGATCTAAAACGAGAGGACCCCAAGATCTGGCTGCTGGACAGAAGTTTCGAGTGGTACTACCTGGCTGCAGAATACACAACATAAGCGAGACATTAACTTAATCCAGGGGGACTCCTCCATGTAATAAATAAATTACGAATAATTATATCAATTGTAACAATTTTATATATACAATAAGTGACATCTAACAAAAAATGTAACATGAGTTATATGTATTAATATTCACATTCTATAATCATAAATTTCATATTTCACTTTTCGGCAAATCAACAAATTACACAAATTATTCAAAATTGAACATTTTCCCAATATAAGATTTTCATTACATAAAACTCATGATTAATCATTCAACTATTGTTATACATATTACCGTGTACAGCTTAATGGACTTATGTTTAGATTTCGTCAAACGTTTGTATATCTGATGATGCCGTACAGGCGAAAACGTTCATAAATATCTTTTATAAGAAGTACCTACTTCTAATATTTTACTGATTTTTATTCAGTTGACCCAATGGGACTGAAACTATGAAAAGTACTGAAAAACAAAGGGTTTCCAGAGCAACCTGATAAGCAAAACAACTATAAAAGACGATATATTTTATTGAATTAATTTGATTATATTATTTTCAACACCAATTTGAGAAAGTAAGTTTAATAGTCTTTTAAAACAGAATAGACTTACTTCAATAATTGTATATATTAAGAAATTTACACCCATTCTAATTACGCTGATATCCATGAATCTATAAATAAATAAAAATGTGTTTTTTAATTTCAGGACTTTCCACCATGAATTGTATGATTGATAGCGCAATTTTAGCAGAACTTCATTTAAATCCTAACAGATGTTATAAAAAATACCTCTTAAAAGAAGTTGATTACGAATTTAAGGAAGGTATTGTCAATTTTTCTAGTCTATGTTTGTTATTTTAGGAAGAAATTTTGAAAACAAATTTAATGAAAATATAGTATTTTAAGTATAAAGTTGTAATTGGTCTTAGTAAAATTTCAAATTCAACTGGCAACAAAATTGACAAAAACAAATACTAGAATATTATTTTGAATTCAGTACTTTATTGCCAACAGTGCCAAAGCTAAACATTACTTCATCCAGACCAAGGATTCAGTCGAGCATACATTCTATCTCTAGGCTTAAGTATGTGCATGTTGTTGTTGTTGTTTTCTAATGCCAGGCGTTTGACAATAAAGTCATTTGACCTCTTGCACTCCAATATTTTTAAAAGATATTATCATATGTTAATACGCACATACTTCCTACAATTATTCTTCTAGGGCATAAATGAATTTTTGATAGATGAAGTGTAGCCTAAGTGTAAACAATACAGTAAACTGTACCTACTTTTTTTTATTGGGTTATTTTACGATGCTGTATCAACATCTAGATTATTTAGTGTCTGAATGAAATGGTGATAATGCCTGTGAAATGAGTCCGTGGTCCAGCACCGAAAGTTACCCAGCATTTGCTCGTATTGGGTTGAGGGAAAAAAAAAACGGAAAAAACCTCAACCAGGTAACTTGCCTCAACCGGGATTCGAACCCGGGCCACCTGGTTTCGCGGCCAGATGTGTTGACCGTTACTCCACAGGTGTGGACTACCTACTTTGAAATACACTTTTATCCAAACATATAAATCATTATAAACAGCATGTATGCAAAGTGATTAGATTAGCTACTACAGAGCGGTCTATGACATTCTCTACGGTACTCGACAGCAAGTGGGCCCGGAATCAGCGCTCGTCATTTCCAGTGAACAGGGTCTGCTACAGTCGGCTATTAAAATTACAGTATTCATACTGTTTACTAACCTTGACTACAGAAGGTGTTGAAAATGATGTCCCTCTGCTGCAACACATTCCTGACATCTCTGACGGAAATTGGCACTTACACATGCAAGTTCGTCTTCTGTAATACTCCCGATTTCTCGTACAATACTGTCTTTTAACTCACGGATTGTATGCGAATTGTCTTTGTATACTTTATTTTTTATATTTCCACATAAATAAAAATCGCAGGCTGACAAATCGGGGGACCTAGAGGGCCATAATCCTCTACTAATAACTAATATGCAACATTACTCCTGTTCTTCCAGTCAAGTTAAACGACACAATAATCCCTTTTGCTTCCTGTGTTAAAAACCTTTGAGTTTACTCTGATATGCATTTAAACTGGAATAACCAAGTAACCATATTATCAAAAAAGTGCTTTCCATACTACATTCCTTAAACAGCAGTCGAAAATTTCTCCTGCTATCACTAAAAAAAATACTATTGGAAGCACTAGTAATGCCCCACTTCGATTATTGTGATTTTCTACTGACTGACCTCAATGTCAACCAGTCGCAAAGATTACGTGTTCATAATTCTTGTGTTCACTTTGTCTGCAATGTCTGTCGCGCTGACCACATTACTCCATCCTTCCAAACTCTAAACTGGCTATGGCTTAACGAATGTAGAAATTTTCATTCTCTTGTTCTCCTTTTCCAAGTCCTTCACACCTCTACACCAACCTACCTTGCCTCCCGTTTCAGTTACCTGTCATCATATCATAATCTCTTCACATGCACGCAAAATAGCCGCATACTAGCGATACCAAGACATAAGACATCATCGTATTCATCATCATACACAATCTCGCTCTCGCACTTGTGGAATACCCTACCCAGTGACATCAGAGACTGTCAGAATTTAGCAGTGTTCAAAAACAAACTTTTTAAGCATTTTCTTACTGTGTAGAGTAGGTTTAATTTTTACTTAATTAATAAAAAAAAATTCTCTTTTCTTAACTTTTATAATGAACTGTCTAGCCTTTATTAATCAGTTAATCTTTTAGTACTTTGATTTTTATTGTATTTGTAACTTTAATATTAATTGTAATTATAATTGTAATTGTATTCTTAATATTGTAGTTGTAATCCCCTGGTAGAGGGAAAGAGAAGGCCTGATGGCCTTATCTCTACCAGGTTAAATAAATAAATAATAACCCTGTCCTCGAATATTTCGCTTATCAAATTCAATGTTTCGGCTGCTGTATGGGCAGTTGCTGAATCCTGCTGGAAATAAGCACTCTGATACTCGATATCAGTTAACTGTTCAAAAAATGGGTTAAGTATTTCTGTTCTGTATCTGTCACCATTGATTGTATTGTCAAAAAATATAGAGCCTATGATGCTATGTGCAGTTACAGCCAACCTTCTCATTATGTAAAGGAGTTTTATGAATGAGATCAGGATTTTGTGTACTCCAGTATCCAGTTATAACATGACCATGCATTGCGGATCAGGGCAAGGGGGGTGCGGATGGGGTGCGAGTTGCAAAAATGTGGTACATAAAAAATCCAAAATGTTCTCTCATGCACTTGCGCGCATACTATACATCTGTTTATTAATATTACTATGTATTATTATTATTGGTCAGCATATCCATAACGATATATTAAGGGATGTAGTTTTTTCACATCCAAGAAATTGTTTGTTTTTGTTCTTCAAAATAACTTATGCCTAGTATTTTTTTTTTAATAAATTGCCCTTTGGGGTGCGGAAAGGGGTGCTCCGATTTTTTATGAGGTACTTGCGCACCCTTTCGCACCCCCCTAGCGACGTCCCCGTGGCCATGTAAGTGAAACTGTGCTTCAACTGTGAAAATAATTACTGTAGGTTCCACAATGCCATCGACAACACTTTATGAAATCCAGTTACAAAAATTCATAAGGCTCACATTATCTCTATGCAATACTTCATTTGTTTTATACAGATGTGTGCAGCATATTCCGAATCTCAGCACTGAGCAATTGCCAATCACATAGTATCACAGAGTTCCGAATTTAAGTGATGACATCATTGATTCTCCAGCACTGTAGCAATGTTTCCATCAGCGTGCAGAGGTGGTGGCAGTGTCCATCAGCCTCCACCAGTGGATCTGATTGGTTCTTGTAAAGGGGGGAATTGACAGACGAATGACATCGTACACTGTTGTGTCATGCTATGCTGGTGTGTTCTACTGTTGTTTGTAATGAGCACAATGTTAAAAAAAAATAAGTTAATGGCTTATGAACGAACATGACAAGGGACCAGTTATTACTACTGGATCAAGAAATAAATTGTTTGTGCTCTCTTTTATTTGGGCGAGACGACAGTATGAAAATTTTGCAAAACCTTTAGCACATACAATGACTCTCACAGTCGCCATGATAGCCCTTGAACCTTCCAGCAGTTCAGTTCCTATTTCGCTGCAGTGTGATGTCACTGAGGTTCACTGTTCCAGTGAGATTCGGAATATGCTGATGAATACTATGGTATTAGCAACAATTTAATAACTGTCGATACTTTTGTTATGAAAACAGATTTATTGATAAAATCAAAATAAAACAATATTTTTTTTTAACAGAAAATGATCTTATTTTTTTGAAATATCCATGTTCTCTGAATTTCGCTTCTATTCTATTCACAGTTAACTGAGAAATAGGTAGCCTATTTGAATAAGTTTCGCTAAAAAGTGTGCATATCTCTGGTGTGTATGTCTTCTGTCACCAAATCTTATCATAATCAGAATCTCAATTCTCTCATGTTCTATTAAAAACATTAATAAAATTACTATCACAACACAAAGACTAACATAATGCATAAAAAATTAAACTGTTAACATAGTAACCGTAACTATTGTGCTTTTGTATGAAACAAATGAAATATTACATAAAAATATACTCTTTTAGATGTTATTAAAAAAAAAAAAACTCTGTTTTTGATGACGTCATAATTTGTACAAAAGCCGCAAAAATAATTTGTTTCGATAAAAATATTCCTTTCTAAATACTGTGCAAGGTTTGACGTATCTGAGGTTTTTGTTAAAAATTCCTTTATTCAATTAATTGCAATTATGCATTACTTATGAAAAACCTGTATATTGCTCTTTTGTAATAAGCGAAATATTATTTCAGGAAACAATGAAGAAGAAACAAATTTTCCGGTCAAAGAAGCAAATATTCCAAAACCATTTATCAGTCACTGGTACTACTATATTCCTTTGGTTCTTGTTCCATTTTTCAAGAGAACTAAGCCACCATCCTAGTATGTGACGAAGATCATCGGATATGCAATCTTTTTCTCTGAATGAACAATAATTAATGAACAGCTTTTTAGTTCAGTTAATACAATGAACGTATATTTTAAAATTAAATTTGTGTAGTGAAAAAATTATTATATATGCCTAAATTTATAGCAGTTTCACTGTTTTTTTACAGGAGATCAATTTTTACTGCTTTATGTACTAGTATATGGCATTAAAATAAATTCAGGCTCTGGTACAAACTAAAACCAATCGTTTCTCTCCTGATAAAAATAATTTATTCTCAATATTATTTTTTTAACATGCACAATGTTACATCATACAAGCAAAAGTCTTGCCCTCAAAGCAGTTTTTTCAAACAACTGTGGTTACAGAATGCCTGGCAACTTCATTTCGTCTGGATCACTAAAAATTCTATTTTGCTTCCCATGTGATGATCCTCTTCAATAATTGCTACTGGTATCTATTCCTAGTCAAAGAAAGCAAGTTCGTTGTAAGTGAATAATCTGAAAAGTATATTGATGAGTGAATCGATGATTATAACTAGACCACGAAACTTTATGCACTAAAAAAACCTGAAAATATTGTGACAGCGACGTGAGATTCGAATTCACGACCAGCGTCCCGCAAGAAAGCAGATCGCGCGGGCTTCACGGAGCACTGATGGACGGCACGCGGCGGGGAAAGGGCCTACGTGGCGAGAGAGTGGAGAGAGAGTGTGCGCGCAACTGCTGCGTACGGAGTAAGGGGGGGGGGGGCGGACCCTCCCGACTCTTTGAGAAGTCCGTCGAAGTGGAGATATCCAGATAATTCTCTGCACACCTGTAGAAATTTCTCGCAACTATGATTTCGCTATAAAAGAAGAAACGCCAGCGAACTCGAGCAGTTTTCAGTTATTCAGTCAGTCAGTAAGCCAGTGAACAGAGCAAGCCAGTCTTGTGTACCGGAGTTCGACTCGAGTGTGCGTCCGCAACTGTATCAGCATCCGAAGGCCTGAGTTCGAGTGCAGTGGACCGCAGTTGGAGGGACCTGAGTTCGAGTGCAGTGGACCGCAGTTGGAGGGACCCGAGTTCGAGTACAGTGAACTGTCTCTGAAGGTCTGTGGTTCGAGATACTGTGAACTCGAGTGACTGAGCTAGAAGAACTGTGAACTGAGAACTGATAGTTCTGATTTGTAAATAGTGCTTTGTAAATATTAGTCAAGATTAACAGTTCATTGTTGTTCGTACTAGTCCAAGTAAATTGTCATTGTCGTCGGTGGAATGCTATAACGAATACTGTGTTGAGTGAAAATCCAATTGTTGACGAGAGCGCTTAAGGCGAATTGTAGAAAGGAATTATTGTTGGAAGAATAAAATCCTATTGTTGAGTGGAAATAAAATTCACAATATGCATGCAACTTGCAGTAAAAACTGTTGAAATATGCGCTAAAAATTGAAATGCAGTAAACGAAATACATTTTAGAGGTTTAATAATACGATATCCCTCTAGTGGGTACTCACCTTATCATGGTGAGGGGGCTTAAACTTGTTGTTTAAGCTAACAAGTAACAAAGAGGTACCCACATAAGCTGCATTAACACCAACGCAGTCCTATATTTTTCACTGCTTATGATTCATGTAGTCCCTCAGTGTAAAATTCTCCAGAGGTAAAATAGTCCCTCAATCAGATCTCCGGGTAGGGACTGCACTGAGAGGTGCCAAGAATCGTACTAAAGTACTTATTTGGAATAATACGATATAGGTGAAAATAATTTAAAGTAGTGTCAAGAAACCATGTTGCACAGAAGATGATTTTCCATCAGTAGGAAAATATTTGTCTTCACAAACCCACTTCTTTAATAAACCTTTTCTGCTATTTTTTTCTTTTGGCATGTCGGAGGTTAAACTTGTTAGCAGATCAATCATGCACTGTCCTTCGCTTGATTGTTCAGTAAAACTTGTTGAAATGAAAATTTATACCTCATGAGACTTCACTGTCGCAGGTGTTTAAATACATTGTTTTGTTTCTACTAATATGAAATCAGAGCACACTAGCAGCATTGTCTTCACAGCAATTTCATGACCTCAACAATACATGACTTTATTGTCGTAGGTGTCTAAATACATAAATTTTTGGTTTTACGAAATCGGAGTAAAAGGTACATATAAAAGTCTGAATGACAGACGACGCGTATTTTTGCCCTGGTTCCTAAAAAATTACACCTACACAGCTACTATGTACACAGAGCAGCAGATAGCCTCATGTTAAAATGGAAAACGACCCAACTTATACACTAGAGACAAATATCCATTGTCCTTATAGCAATTTCATGTCCTCAACAGTAATTAAATAAGTATTGGTTTTATTTCTTAGAAATTATTCTTATTTTTTCAGAAATAAAATTTGAAATTAGATAATAAATCGGGAAAAACAAGAAAAGGTGTGAATTTATGCATTTAAATATGCAAAATAAAATTATGTATTCATTTAAAAGGAAAAACCCTCGAAATATGCATTTATGCAAAATAAATTTGCCTTCAATCGAACGTAAAAACCATGATCAGCAAAGATCCACTTTTATTTTTCAGTATGCCAAATCAATAAAAACAGGCAATTGCATTGTTCCGTGGTCTAGTTATAACTTATACGAAGTGAGGAAAATGGTGCATGGGAAAGGCACACAAAGCCAGAAGAGGAAGAGGGGCGTTCATACAGAAGTATCTAAGAATCGAGAAATGGGAAAGAAGAAAAGCATAATAACTCTAGAGGGGAAGAAAAAACAGAAAACATATATAGCCTAGGTGGGAAGTTCTGAAATGAACACACGATACTGGTATAATACTTTTCGGTAACTAATTAATAATAGCCCTGTCAATGGTTTATTTTCTGAGTGAAACGCACTTCAATAAAACGTTGATGTGATGTGTACAGCATTACGAGAGTTTGTCTTCAAATGCGAAAAAAATATCTCAATAAATTAAGTTACTGGTATAAAAATGAGAGACACTTATTTAAAATAATGGACTTTATTTGGGAAAATCTATATATATAATTTGAACTGGTAATGGAAATTACGGGACAACGGCTGAACGGATTTTAATAAATGACCCCTCATTTTGAAGCTTGGAACCCAAAGTTTTTCAGAAAAATAGTAGTTTTCAGTGAAATGTTAAGTTTTCCTACATAATATCCCTATTTTCCAAAATCCATCTTTCGTCAGTTTTGAGAACTAATTGCATTTCAAAATAAAACAAAACGCACACTACAATAAACAATAGGCTATTACACGAAGGCCATGACCTGCAGGATTGCTGACATATTTAAAGTTCAAATTCAATTGGTTATGAAAACTTCAAGACTTACTAAAAAATTATTTACAGGTCTGATTCTGCAGTGTGTAATTTTCTGAGTACAGGTGGTATTGGATGAATTATTATTATTATTATTATTATTATTAAAAATCAAATATTTTATAGTTATTAATCAAGTGGGTTGGGTCTTTTTCATATATTTAATGGCGGTGTGGTATAGATTCAGTATTGGCTCGAGAGAGCGCAAAAATTACAGTTCCTAAGGAAAGACCAAAAGGTATTACTTACTGATAAAATAAGAGGCCTAGAAAATTTTGTAGTATCCTGATCATTTCAGCAAGATCTCTTAGCAAGATAAAATGATTTTACCCTCTACATTTCAAGCTCTACATGCAGCAGCTACACCAAGATAATATGTCTACTGTTCCAAAGCATAGCAAACCTGACTTTCTTTAACTTTCACCTACAATCCACAATGACCTGAAATAGCTATTGCTTTACTCCCACATGAAAACCCCACTGATCGTCCTGACATTTTTACTTACGTTTTCGCGTTGAAACTCAAAAACTGAAGGTAGATAGGTTCAAGAAAAAGTATTTGGCATAAAAATAACATTCAGAGGTAGTATGTTTCATTATTATGGAAGCAAATAATTTTCAAAATGTCTGGTATTTTTCATTGAAAATAAATCAGAAAAATTTTTATTTGAACGTCTAACGAACTTAGTTTGCAGCGTTTGCTGCACAAGCCACTAGTTTGTATTTAATTCGCTGTTAAATATATTATGCTCATGTCTAAAAATCTTTATATCAACCTAGTAATAAAAGTGATTCTATAGCTGTGCTTAACTAGAAATTTAACAGTTAATTAACTAAACAAATTTAAATTGAGCGTGAACAAAAATACTTTATTCAAAACCATCCGAAAAATTAACTTCTTAAGACTATAAACTACTTATTTTGATCAATGGTTTATTTTCTGAGTAGAATGCACTTCAATAAAATGTAGAAGTGATGTGTACAGCATTACGAGAGTTTGTCTTCAAATGCAAAAAAATATCTCAACAAATTAAGTTACTGGTATAAAAATGAGACATACTTATTTAAAATAATGGACTTTATTTAGGAAAATTTGTATTTAATTCGCTGTTAAATACATATGTTATGCTCATGTCTAAAAATCTTTATATCAACCTAGTAATAAAAGTTATTTTATAACTGTGCTTAATTAGAAATTTAACAGTTAATTAACTAAACAAATTTAAATTGAGCGTGAACAAAAATACTTTATTCAAATCCATCTGAAAAATTAACTTCTTAAGACTATAATAATAATAATAATAATAATAATAATAATAATAATAATAATAATAATAATAATAATAATAATAATAATAATAATAATAATAATAATAATCCGTGGCGCTACAGCCCACGAAGGGCCAAGACCGACCAGCTGGCTGCTGGCCTCACGGCCACATGCCAAAGCAGAGGCGGACGATCATCCAATCAGAATGGAGGTATTGTGTGGTTAGCACGATGATCCCCCCAGCCGTTATAGTTGGTTTGTGTAACCGGATTTCACTACCTATCGTAGCTCCCCAAGTGAATCACGATGCTGGGTGGGCACCGGTCCCATACACTGGCCGAAATTTCATGAGAAAATTTCTTCTCCCATGAGGACTCGAATCAGCGAGGATTCCGTAACGCGAGTCCCAGGCAGGATGCCATAGACCACGACACTACAGCGCGGGACTCTTAAGACTATAAACTACTTATTTTGATCAATGGTTTATTTTCTGAGTAGAATGCACTTCAATAAAATGTTGATGTGATGTGTACAGCATTATGAGAGTTTGTCTTCAAATGCAAAAAAATATCTCAACAAATTAAGTTACTGGTATAAAAATGAGACACACTTATTTAAAATAATGGATTTTATTTAGAAAAATTTGTATTCAATTAGCTGTTAAATATGTTATGCTCATGTCTAAAAATTGTTATATCAACTTAATAATAAAAGTTATTCTATAGCTGTGCTTAACTATAAATTTAACAGTTAATTAACTAAAGAAATTTAAATTGAGCGTGAACAAAAATACTTTAGTCAAAACCACCCGAAAAATTAACTTCTTAAGACTCTAAATGCTCTGTGATCTATTAAAAACGTCCTCTACGAAATAAAAGTAGAACTGGTATAGGGAAAAGTTGTAGTCTTCCTGTCAGGGAAAATATGGAACAAGGTGATGAATAAATACACTGCTGTAGTGAACATATAATTATATTATGTACAAGTAAAATGCTTAAGTTAAATTGTGGTCACATTTCCCTCCACAAGATCATCACCACCCATTGTACTCTCATTAATACATGTGATAATGTACATCATATTATACATAATGACAACAATAACCTTCTTTTAAATTAATATATACACATTTACACTTAACTGATATCTAATGTGGTGTTTTCCTTTTACACTGTTGCAATATAACTTCATTACAATACCATAGTAGGAAAATATACCATCTTGGCAGAAAGAAGATGACTTGCAAGATAATATCACATTACAGAGTATATTCGTTACGGGGTTCCAGTGTCAACAATTCTAACAGTACATATATTTAAAATGAAGTCATGTATAAACAGGATGACTGGGTAGCTCAGTTAACAGAGCGAACAGCTGCGGACTGGAAGGTCCTGAATTCAATCTTAGAAGACGGCAGGATATTTATAGTTACCAAAAACTTCCAGGGTCCACTCACTCTCCTCTCAAATTGCGTACTAAGTTTTTCCCGTTGATAAAGGATGGCTGGAGCGTGGTGGTAACCACAACACTTCATTCTATTCATGAAGACATGAAAGCATGGAGATCTACCTCCATGACTCTCATGCATCTTCATAATGTTTAACATGATACGTTTTTACCTTTTCACAGAATGTATGTAATGTAATGTAATGTATATATTTTTCTTATTTCTTTGTCCACAACACCTTTCATTGCTGAGTATTTCCTTTACATGTTGTAGAAAGTTTTATTCATTGTTATATGTACATTATGTATGTATGTATGTATGTATGTATGTATGTATGTATGTATGTATGTATGTATGTATGTATGTATGTATGTATGTATGTATGTATGTACAGTAGAACCTCGATTATTCGACACCCTATTAACTGATCAGCGGATTATCCGACTGTCTCTCTCTCTTTTTGCTGCAGAATAAAATATGATGTCCTATACAGTTACTTGTTGGAGGGGGTGTTTTTACCAACTTGTAAATTAGTCATTACCTGCTTTCAATGTAATGAGCCCAAGAACTTCCACACAATTGTAAACTCCGTGTACCATTCAGTCCTTGTCCTACTGTTGAAGTGGCCATACTGTATAACTTATATTATGTAAAATGTCTTCCATCGGTGTCGAAAGAAACGAAAAAGCGCAAGTAATTTAGAGGTTGGGAAAGCAGAAACTCCATTTCATGTCGAATCAGAATATGATATTGACATTACAGCTGTGCGCGATTTAATAATAATAATAATAAAAAAAAAAAAAAAAAAAAAAGATAGTAAAGTGTATAAAGTACGAGTACCTATGAAAATCTACAACACGAGACATCTATTCCTAATTATATTGTGACAGTCGGGAGTCGATCGTGTCCCACAGAGGTCGTGGGTGCACGAGGAAAACGAGCGACGCAGCCACCTTCTTCGCTGCGGCCGCTCGGGTCTGGAGGGGGCAGACGTAAGAGGGGGGCACGAGGTGGAGACACGGACGCGACGAAGGGTGAGGAGGGAGTAAAGCAGCTGGTGACTGAGGGGAGAAATCCAGAGAACTCTGGATAGGCGTTATCTTCTAGGCATCTGTCGATTGTTCGCGAGATCGTACTCTCCAGAAACTATGGTTTAGTTATAAATACAACACGCGAGTGAACTTGAGCAGTGTTGTGGTAGTCATTGGACAGCAAGCCAGCCAGTCTTGTGAAGCCAGCTTCGAGACTGGAGTTCGACTTGAGTTGTGTCCGTAACTGTGGAGCCGGAAGTCTTGAGTTTGAGTGCAGTGGACCGCAGTTGGGGGACCTGAGTTCGAAGTTTAGTGTACTGTCTCTGAAGGTCTGGGGTTCGAGATACTGTAAACTCGAGTGACTGAGCTAGAAGAAATTAGCCAAGGCAAACGAACTGTGAACTGAGAACTGACAGTTCTGATTTGTAAATAGTGCTCTCTGAACATTAGTTAAGATTAACAGTTCATTGTTGTTCTCAATAATCCAAGTAAATTGTCACTGTCGTCTGTGGAGTGCAGTAACAAATACTGTGTTACGGTGTGGAGTGGAAATCCCACTGTTGACGGAAGTAGAATTAAATTGTAGAAAGTGATTATTATTGTCGTAACAATAAAGTTACATTGTTCAGTTGGAATAAATTTACAATATATTCATACAGTAGACAATCATCACAAGGAGTTCCCTTGGCCCTTAAAACCGGACTTAAATTAGTTAATTCTGATGCTCTAACTAGCATGTTAAACACAAGACATGGAGAAAATTTGGCCTATGTATTATGCACTTAATTTATGAAAATCTTTTATTGTATCGGTACGGATTATCCGATTTTTTCATTACCATGGATAATAGAGGTTCTACTGTGTGTGTGTGTGTGTGTGTGTGTGTGTGTGTGTGTGTGTGTGTGTGTGTGTGTGTGTGTGTGTGTGTGTGTGTGTGTCACAGATACAGAATATTCCAGGAGAAATGTACAATACTTCAGAAAAAGTTCAAATTAAACTACATTATTCATTTATTTAAGCCATTATACCTACATTCGAAGTTTAGCAGTTCAAGTGCTATATTTCATGTGTCACAGCAACACACTGGCAGTGCACTGGAAAGAGCTAAGTTCACATTACCGTACATTTCATTCTACAGTTGACAGGAGAATAATGACCAAGGTGATCAGATTTAACTCTCTCTGATCTTTTTTTGTGAGGTCATATGAAGGCCTTCTTGTATGAAATCAGGATATATACTTACGGGTACCGCATATTCGAAGTTTAGCAGTTTGAAGTGCTATATTTGATGTGTCGCGCAACAGAAACAGACTAGTTCACATTACTGCACATTTCATTCTACAGTTGATACGGGAATAATGACCAATGGGCTCAAACTTAACTCTCCCCAACTTCTTCTTGTGAGATCACATGAAGGCCTTTCCGGTGCCGGAACGAATTTTTCTCCAATAATAGGCATCTACAGTATGACTACTTACAGTCATTGATTATTCAATGAGGACGGCGAGGCCTCATATATGAATTTAAGTATATATCAATGTTAACAGTAACTCATAAACTGTTGTCGAAAATGGCCACAAAGTCATTTAAATATGCGCTCCTGCATATATGGCTTGTATGTCTTAAATGCAGGTAGTAGGCCATTGATGATACAAAAGGAGGAGAGTTCAGTCGGCACTGTGAATCGGATCCCGGTATAGCTCAGATGGAAAGAGCATTCAGCACGCAGAGCTGAGAAGTCCTGGATTCGATTCCCGATGCCAGAACGAGTTTTTCTGCAATAATAGGTATCTACTGTATGACTACTTATAGTCATTGATTATTCAATGAGGATGGCGAGACCTCATATATGAATGTTATCTTTTATTTAATGATGCTCGCAACTGCAGAGGTTATATCAGCGTCGCCGAATGTGCTGGAATTTTGTCCGCAGGAGTTCTTTTACATGCCAGTAAATCTACTGACATGAGCCTGTCGCATTTAAGCAGACTTAAATGCCGTCGACCTGGCCCGGGATCGGACCCGCAACCTTGGGCATAGAAGGCCAGCGCTATACCAACTTGCCAACCAGGTCGACCTCATATATGAATATAAGTACATACTTATTGTATAAAACCAAGATTTATAACAGTGAAGAGCTGCTACAACGAATTTTCGCTACTGTAGATGACACATATCACTGCTTTAACTACAAATTATCTGTGCACAAGGGTAAAAAATGCACAGCAATTGGAGGATACTTTGAACAGCTTCTTTAAATTACAAGATAATCCAATTACTTTACTTTGGGGCAACACTTGCAAATATATTACAGTAACTAAAATGTTTAAATTAATATCACATATTTAACAAACTATTTTAGGTATGTAATGTACGGTGAGTGGAACTCAAAAGATGGTTAAGTCAATACAATTAAATTTATTTTTTGTTATTGCAAACTAAATGTGTTAAAACAAGATAAAATACATTCTTTTCAATTTATCACATAATTGTGGTATATAAATGCCATTATTTACTAACGTAGACAGCAAGGGACAAAATTCTCCATGTCCAAAATGTAACAAAGTATTCAACATAGGGATGTTGCTGTAGGCTCGAAAGTGTCAACAGTGGTACCACAAAGACTAGCGGCATCAATAAAAGTGAGTTTAAAATACTAAAATCGGAGAACTGCTCATTAATATTGTTCTGCCAAACCTGTATTTCCCAGTAGAAAGAAAATGAGACAGATATCTACTCGACAATGAACTACAAGAACGACATTATGGGGAAAAAGAAAAAGACATTACACCAAATAAATAACAAACTCGAATCTATGAACGAAATACAGGACAATTACAAATGATTCATCAGGTTTTAAGTCAAATATTTGCGAAAACTATGGATGCAATATGTTTGTGCTTATCATGAATCGAAAGAAAAACTCTGAAAGTTTACTTTTGCATTGTTGTAACTCTGGTGCGTGTAGACAGACGGCAGCACAAGCAGTTTTCAAAATGGTGTCTATGGAGAAGAAAATGTTAGCAGTTTTCGAATATGAGAAGTCATTTCCCTTTGTTACTGTATAGCGTGGATTCCAGAGACAATACCCTGGAACTTCACTGCCAGGTCACCAAAGCATTCTGCAATGGCATCGTCAATTTAAAGCAACTGGTACTGTGAGTAAAGGCAACAGCAGTGGACTCCCAAACGTTTCTAATGAAACAGTGGAGCAAGTGAGGGCGAGTTTCATTCGCAACCCTCAGAAATCAACATTCTGCACCAGTCGGGAACTTGATATTTTGCAACTGACTGTATGGGAAATTTTACGAACCCAAATGTGAATGAAACTGTACCGGATACAGTTACTACAAAAGCTAAAACCAGAAGATCTCGTCAAAATATATTAATTTTGTAATTCCATGCAGGCTGCTATGGAGGAGAATGATGGTTTTGAGGACCTTCTAGTGTTTAGTGACGAGGTCACATTTCACTTGAGTGGCAAAGTTAATTGCCATAATGTACGAATCTGGGGTACTGGAAAACCACGTTTGACAGTGCATCATGAACGAGATTCTCCAAAAGTGAATGTGTTTGCTGCAGTGTCTAAATCAAAGGTATAAGGGCCCCCCCCTTTTTTATGTAGACAACTGTGACAGATATGTCATTCCTCGATATGCTGCAGCAATGGTTGTTTCCTCAAGTGGCTGAGGACTCCAATAACTTCATTTTCCAACTTAATGGAGTGCCGCCCCATTGGCACACTGAAGTGCATTGCTATCTGAACACAGAACTCCCTCGCCATTAGATTGGGCGATGTGCTTTAGATGACTTAAGGTACGGTCACACGTTGCTACTTTTGCAGCGATGCAGTACAAAAAACTGCGCAACTCTCGTACTGCGACGTGTGAACGACGGTGCAACCGAAAAGTAGCGGCTGCCAAACCTGCTGCTCGCTACTTTTTCATGCTGCGCGCAGCTTAAAAGTAGCGACGTGTGAACAGGGTTCTCAGGGTTGCAGATGCAGCATTTTTGATATCGGTTTTGTTGAAACTTTTACTGTGGTTGTGACCAGTGTTGCCACCCATATGTGCCAATGATACTTTTATTGTTTGGATTTATTTTAATGTTAGATGTGATGAAAATAAATTATTTGTAACAGTTACTAAATGCACAACACAGTCTGAGCATATTTGCTGGCAATATAATTCATTTTTTTAATTTTCTGTAGCGTAGTTTCAAACAGGAGGGTTGCCAACATTGATTACGTGAATATGCTGTTGGTTATCATTTAAGTATATAGGCGTTTTTAAAAGCTTTATAGTAAAAATAATGCCAATTTCTGAATACTAGTTAGGGCAGAAAAGCAAATAATAGATAAGTAAGCTTTCGCATGAGTTTCTTAATAATGCAAACATAACAACAAAATGTATATTGAGAAGTCAACACAGAGATGGAAACCTGCAGCATGACTGCGGCTGCAAAAGTAGTGCCTTGTGTGTGAACAGACTCGCAACGTTCAGTTGCAACTTTTGCAGCATTTGGGTTGCGCAGCATGAAAAGTAGCGAGCAGTGCACTACTTTTGGCTTACGTGTGAACACGACACGCAACTTTTGCAGCTGCAGTACAAAAGTTGCAAAGCAAAAGTAGCGACGTGTGACCATACCTTTAGTGGTGTTACAGTGGCCTACTAGATCCCCCGACCTAATAGATCTAATGGACCAACCAAGAAGGCATTCCTGACGCTATTTACCTGTTAATGATTGTGAGCATTGAATAGAGAAAGAAAGTATCTAGGTAGTTTGCCATCTTCATTTGGTAGCTATCACTGATTTGTATGAAGGTGGAAATGATACTGAGATTAAAAACAACAGAGTTTCTAATACACTAAGCTTATTAAAGTTATGCCTTTCATTACCAAAAACATACTGCCAGACTGAGGATCTACATTTCATTATAAATTTCTACACTCACTTAAGGAAGATAAATTTCGACTAGAAGAAAACAATATGAAAAAGACTAACCTCAATAGAATTCCAAGTAACAGCAGGTTAAAACATTTTAGAAAGTTATAATGCTATAGAATCTTTACCATTCCAACATTATAAAATTTTACAAGCTTAAAGTTATTACAATCTCAAGAGAAAATTGAATATAACATAAACTGGCTACAACACATTTCACGAATGACTGAGGAAAGTCTCTCAAGCAGAAATTTACATTACAAGCCTAACAAGAAAAGAATCGGCATAACTCTGAAGAGACTGGCAGAAGAAATTCATTTATCATTTGCATACTGAAACAAAATACACATTTAAATTTTAGGAGGAAAAAAAAAATTGAACTCATACGACTTTTCATAATAAATATAAACTTGTTTATGAATTGTTTTACAGCCTGCACTAAGAAGCCGATTCTAATATGAAATATGACTGCTTTCACATTCTTCCTTTTGTACACGCATTTTTTTTATCGATGTCATCTTTTTTATATTATATTCTAAGTGTCTTACATATTATCTGCTTTCTGCTGTGATGGAGGAACATTTATGAAAGACAAAATAAATTATTACACTCTCTCAACCATTATTTTGCCAAATTCTACGCAATTCTGCAACAATATTTCAAATATACTTTTTTTTTTTAACTTTGGCACAAATCCTTGTTACAGAAAGGGTTCATGAACACAAAAAATGAACATAATTATTGTTCTCTCAATTTAAAATAAAACAGTGTAAAAGAAAAACACTGATAGTGGTCCATTTTACAAATACTGAAATCCTCTCATTCCAAGAAGCCCTTTATAATATAAATAAAAAAAAATACACAGATCGCCTTTAGATCTGAACATCAGCACAAAATCACACTGAGACATTATTCTGCCATGATGGAAAAATCAATATGTGACACTGAATTAATGAATTGTATATCTGGTGTGATATAAAGCTAATAGAGGTTATAAGTATAAGTTGTAACTATTGTACTAGTTGCAGATAAACATTTGTACTTGATTGCTGAACACAAACTGATCATCAGTTTGTACGACAGATGACAGTGAGTGATAACATTTCACAAGCAGGCTATTACACAAATGGAAATTTAAGGGTATATGTACGTGAACGAGCACAAATATTATAAGAAAATTGAGGCTCTAAATTTCTAATATTTTATAAGAAAATGAACTCACAATTGGATAAAAATTACAAGGTACCAGAACAAGACTTATTAGAACTTAAATATCTGATAAAAGTATAAACAAAGGTTACTAATAATATTTTTCAAACCAGTTTTATCAAAGTATGGAGAAAAAAAAAAAAAAAAAAAAAAAAAAATCTGCAGTTACATCATTTGGTAACCACAACATTGTTATGGTCTTTCTGACATCCTTAATATTTTTCCTGCATGTAAAAAACACTTATTTCTGAAAAGTAGACTACTCTCAGACATTTAGAGTTGTTTATTTTAATAAAATTAATTTTTTATTATATATATATATATATATATATATATATATAATATTAAAATTTACATAATGTTTTGTGACCTAATTTTTCTATTTTCAAAGAAATGGGCATTATTGTAGTCTACCTTTTGCATAAATGCATGTTAAATCAGTGTACAACATTTCGTAATTCTATCTCTAATGGTTGTGAAGTTATGAAATGATATGTGTGAAAATGTTCAAATTTTGGAAAATTTAACTTAAAGTAAAAAGTGAATTCTAAAAAATATAATTAGTAACTTTTTTTATACTTTTATCAGATATTTCAGTTCTAATAAGTCTTGTTGTGGTACCTTGTAATTTTTGTCCAATTGTGAGTTCATTTCCTTATAAAATTTTAGAAATTTAAAGTCTGCATTTTTTGATAATATTTGTGGTCATTCACGTACATATACCCTTAATAGGAATCTGATCGATTTTACAAGAAAAAGATGGGAGAATAGTTTTAAAATTAATTTCACTTATAATTATGGATTCTTATTTGTGTCAGTGTCTCACTGTTAACACTGAAAGTTTCGAACTACTTTGATGAAGAAACTGGAACAATCTAATAGCTGTCATGTACAAAAATCACTGTCATATTTTTTCATTACATTTTCAGTGCTCAGAAGCGGCGCCAACAGGGGGATTTCGGTGGGCAACTTCTTATCCAGTTAACACGTACCTATCCTTCAACTCTTTACCACTCAACATGAATATTGAAAGTTTCGCAACACTTCGAACATAATTATTTACTCATTATTTAATTATTATTGTATTTAGCTCACAATTTTTCCTTACCAATTATTTCACAGGTCTTCTTATTGTTGTGTGAATTAATATTGTTTATGTTTTTAATTTACTAAATCACTTTTAAATTTAGCTTCAATTAGGCCAGCCCTGATGGCTCAAGCGGTAGGGGCATGGCATGTTTCTATCGCTTGGTCCAAAGGGTTCGAGTCCCGCCTCGGGCATGGGTGTTGCATTTGTATTAGTGTACGTAAACCAAAGGAAACAAAAGAAAACGAAAACAGAGATAACTTTGGTAAACGGCCTCTGGCCGGTCTAAATTTAAAAATAATAATAAAAAAAAAATTAATGTATTTTTGTGACAATTCTTGATAGTGCGCAAATGGAAAACGAATGGTACAGGGAAAATTCCCTCTCTAGAGCTCGAAATTTGTCCATGTTCCCCACCCGGGATTTCATGTGCTTCTTAACTATTTTAATTTTAGGCTATTTATGACACGTTTAACTTCAAAAAGTTTTATTAAAAATTATCAAATACCTTGTTTTCAGTCGTCCATGTATCATCCGAAGTAATAGTGGCTATTTCTCTACTTTAAAACTAAGGTAGTATTGATCTACCCAAAACAAAGCATGCATATGGCAAAGTGTGTACGCATATGATGATGATGATGATGATCATCATCATCATCATCATCATCATCATCATAATAATGCTTAAATAGAAATGAAAAGCATTAGCATATAAAAAATCTACAGCTTATCAACTCCATCAATCATCCTTTCCTGGAAAATATAAATCATAATTGTATGTTACTCATCACTAATATTTAATATTAAAAACATCTACCTTGATCATTAATGAACTATTCCCAGAACATTTAAACGATTTAGATCACGAGGAAGAATGTAGCTATCCACCTGAATGTCCTCCCTCTACAAATTAAAAATGTAGGTGTTGCCACTTTCAGTAGGCCTACATTTGAACAAGATCACTTTCCATTCAAAAACAATGTTCCCAGCGTTTGCTACAATGACCTCAATTGAGTCTGAGATAAAATCCTCTTGTTGATTAAACTAAGAAATATTTTATGATCATGTTAGTAACAGTCTAATAAGCAGGCAACAATTGATTAATATTTTATGTAAAAGCCATCTATGTGCTTATTAAAGTACAAAATAGTCATCAAATACTATACAGTAGGACTTGTACAAGAAATAAATGATTAATGTTTTCGGCAATATTTGCCATCTTCAGATCAACGATATAACACATGATTGTGAGACACAGTAAAGGCTGATTCACAATAAACCGGGAACGGAAACTACAACGAGAACGAAAACATGTATGTATTTAAATGGTAGCTCACATTTAAATACATTTTATTTTAACATTATTTCCGTTTTCGTTCTCGTTGTAGTTTCCGTTCCCGCTTTATTGTGAACCAGCCTTAATTCACAGTTGGTTAGGAAATTCAATAAACAATATATATAAGTTGTACACAGGATAAAATATATGGTTAAAATTTAACGTGTTGAATAGATTAAAATTAACAAATTGTGACTAGCAGATTTGTATCATTGATGAAAGGTATTCACACGTTACAGGAGTCAGCTTTGGCTGAGTTTGAGTGATGGTGAGGAGTGAGGAGGTTGCTGTATGCTTTGTGCTGGCTCGGCTATGACTCACTCTTCATCATCACTCAAACTCAGCCATAGCTGACTCCCGCAATGTGTAAATATCTTCCATTGGAAGAAAATGTACAACTTTCACAATAATACAAAGCTGCTAGTCACACAATTTGTTAATTTTAATCTATTCAACACGTTAGATTTTAACCATATATTTTATCCTGTGCACAACTTGTATATACAGTATATTATTTATTGAATTACCTAACTAACTACGAATTACTGACTTTCACAATCCTGTGTTATATCGTTGATCTGAAGATGGCAAATATTGCTGAAAACGTTAATCATTGATTTCTTATATATGTACTATAATATTTAATGACTATTTTGTACTTTGACAAGCACATAGATGGCTTTTACATAAAATATTAATAAGAAATTCTTACTTTTTCACTCTAGAACTTATGCAACTCTCACAAAGAAGGGAACGTCGAGCTCTTAGTTTTGGGACAAAACTACCTATCTACGTACCTGGAAAGAAATAGCAGTTCTTTCTTTTACTGTGAACATTCTCTCGGCTAATATGAGGGAGAGGGAAATTATTCCTTTTACCAGAATGGATTGAGACTTTTGAAACGGCCAGTATTTACTATGACATTTCTGTGGGCAAAAAATTAAAGTTACTATTTTTATGGCTCTTAAAAAATGCATGGAAAAATATTGTCATAAATATAAACAGGTGATTTTTTAAATAATTTTCTGCTACTTTTCATTATAGATAATCAAATAACTCTTAAGCAAAATATAAGTGAGAGAAAATGTAAAAAACAATGGAAGATGTAGAAAATGATGTACCGTAACCAATAGTATGATCCATTAATAGAGTGCACAGAGTATCCACTTTCTATGCTGGAAACTGGAGATCAAAATTTGGAGTATCCAGGTGGAATTTGTGACAGACAAAAGGTGATATTGACCTAGCTTTCTAGAAAAATTCCGGTTTTCCTGCCGTCTTATCGTCATTTGTCTCATCAAAATCATCATCAGTGAAATAGCAAAGGAAAACTACCTCCTCAAACCATTTCTGCCAGAGACCAACCTAATAGGACTCATACTGCAGATGAAGCAAGTAACCAAGGAAATCCCAGAGTTGGAACCAGCATCTGAGTATCGAGGTCTAGCACCATACAAGAATGCAAGCTGAGAACTTTTTTAATATTGAAAATAAAATGAAACTTCTTTTAGAATGTCACGTATTGGTTTTTGCATATGTAAAATTATCTTATTTCTGAAATCATAGATAATAACAGTAATTTTGTAAACATTTTACTATAATTGTCACCTATTGGTTTGTTTATACGTAAAACTAACACATTTCTGAAATTATAGGTAACAGTAATAATTTTATAAGCACATTTTACTACTTGGTTTCATCTAGAAAAAGATTTCTTCTCCAAAATAATTTCATATCCTTTATGAGAAAGCAAAAATAATACACATATACTGGTACCCTTAAGTGAGATTATCAACCAGGCAGATATGGTACATGTAACTAGAAAATATTGCAGCATATCATCATCCTAATTAAAAAGAAAAAAATAGTGTTTTATAACACATATTTTCTATCGTTTACATATTCATGCTGCAGTTCCATACAAAAGTTAAGTTGAGTTGCAAGAAAATAATATAAAGAAATCTTGTCTGTATGATCTGTATTCTCAGACTTCAAATATTTTCATTTTAAAACTTCATGAATTACTATCACAGACAACTTCGTAATATCAGTACTCTTTCAGATACACTTCATGCACTGTAGTCAGACGGTAGATATCGCAAATGTAACAAAAAATATCTGTAAAATGTATCTCCTTGCTCGTAACAAAAATAATATAAAGTATTTATACATATACCATATCATACCGACCAACAAAATGATAACTTATTGGTAACTTAAATTATCATTTTTTTGTATAAAGATGGCCGGGAACAATGACGATTTAACTGTATCCGTTACTGTTTTACATGCAATACAAGGGAAAATATTGTAATTGGCAATTATACTCTTATTTCTAGACATTATAATACAACAATAACTAAAAACCTCTAGGAACAATGCTCGGCATACAAACTGAAGTGAAAATGTACCTCACGTTACATATAAATTACCATTCACACATTAGGGTGTAATCTTGCCAGGGTCTTAATAATTAGAATTCCTTAAACTTCGGCGTTTTCGGAAGGTCAGAGTTAGAATTCATCATCTTGAGTCACATCCAGGATTAGGATTTTGAAAAGTAAAACAATGATCAATATAAAAAAAGGATTCAAATTAATCACTTTTTCCTAACATTACAGTCAGTAATATAATATGTAAATAACATATTAACTTAAAAGTTGGTAGTCTTGTAGATATACAGAGAAAGCTAGAAGGGTTAGAAAGTTTAAATTGAGATGTATTTTACTGTCAGTCACATTACATTACATTTAGGGTACAAGGGAAAAGGGAGAGGAGATTCTGATATGTTTGCGGCATGAATAAAACTTCACACTGGTTTGACTACACCCTGTCCATAAAAGAAACAATTAAAGTCCGTATCAAGATAAAACATTATTAAACAAAAAACTAGTCACATTCGTTTATGCAGTTAAACTAATGTTACAAAACACAACATGCTGTAACAATTCTTGTGGAGTGGTCAAACCTGAGCGAGTGATATTAAATTATTTTCTAATAATTAAATAAACAGATGATAGTAACAAATATGTAGAAACAACAGACTCATAGTTTACTAGTGCATAAAACAAAAATTATAGAAAATGTAATAAAATATATATTTTGAAACCAATGATTCACTGTTCAAGCAAGTCTCTTTATGCAAGAAAGAGAATAGTTTCTACAAAAGAAATTATGCAAACAGGACCAAAAGATTAGGCCCCTTGAATAAAATTGTGCACCATTTATGAAAAATAAGTAACTTCCACAATAGGAAGGAGTACTTATGTAAGATTTTTTTTAACGTTCTGCTGTAGCTTCCTCACTGTTTTCTTGTAATGGAATGATTAAATTAGTCTCATACTATCCATAACATTTTCACTCTACACAAGTCCTTCTTCAAAGAAATAAAACAATTATTAAATTCACATAATATTAAACAGGATATGTTATATGGTAACCTGATACGGGTTTATTACAAATTCACTTCCAACACCTGTGATCCAGTTCTCAACTTCTTGAATTCATCAACTGAACTGTTATGTAAAATTATGAAGTGACAACTTCTTAGAGATTTTTACTTTCTCCAAATATAGACATTATAGAAAACATTATAAAATCAACCATTTAATTTGGACTTGCAAGACATGTAATCTGGATTTTTTTTTAATCAGGTCTGTATGTCTACATGTAACCAGCATTAGATTCTTTAATCACGACAACTGAAACTAAGCAATCAAAATTATTTTAACTTTGTACTCGTGACTTCATTAACTATATCTGATTACGAAAGTGAAGATTGGACTTGTAAATGAAAAAGGAAATCACGTCACTAAGATTGCCTCTATCTTTGTCTTCAGGTGAAAAATGGGAGCGTAAGAAGGGCACCCACATGTTGGGGTAGTTACAAACAGCTGAATCTGCTTGACTGATCTTGTTCACCTGGAGACAAATACTTTCATTTTCATTAATAGCAGTAGGATAAGTTCAATCTACACTCTCCTAAAATTTCATCAATGCTTTCTACTTCATTTAGATCTAGTGATTAGTCTTTATTAAAAAATATTTGTACTTCTAAGAATTATTATTTAGTATAGAATGTAACTGAAATAAAGCAGACAATGCTATTGTTCCAACAGGCCACTTGTGCCTAACTGTTAAGGGCGGAGTTAATAAAACAGCTCTAAATTCTTAATCAATTTCAGAAATTTACTCATAATGGCAGTTACCTACTGAAGAACTGAAAAGTTTATAACAGTTATTTCAGTATAATTGCACTAAATTGTTAAAACTAAACATACAAGAGTAAAAAAATCATATTAATTTAGAGGCTTACATATTTTACTAGACGACCTTAAAATAATGGTAATTTTAATACTATGGAATCTAACTTATTCAAATTTAAAAATGAAAAGCATTTACTGTAATATATGTTTCCCTCCCACCCTTTGCAATGTAGACCAACACAATTCCAATTACAAAGCACCAAAATTAAGCTTAGCTCAGACATTAGCGAGTTAGACTCAAAATGTGAATCTGTACTCGGGTATGGGTTTGAATTCTAATTATGCCAATTATGTGGTCGGATTTTTTCGAGATTTTCCCAGAATGTATGGAGAATGTCAGATAGTCTCATGGCGAATCCTTGGACTCATCTCACCATCCCCAAACCCACAGAAAGCACAATAAGCCTTCAGGTTTTAGTGAACTCGGGAGGTGGGGGGGGGGGGAGGGCATAGAGCAAAAGTTGAGATTTGGAACAATCAGGTATTGGACATAATCTTGTTAAACAAATTCAAAGAAATATTACAAAATTTGCTAAGACTGACTTTTCTGCAGTATATGGGCAGTACACGATTTCTCATAAAAATGATACCAAACAACTTGATCATTTAAAACAAGAACACAGCTGATTTACTACATAAACTGTATAAGAAATGAGAAACTAAAGTTTTGCAACATTGCTAATGGTTTGCTTAGCTGCCTCACGTATTTCAAGACATTCCCCTTTTAAGAAAAGTTTTCATCAAACAATACTCATTCAGTTTTATTCGAAAATACAAAACCAATAAATGTTCTTTATTGGCATCATAAAAGAGGGACACTCATTAAGTGCATGTTAAAGTTTCCAATGAATCAGAACTTTGACCATTTCTAAAATATACTTAAATATCTGCATTGTGGTTAAAAATTCAGTTACTTTTTCAATAAAAGATACATTTACAGCAAAGCTGCCTTTAATACTGTCTGTCTACACGAAACCTACGAGTACATCATTAACCAAACAGCCAGAATGTCAAGATTTCATGCTAGAACACAAGTTCAAATTCTGACATGGCCAAGTAGAATTTGTAGAGAACAAGGTTTTCGCGGGTTGCTCACATTTCCTCTGCCAACATTTCACCATTTCGCCATTATCATAATCTTTTCCACAATGAAGATTCAACTCTATATGGCGCACCATGGTCAACATCTGAAGCTGAATCTACACGGTTTAATTTTCTATGCATGTACGCATACAACCTGGGAAGAATATTGAAAGAATAAAGTTTAAAAAGCGCACCATGTAATGTAGACATCAAATCTTCATGCATGTAGTTTGCTAGTCAGCTAGTTGCTTGTCATTAGTGTATATTATAGATTTGAGCTTTGGGACACGGCCTTAGTAAATTATGTACCGGTAGGCTACCTGACAGTGATTTGCTTTCATATGTAAGGTGTAGGCCTGTTAACTTATATCCCAGTGTCATACAAAGATTTTTATATTGCTCTTTTGTTAAAAAATAATCCTTATTCTTTCTCTAAATGTGCGTAAAATATAATTAACTTCACCATCACTTTTACTACTACTACTGGGTCACATATTTAAATCAGTTGGTGTAAATATACTCTATAAAATATCAGTAAAACTTGTACCACCTTCCTTTCACTTCCATATTATAAGGTACAAGCACAGAACACCAGGTACAAGTAAACTACTATCTAATACTTTTGTAGAACAGAACAATGCAAACGTCACTCGTAACTAATCAGTATGGAGTAAAAAGTATAAGTTTACATAAGCTCTGTGAAACATTTTTTCTGATTTATATTACTTACAAACCCCAATTCTGTTACATATAAAGCGATTTTTTTTATAATAGGAATACCAATGTTTTTATACATAGCATTGCAGTTGTAGTAGCCATTCTGTGCAGAAAAATATTAAGATTCGTTCATACAGGATTCAGAATTGGTCGGGCATCCCTTTTGCCAGTTCTTTTATTAACCACTATTGGTATCACGAGCTAATAACACTCTTATCATTCAGTTTAGAAAGCTCAATATCCCTGGCATCACTTTCAACACATACCGAGTTATAGAATGAAATTATTGGCAGTTATTAACTTGGTTCTTATTGCAAGTGTATATCTTATGTTAGGTTAGGTTAGGTTAGAACATAAGTCAATGTTTCGAAACCTATTGAGTAATATTCAAAATGTTACTGTAATTTATTATATGTTAATATCATCATCATCCATAGCGCTACAGCCCGGATCGGGCCTCGGCTTCCTTAAGAATTCTTCTCCATCGGTCTCGATCTTTAGCCACCGTCCACCAGTTCTTCACTCCAAGCCTCTTAATGTCGTCCATAACACAGTCCATCCATCGTAGCTTTGGCCTTCCAACTCTTCTTCCTCCAGCAATCCCATATTCCATCACCTTCCTAGGTATTTCACATTCATCCATTCTCTTAACATGCCCTGCCCATCTCAGACGAGCAATCTTAATGGATGTTATTATATCAGGAGACTCATAAAGCTGGTATAATTCGTTGTTATATCTTATTCTCCAAGTTTCACCATCCCTTACAGGTCCAAAAATCCTTCGCAATATCTTCCTTTCAAATGCGGCCAATCTAAATTTATCCCTTTCACTAAGAGGCCATGTCTCTGATGCATAGGTCAACACTGGTTTTATTAGGGTCTTATATAGTCTACATTTTGTGCCACGAGATAGCAATCTTGATTTAACTTGTTTTTGCAGCCCATAATAACACCTAATGGCGCTTTGTATTCTTCTACTTATTTCCTCTGAGATATCATTGTTACTATTAACTAGTGATCCAAGATATACAAAGCTCTGGACTGTCTCAAATTTGGCATCAATCTCAATGTACTTAGAAGTTTTATTATTATTTTTTGTTATTGACTACCATGTATTTTGTTTTGCTTCCATTAATTTTTAATCCCATATTTCCAGCTGCATTTCTTAGATTTCTGAAGGTTTTTATTAGAGCTCTTTCTGACCTTGCTATTATGTCAATATCATCCGCAAAGGCTAATATTTGGACAGACTTATAAAAGATGGTACCTCTTGTTTGTATTTTTGCTTCCCGCACTATCTTTTCTAATATATGTTAATATCAGTATGTATAAATCGTTACCGGTACTGGAAATTTCATTTCCTTCCTTACATTAACAAGAAAATTCTCAAGCCTACATTTAAGGCATTTAAGGACTCTTTCTTGCAGTGGTAGAAGCTCCTAATATCCTGAGGTGCTATGGTACATCGGTGGTTTTGCTCAAATATAATTTATTTTCCATTACAAATATATATACATAATGCAGAGCAAATTATTTCGTACTGTAGTCGGTTCTTGAAGCTTCTTTTCTTTCAAGCATATGAAGAAAGAGCGAATAAATTTAGTTTCTGCAACGTGCTTGCCTCATTTCGTAACTGTTTACACATTCTGAATTTTAAATGCGCTACAAGACTTCCAGCTATGAGTTCACAGATTGGCATTATGCAAAGTTTTGATTACATGCTTATTCTATTAAATTTTTCATGCCATTCTTAATTTTCTCTCTAGAATCGGAGCAACATGAAAAAAGCGAATATTACAATCCACAGGAGAAATATAGGTTGATGAGGTGTTTCCTTTCGCGATATCCCAACACACTTTCTATATTACTCTCTATCTTTTCAAGTACAGTATCTTTCCAGGGTTGCAACTGAAGCAACTTACTGAAGACTTATATTTCAATATATACAGAGTACCGAACATAATAATAAGAATCTCTCTGTAACTGGGGCCTTACAAGCATAATTGGTAGAGAAACAAACTATGGATTGGATGGTCCTGGGTGGGATCACATCATCTCCTTCTCATGCCAATGTCAAGAAATCTCACTTCTATGTCCTTAATATGCTCCTCACCATCAAGGGGTCCCTTTACCTTACCTTTGTAACTATGTTTGTTGTTTAATCAACTGTCCGAAGACAAGTCTGAACCTTGCCAGAACCTCAATCAGAAGTAACTTGTTTAAACAACTCATTTAAGGCTGCAATCGGAACCAAACTTGGCATTTATGATCATTTATAGTGCTTTGGAAATCGTATTACGTGCAAAAGAGTACCCCTACTGTACACGATCTTCCAATATTCATTGCCTGTCGTTACTGGACTTTATTGGCGTCATTTTCGAGAGATACAAAATCTAATTTAAAACATACGTTACGACAATTTCACAGTAGACATACTGTGTTTGATTTTAACACTGTAAATTGTAGCACAGATTGATTTTTACCGATGAGCACCATTGGTTTTCCGTGAATATCCATTTTTATTTCTTTCATTGTGATAAATATACCACACTAATAATTTTTCATCGAATATTTACGTCGGGTGAACATTTCTTATGAGCTCCCAAATTCTCGTTAATTTTTTATGTATATAAGTATGAAAGAAACTCGTATCGCTATTCCAGAAGGGTCTCTCACATCATTTTGCGTATAGCAAGTACGCATAATTGATTCAATGCAAGAAGGGCATAATGACCTCAGACCAATTCCGAAATTATTTCATTCAGTGCTATAGTAAAATGACTTATCCCTGAGATTTGAGTATCCTGAGTGACTACACGCAAAGTATGAATGGTTTGTAGTAAACTGGAAAATATCACATCAAAGCAGCTATTGAATGAAGGAACTATTAAAACATACCGGTATAATAACAATGAAATTACTCTACATAAATGCTTTATTAATACTTTATAATGAATGGTTTAAGTTCTTGTATTCCGAAAACAACTTCTCTTCCTTTCAAGTACACAATGGTAAAAATAACGAATCTATACTAGTGGCCACTAAATCATGCGGGTCAGAGATATTATGCTGTTGCCAAGGTTGTCTAGTAGCTGGTGCAGAAATATTCAATTGAACACGCCATTTCGGAACGCAAGGCAGTTGATTCTCTTCCGAGATCCTGATGTTATCTCTAATATTGTTGCAAAACAAATTATACTACAAGCTTCATGAAAGACTACTGATTTCAACAGTATACTTATTTTCCACTTCAAATAATTATGAAATATAAAAACCTGAACAAGCAAATTTAAATCCAAAAAATCGTGTACCGGTACTGAAATTTTCAGTAAGTGAAGACTTTTTGTGTTTGTTTTTCTTTTGTTTTTTGGACAAGTAAAATTTTGTCTGCGAGAAAAATGTAGAAAATCGTCCAAATTAAGCTTTTGTCTGAAACTTTTTTCATGGATCTTTTAGTTTTCCCGGAAAGTGACCATATAATTGTCGTTTGGATCAAACATGCGCCTACACAGGACATGCTTTTGGATTCCATTATTAATCTCTATCAGCTTTATTAAAATATTTTTATTTGTTTATGGTTTACAATATAACTTTCTACATTTTTGGAATAGACTTCGATGTGTGTAAAGGATGTTTTTAAGGTTTTTAAGCGTTATATTAATATTTATATTTTGCCTTTCAGAGTTCTCCTTTCCACAGTTAACTGCAACGAAAGTTTTATCACTGTTCTTTTTTCTTTCCAACTTTCCCTTAAATACTATAAATTTGGCTATGTTTTATAGATAAAAAAAACTACTGTAAAAATTACGTTTATATTAAATTACACTGTATCAGGAATCGGTTTCTAGCTTCAAATTAGATTACGAATTCTTAGTCACTGTCTTCACTCATCTCGCTATCTGATGATGATGATGATGATGATGATGAGAGGACAACAGCTGCGTGACAGTGAATGACTGCTGTCATGCTGACAGGCGCAATGTGTGGAGATCGTGCTTCTACTAGGCAGCACTACACAATCAGTGTTTCCAATATGTGTACAGAGGTAAGCGATTCTCGACCATCTGTCCCTTCACCGTTCCCATATCTGACAACAGTGCATTTTTCCTCACTCGCCTGATTTAGTGGCCGCTACTATAGTCAGAAAAGGAGGATGTCTATACATGTACTCATGTTGTATTTTTTCTTTGTCGATCACTAGTAGAAGATATTTAAATCAGTCATTTGAAAAATGTGTGTATGTGTATATGTAGGGAGGCAGCACATGGAACTACTCCTACATTCAATCCACAATTAATCCAATATGCATACAACCCCCTCAAGAGAAAAGGCTGGGTCAGTGGAATCCCTACAGAAGTACTTTCAGCTCACAGATGCCACAGATCTCGCTCTGGATTATCCGACTGATACTGGTGCACAATAATATTTCACACAGAGTAACAGCAAAGTTGCTAACATCTCAATACGGCATCACTGAAGCTTGTATGTAACCCTTTAATAATGTTTTTTATTGTGAAATTAAATTATAAAACGAATGGTGTTTGGTGAAATGAGATTTGTGACACTAAGGGAAGTGGAATAGCCCTGGAAAGAACTCTCATCTTCTGATCTTGTTTACAGTAGGTACTAGGTATGATATGATACATATTTCGTCACAGCATTTCTCACATGTAATGGTGGACCTCACATTTTCACGTATACAGTGCCACCATTAACAATCATTACAAATAACACTTCTTTGCAGTATACGTTAATAAAACTACCCTAATCCCACTAGCTATCTCCCTCTTGCTGCTCAGTCCATCGTCTATTTAATACTTATCCTACCTTGTTTTTGCTATTTATTATTTATTCACTAGTTCACATATACTTTACTGTTTATATCAGTTCACTTATATGGCCGATTTGTTATTCAGTTCACTATTCACTATCACAACTTATGCGCACAATCAGTAATTCCTACTATTCACACCTTCGTTAACTCTGATGCCTTGATATTAATCTTTCCATTTACTCTTTTCTTGATCTTTTACTAGTTCATTAAATTGGTCACTTATTAACTCGAGAATTACTGTTCATTAGTGTTTTTTTTTTTTTTTACTTTAGTAAAACAGGTCGATATCACTGATCTCTACCTCTTCCACTGACTACTCATCCCCCCTCTTCGTAGCTAGCATTTTCTTCACTCGCCTGTCTTCTTTATACCATCAAATCTCCTCTCCTCCACCATATTTTTCACCAATTTTCCTTATACCCCACGGCTCACTTAACGACTGATTTAATTCCTCGAGTTTTTTTTTTTACCATCATGCTTCTAAAATCTTTAAAATCCTCATCAACAATACTACCAGCAAACACAGCATTACTGTTTTAAATTACTTCTTTCACTCCCACCCTTGGTACTATCACTTTCTCCCCCAATTTCACGTCCCGACTCATGGATTAATTTTTTCCCTTCCATTTTCCCTTGCTCCTTGTGCCACTCATCCTCACATTCAAGTGCTTTCTTAGCAGATTTGAATTCCTCTTACTCTGTAGTTTAATATTGCTTCCCTCTCTATGTCGAGTCATCATGTTTATACTTCCTCGTTCGTCATCATGTGAGTCCTTAATTTTGCTACTATTTCCTGTTGCTGTGTGGTGACCTTCGACTATCTGATGTTCCATCCCTGCAGTTGAGATGATTTTTTTTCCACCATTTCTGTTCTTTCTCTTGATTTAAGTGGTTATTCTGGACTTTCGGCTGTCTTCCTATTTCTTCCCTTAGCAAAACTGACCTTTTCTCCCTTGGAATCTGTTCGCTGTTTACATTCGTTCTTCTCTTCGGTGCCTGTAATCCAAATTTAAGGTGCTCTTCGTTCTTTAAGCAAAACTCCAGATCATAAAATTTCAGTTTATCGTCGTACATTTTAGCAAAATGTTCTTTCAACCTTGCTGCTTTCATATATGGTAACAGTCGCTTTCTTCTGTTTCTGACTGCAAATGACATATCTACTTCTTTTATCACTCCTGAATTACTAAGCTTCCTTCGTCATTCCCTTATTCTAGTATTATTAAAGCTCAAAAATATAGACCTGTTGGATCTTCTTTCGATTCTGTACGAATGATCAACATCTTCATCCCTCAATTCCAGATTAAATATCACTCTACATATGTCGTTTACTATCTCCAAGGTGTCCATCTCTTTTCTACACCCCTTTTCTTCAACGCCAAAACTTATTAAGTTCTTTTTCCTCATATTGCGATCGTGGTTACTCATTTTCTTCTTTAATTTATTGTTCTCGGCTATCAACGTCTCTATCTTCTTGCTGATGCTTTCTACCTTTCCACTTAAATTTTCAAAAGTCTGGTTTTTTGTTGATACTTCACTCTGTTTCACTCCTGTACTAAACTTCATGTCCTCTCTCCTTACTTCACTAACTTTATCATTTCCTGAAATCACTTGTATAGGGTTTTCCAGATGTCCCATAAAATACGGAATCGTCCTATTTTTCGCTAATGTGTCATGTTGTCCTGAGAAAAGTATTCGGGACAGCTCTCCATCCCGTATTTTAGAGTTCTAAACTGAGAAAAAATGGAAAAGTTACAATGTCTATTCTATATTACAAATTACAAACACACACTTCATCATTGCAGGTGACTGTAGTTGGACTATTATGAAACAATAATATTGTGAGTTATTAATTTCTCAAGGCAAGTGATGGCAACACCAGACGTTTAGATGAAGTCTGGGTGGATCTTTTTAAAAGTACTGAAGGAGAACTCTCAAATCTGAAGAGGGTAGTGGAGTTCATTATGTGCATCCCTGGAACAAATGCGTGTTTCGAAAGATTATTTTCTCGCATGAATGCTCTATGGACTAATGAGAAAAATAAATTGTCTGTAAAAACAGTAAAATCAATGCTTCTTGTAAAATCATTCTTCAGTGAGGATTGTGTTGCTTTTCGTGACATGGTTCTTCAAAATAAACAATTGTTAAGTGAAATTTATTCTTCAGAGAAATATTGCAAGGCCAAGGAGGACTGATTTATAAGAATAGTGAGTAGCTATTTCTGTAATAACTTGGGAAAAACAATTTGAAGGCAACTTACAAAAAGAAGCTTAAACTTAATGCAAATATGCACTCCTAACAATTTTGTTTACTATTTGTTTACTTACCCTTAGTTAGTTAGTAAAGTGTTTGTGTAGTAAACACACACTTTGAAAGATTGACATATTTGAAGGGTGCGCATACTAAACTTACTCAGTAATAACTGATAGGTGTTCCGTATTTTTTTCTAATATGTCTGGGAATTCTACACTTTTATCCACTCTTCCATTTGCCTATCCATACTTCACTTCTTCCTAAATTCTAACTCAGGTCAAAGACCTTTCTACTGCACACGCAACTGCTTTCGACAGAGTTCTACTGTAGACTGCCTACAGTAGGTACCGGTATTACTCCAGTGAATGCCGGAAACAAAATTAATAGTATTGCTAACTTTCCCACATTTTGCCTCATTTTATTGCGCTCTTTCATATGCCATATGCTTGTGGTTTTTCCCTCATTATTTTCATACTGTAAAATAATAACTATTAATTATTAATATTACATAATTTTTGTATTTGGTACAGTGGATTCTCTTTAATTTATTCGAACTCTAATAGGAATTTGAAAAATTTGAATTAATCAGTAATTATTTTTTCAGAAAATCCATATCAATAACAGAATTATACACTAGTATACAGCAATGTACAGTGTACTTTACCTAACTACTGCCATATTTTATCCATCCACACAAAAATTAGGTTACCAGTAGAAGGAAACACTTCAACTTTCTTTGCTAACATTAAAATTGTTTATGCTCCATGGTTCGATATTGGGGATGGAGAAGTGCCACTAGCACACTAATTTCTGTAGGTACGTACAATAATGAAGACTTCCAGAAATTCGTTCTCTTGTAAGTTATTGTTCACCTGACATAATTAGAAACATTAAATTCAGACGTTTGAGATGGGCAGGGCATGTAGCCAATGGTAATTAGGTAGTTTATTTTTATACAGCGACATTTAATGAACAATATTATTGGATTGCATGTGCGAACTTTATAATAGCACACACCTAATTTTGTTTATAAGCCACCAACATTAATTAGTAGCCTAACTGAAAAGCACTTGTTACTTTTTTATTCAAGGAAAATAAAGAAAATGATTTTCTCTTAATATAAAATCCACAACGTGGGAAACATATGAATCTCCATTTACTCGGTTGTAGAGAATATAATACTCATACCATAGTAAAATTTCAACATCGAAAAATAACGAGTAGCTAATTGTTACTTAATTAACAATAAGTTCGAAGTCAAAACTGAATTGAGTATTGGTTTGTGAAAACGACGTAAATATATACTTCTTCTTTCTTAATTAACAGTAAGTGCGAAGTCAAAACTGAATCGAGTATTGGTTTGTGAAAACGACGTAAATAAATTCGTCTTCTTTCTTAAAAAGTTTTAAATTATGGTTTATTTAATGACGCTCGCAACTGCCGAGGTTATATCAGTGTCGCCGGTGTGCCGGAATTTTGTCCCGCAGGAGTTCTTTTACATGCCAGTAAATCTACTGACATGAGCCTGTCGCATTTAAGCACACTTAAATGCCATCGACCTGGGCCAGGATCGAACCCGCAACCTCGAGCACAGAAGGCCAGCACTATACCGACTCCACTACGCAGGCCGACTTCTTGTTTCTTAAATGATGTATCATGTTTAGACTATCAAATATATTATGTCACTTGACAGGTATAATTCAACAGTAACAAAATAAATTAAAAATAACATAATTTATCAATGCTATTTTCCAATAACATACCAACACTTGGTAACATGACAAATTACATTTACGAAATATGTATACAGTATATTCTAGCAATATTATATAATTATGTACTTTATTCTGTTTATATATTTGATTAATTTTTACACAAATTTTCTTACGAAATTGTATCCATAAATTTATTTTAACAATAAGATATTGGCTTTTTGCTCATTACTGAATGTTTAATAACCAACCAGGAGAAAACTTTTATTCAATTTTATTGGGAGGAATTTTTCAACTGCGACACAATATATTTTTTAGTTTAAATACAGATTAAGCTGCAATGATTTGTACACAACATACACAAATTTAACAATAACTTCTGTCAAAATAATTCTGTACATCAAATATATCCTTGCAAATGGCACACAATCACTTAAACCTTGGTGGGGAGATGTTTGAACACTTAGTATAGACAATTATTTGAAAACATATTTCACCCTAGAAGTAACCTTATGGTCTGCAGCAGGAAATTAGTTCAAATTCCACTGTGAAGAAACAAATTCAAACATGATGCTGATGTTGAAAAAAGCTCGTCAACTAAGAACACTAAATGAGAGAATACGCAAAAATCAGTAAATCTGAAAATAATGCAAATAAGTAGATATGCTATAACATATTTAATTTTAATTGTGATTATTATGGTTTCTATTAAGGTTCGAAACTTAAGAATTCTGTACTCTCCTTGTTAACATTTTTCATATTCTACACAATAAAATACTATCCATAATGTTATAACTTTTAACTATCAGAAAAAAACACTTACCGGTACTTGTGATTACTTGAAACACGTGAAAACATGATTCTGGGACAAGATAAGAACAATTAACGTCATTTATGCTGGAGTTCACATCACAAGATAAGTTAGTTTTCATATTAAAAAAATAAAGTGCTAGTGATTCATCTGAAATAAAAGAAGAAATTTCGTTAATGGAACAGAAATAAATCGTAAAAAATGAGAAGCGTTTCAAACATTTAGATACACGAATTTGTCTTAGAAGCAAAATTTGAAGTCACTAATTATACTGCATAATATAAAAAAATTAACAGTACCTAGGTACCGAAAACAAGAAAATCTCGTATATTAAAACAATAATGTTTAGTAAGCTTTTCCTTATGGCAATCCCTGATTGGGGAAAGCCTATTGCTTGTATTTTCATGCAATAAATATATAATAAATTATAAATCTGACAACCACAATTATATAACACATTTTCAGAATGTAAAATATCAGATTATCGGTACCTAACTCATTTAAACATATAGGACAAAAAGATTAGGAAAGAACCACGATGGTGGACAGTTCTATAGGCAAAACATCTACACTGTAGTGCATATGGAGAACAATTTATGTTTTAATAGAATCTGGAGTCCAGTTATGACTTATGAAGTGATTCCCTCTTCAACGTGATCAAATTTCTACAAAAATTAATATGGTGACCAAATCAACTATAAAATATGTTTTTTGAAAGTACTTTCATCGTTATATCACCATAAACGTTAAAATGCTTGTGTAATTAAACGAGTACTACCAGCTCAGCCAGTTGAAACTTCTCACAAAAAGTATCCAAGATTCGATCACAAATAGATCCCGAGAGGTTATTAAGGAGCAAATTTCACCAGAACACTTTGACCATTTCCTCATCTCCTCGTCGTTCCCATTCAGCCACCAGAAGAATGAGCAGCTCTGAGGTTTTATGTGGACGTGTGTTCGAATTCATTTGGGCTGATTACCTAGATGGGTTTTTTTTTTTCTGAGATTCTCAACTGTAAGGGAAATGTTAAGTTTGTCATCCCAGTGGACTGCAAGGATTGAAAATAAAACCATTGGCACTTCACACTGATCAATACCGACGAATATATGGTTGTGGTGGTGATAGTGATGGTGATAATGGTTTTTAGAAATACAGGGCGTCTCTAAATTAGACTGACAAAATTAGGAAGCAGATAGATAACCTTCGTGAAAGCATATTTTGTTTAGGAACCCATGGGACAGATAATCACTCTTTTCAGCCCAAGAGGGTGTGTCATTACTACTATCACTTATCACTCGGTTTGTTTACGTCCGGAGCCCAGCATCATTTGGTATCGATTACAGCATGTTTGTTTACTTCCATTGGTACGACGTCTTGTTACCCGTGTTATTCGTCTATGTAGTTTAGTACTTGTGCAAACCTGGCTTTCAGGTAGTAGCTCCTTGTAAAGCAGGTTTGAATAATTTCAAGGAAAAAATTGTTCCGGGGCCGGGTATTGATCCCGGGACCCTTCGCTTAGCGCATGAATGCTCTCCCTACTGAGAAATTGTGGCGGTGTCGTGTATAGTTCCTGGGGTAGCTCAGTCGGGAGAGCATTCATGTGCTAAGCGAAGGGTCCCAGGATCGATACCCAGCCCCAGAACAATTTTTCCTTGAAATTATTCATTAGTACTTGTATTGTGCTCATTCTGTTGTAATGTTCAGTACCGTTTAATGCGTCGTTGGTTTCGTTTTTCTGTACTTTTTTTTTTTTTTTTTTTTTTTTTTTGGATTAACACACAGAATCACTTATTATTTGCACATACCTACTTACTTTATCCCGACGTGTAATTCCTTCTTGCACTGAAACGATGCATCGCAGCCCATGGGTTCCTTAACAAAATATGCTTCCACGAGGTTATCTACCTGCTCCCTAATTTTGTCGGTCTAATTTAGAGACACCCTGTATAGTTAGTTTCTCTTGTCCTTGGTGGTCGAAAGTTTAGTACGCTTGTCCCTGGACCAAGGTACATCAGTTTGATCTTGGCCAAAACTGCCAAGTTTGGTTTCTATCTAATAATGAAGTAAACTAAGGCAGACTTAAATAATTTCAAGGGAAAAATTGTTCAAATCTGCTTTACAGGGAGCTTTACCTGAAAAACTAGAATTGCATGAAGCAGACTTACATCGTGGAAAGGTCTTTTGTTTAAGAACGAAGGTAAACAAAGCAAAACCAACAAAGCAAAGTTAGCTGCAAGATCTTATAATAAAGATGCAATCTCCAGCACGAGCAACCCATGTTCAAGAAACACATTTTTTTAATAGCTTACTAAAGAAGATCAACTAGATCAGGTAGTTGCATTACTTTTCTGACATTCCTCTAACCACGAAACAAATTCTTTTCTAAAAATACACAAATTTTCAGTCAGTTTTGTAGTGTTAATAATTAATTGAGACTGGGGCACATAACAACAAATGTATGACATCCAATTAAAGTAACTCTATTCTCTCATACAAAATCACATCTTTATACGACACTAGGAAATAAAATTCCTTACATGTATCTACGCGTACGTGGTGCAAAACATCCAAGTTGAGAGACAAGATCCATCCATCCACTCACACAACTCAACTGACTATAAGGGTACTTCCCAAGTGTGTTCACAACATTGAAGTCTATTACACATGCTGAAAGTCCTCCCACAAATAAGATGCAGGAATTAACACAGCAACATTTTTACAACTACTTAAATATACAGTATTAAAAATTTGTTTTATATTTCTTTCCACATTTAATCGAACAATGGCACTCTCCCTAAAAAATATTTTCTCAAATTCAGCTTATGCAATGAAATAAAATATCTGTGCTTCGTATTCCAAGCTTCAGTTTTCAATGTAACAAAAACCACCTCCTTGTAAGTGAACACCCAACACTCTACTAAAGTTACAGCAGGTTTGATTTTAATACACAAAACCGCATCGTCACAACATGCAGTTCAGAGAGTAAGCAAACACCGTGGCTTATCTTCAGTCAAGTAAAAAGAAAAATGAATTATTTTACATAAAAAAACTGAAACAGAACGATTTAATTTGAAATAATATTGAACGTAATTTATTAAGTATGAAAAATATGAGTCTTCAAATTACTTAAAAAAAACTTTACATGAAAATATTTGCTGATTACGTTGGCAGTGGCAAGTTTAGATAACGGTTCTGGGTCCATATAAATATCTGAAATAAACTTTTTTTCTGTTGCTAAATATCAATATTTCTTTCAAATAAGCAGACAAAAAGGGAAATAACGCTGAAATAAATTTTTATACTTCATTTATGGTCGTGTGATGTTATTTATACTCTGCTGCACAAGTACCTAAAGGTGTAATGTATATTTATTTTAATTTCGAAATACTTTTCCTAGAACCACCAATATGAGCTGTCTGAAAATAATATATTTCACCTAGCTGGTAATATTATTATTTTATTACATAATAAGGAAAATAAAGAATCAGAGCAATTTCCACTTACGACAGGTTCCAGTCCTGTGTTTGATCCTATTAGCTTAGGACTCAGGCAGTCTCCTGCTGTGTTAAGTACACCACTTCAACAAAAATTATCCGGATTGGAAGAGAAAATAAAGATCTAACTAAAACAAAAACCTACAATAGTCATCCACATAGACGAGTTTGTTCCATTGGTGGGAAGAAGAAGTTTAGGAGGCATGACAGAAATGATAGATTACCTACTGAAAGTCCAAACTTCAGAAAGGAAAGTTGTTGTTGTTGTTTTCTAACGCCAGGCGTTTGACAAAGTCATTTGACCTCTTGCACTCCAATATTTTTCAAAGATATTATCATGGTCAGCCACTGAAGCACAGATTTTCCATTTCTTGGTTTGAGTTGCACAATGGGCAGTTAGGGGACTGATATATTCCAATTCTATGCAGGTGCTTGGCCAAACAATCATGGCCTGTTGCCAATCTAAATGCAGCTACAGACGACTTTCGTGGTAAATCAGAAAGGAAAGTAGAACTGATACATCGAAATTTTAATGAAATATTAGACATCTTAAATTTTACATCACTGCCACCTACAGAATTAGAGACAGAGGCATGTCAGTATTCTACTGTTAACAGTAACATATCATCTGTTACTGATCGTAGACAAACCTTTGAGATTCCATCTTTGTATGAAAATGAAACAGAAATTGAAATTACTGAAGAACTTGTATATATCAGAGAAGAGTTAGACGAATACAGTCATTTACACAACAATGCAATCTGCTTGAAAATAAAAACTTCGATGACAGTTTAAAACAAGATATTTTTTAAGGTTCTTTTACAGAAAGTAAAGCCATGAAGCAGCATACATGTCGAGAACGTGTTTATTTCAAATCAGAAGAGAGTGAAGAGATTGAAATGGAAAATGAGACTGTTTTGGAAAGGACTAGTTACATTCAATACCGCACTGGAATCACATCTAAGCTTGATAAACTCCAAAACTTTTATTATTAATACATTGCGACGAAGGTAAAAAAATACAGCAGATGGTATTGTTATTACCTTCGATATTTTTATTTCTAACATACTTTCAATAAAGCTATATTAATGATTGATTAAATGGGAAACTTACTAGTGTTAATTATATAAGCAGCGTGTGGCAACATACAGATCAATTTCAGAACACACACACTATTTGACTCCACTTCTCAACACACAAACGAACCCCTACAACAGGCAGCGATGTCGAGATGATGCCGAGATCTAGTAGGCTCTGATGATGGTGTACAGTATACACTGAAACAGCTGTAAGCCACACGTTGCTTATATAATTAACACTACTAAGTTTGCCATTTAATCAATCATTTATATTTAAGTGTTAGAAAACAACAACAACATATTTAAGTGTTAAAAGTAGTGTACACAAGATTCAAGGTGGAAAGCTATATTAAGGCATCTTATGAAGATAGTATGAGAAGGTGGGGGCTGAATTTATGTTACTGAAAACATAGCACTAGGATTTAGTTACTCCAGTATATGGAATAGAATGATATGTAGTAGCGAAACATACACTTATGTATGTTCTGATAAATACATCAACACTGTAAGAAAATTAAAATGCATTTCCTAAATTAGTACCACTGTTGGTATGACGGAAGTGGATGGAATACGAAACTTCAGTATAGCTGTCGAAAATCTTACACTTCATATTATTAGAATAAATATTAATTTAAAAATATTAATTATAAAAAGTTTCAAATTGGAAGTGGGCACGTTATGCAGAAAAGCAATGACAAAGGTGCACATACTCCGTCATGATGCAAGTTTATAAACTTCTGGCTAAAATTAAACTTGTAGGTCTAAGGGAGAAGCAGTGACAAATATGAAATAAACTTTATTTTCCTTTCCGAATGATTAGTTTCTATGTATTGTTTCAGAAATAAAATAATTTAATTGTAGGAGAACATTTTCTGCTTGAAGTCATTTGGACCCTTTAATATTTCATTATGTCGATTTTCTTTCTTACAGTATTTTACTATTTCTTTCCCTACTTTGTAGTTTCTTTAAAATGGCTGCAAACTTCAACTTTCTTTATTATTAATAGTGTTTCTTTTTGCAGCATTAAAGAGCATTGTAAGGAACTCTCAATCTGCTCATTTTAAGATTTTAAGTACTTTTTCTTTCTCTAAACTTTTTAATTTTTATACAGTATTTTTACTTAAGAGGGATACATTAACTTTATACTAAATACTGCAGTATCATGTACTGACGTATCTCATAATGAAACCATCACAAGTCAGAAGATCACAGAATTCCATTGATAAAGTTAAACTTAAATGTAAGCTATTCTTTATTTTCCAAATTAAATTGTTTCACTACTTTCAAGACACTGTTTTTATAATGCAACATACTTAATCAGAAACGGAGTGATTATGGTGAAATATTTTATTGTCAACAAAACAAACTTAATCATTCTTTCCTTTAAACTTTTTTGGCAAATTGTGTTGCAACATAATTCACAAACAGAGGGGCTAGGTACAGAACATTCTACGAAGTCTGTTACAGGCATTATCAGTCAAGACTGTAGAGTGTTCCAGGTTATAATGTAAACAAACACATTTCAATATGAAACATATTAAGAGAACTTGCCTGTGTTAGCTCACTCCTGAACCATTTCAAAATTACGTAACACGTCTCATATAAATCACAGATACATATATACGGAATGATAACATCTTTTATTACGTGGTGACTGTTACACTTCCACAGACAGATGCCTCGAAAATTCTAGTAAATTATTACTCCCACTTCCATCTTGATTTCTCTCGAATATGAACAATAGCGAATTTTTTTACATACATTGTGCCATTCCATTTTGTGGTTTTACTTTGAAAACAAGCAATTTGTAAATTGGAAAGTAATTAAAACTTTTCGGAAATCAAAATAAAACATATATACAGAGCGTTCATTTCAAAACTTCCCAGTCTAAATAACTATAAAATTTAAATTTAATTTAATTCAACAAAGAACACGTGAATTTAGATATTGAGAGGGAAGTTTAAAACCAGTCTTAACTGATTATTAAGTTTCACCCCCTCACCCCCAGTCACCCCCACTTCGAAATTTCAAATCGCAGCCCTATATTGTGACACTTAAATCTGAAAGAGTATTCAATTGTTTATACATTTCATTCATTTTTTTCGCATCTTTTGTTTTCTATCATTGCCTGGCAACCTGTATGATTGATATCGTCAGTTGACTGTAGGATGAAAACACAGTTTATTTTGTGTAATTTCCTAAATTTAATCAATAAGGATGACTTCTGTTCTCTCTTGAAGGGTATACATCATTTTCAAATAATTTAATACACAAAAACAACTATTACATGAAATGCTCAATAGCCTTTGTGGCTTTATTCTCTTCAGCTCTAATCAACAACAACAACAATCCAGGTTCCCAGGCGACGATAGAAAACAAAAGATGCGAAAACAAATGAATGAAGTCTTTAAACGATTGGAAGCTCTTTCAAATTTAAGTATCACAAGATAGGGATGTCATTTGAAATTTCAAAGTGGGGGTAGCTGGTGGTAAGGGGGTAAAAACTAATATGCAATTAAGATTGGTTTTAAACTTCCCACTCAATATCTAAATTGACGTGTTTTTTGTTGAATGAAATTCAATTTAAATTTTGTAGTTATTTAGACTGGGAAGTTTTGAAATGAACACTCTGTATAATAAAATGCTAAGCACTGGTTTATACAATTTAAAAACTGAAATATGTTAGTTTCTTTATATAAACTTCCGACTAAATACGTTCCTCTGAACAAGGTAAGCTTCAAAATGAAGAAGTGGTGAAGTATGTAATTTATTTTTTATTGGGTATTTCTTAAAATGCCTACTGATACCATCAAATATTCATGTCCGAGTTTTAACATAGTGATGAACACAAAAATGTTTTTAAGACATCCTCGGTAAATCTATAAAGTTGATAAACAACTATTACGAAAGAATGTGTGTGTAATTATTATTAATTCTGCGTCTGTTAGTAGTTAGTGAAAAAAAAAGAACGTAAACAAAATTAATGGCATCGTGTGGAAGACAGCAGTACACCAAATAAGAACATTTTTCAATATATAACCTCCCCACTTAATCTATAATTTATATTTTTCTTTGCATATGACGAAAGAACTAGACTGATAATCACAGACCCTTCCAACTCCACCAAGTAGCAAACTTGTTTTATAAAATAAATGTTAACAGTACCAAGTGGTATCTTTCAGACCTCTGATGTATAGAATCCATTTATTTAGAGATTGCAGTGTACAAGTTAAGTTTGATGATGATGATGATGATGATGATGATGATGATGATGATGATCTCATACGTAGCTCAAAAGGTACTTAGGTAAATGCTGTAATGATTCTGAATTCATCTCGTAATAGTACATTATGCAACGAGCCTATAATGATAGTAATTAAGAAGCGAGTATGGATGTTTATGAAACGAGCGCAAGCTCGTTTCATAATTTTCATACGAGCTTCTTAATTACCATTATAGGCGAGTTTCATACGACTTTTTATGCTCGACCATATTTCTAACTTGAAATTATTCAGATGTATACATTTTATTTGTATCTGACAAGATCGGAAGTGACCTTGTTCTAGGTCGTGAATTGTGAGATGTGCGCAGACGCGAAAGTATTGATTTTTTCCGAGGAACAATAATGTCATTGACCTTGGTGTAATACCGTTAAACTTGGTATAACCTTGATTATTGAATTCGACATTGAAAAACGAGATGACAAATTGAATTTATTTGAATATTATTTACAATTAACGCTAATTATTATAGTAACGGAACATAACCTTCTGCGACAGTATTGGATTTCCAGCCTCCGTGACTTTTCGCTAATTCTCTTTCGATTGCATATCCAAGAATAATCGATACTTGCGGTTTTATAATGGTACAAAGCTGACTTGTCATTGGCTGAACACCTGTGAGCTGAGTTGTCATTGGCTGAACACCTGTACTTTAATGAGTAGGTGTACTTTAATGACATGCATTAAAGGTCTGCTACCAGGTGTATAATTACTATATCTCGGCATGATCGAGCATAAAATAAAATAATAATCTGTCTCGAAATTCAAATTAATCGAAACACCTTCTCGATACATCACTGTTTGCCGATAAGGTTCTCATCGCTAAAACAGAATATGATCTACAAAAACCCGTTTATAATGTACAAATAATTGCTTCAGATTTCAATATGGAAATTTCAACAGAGGAAACAAAAATTATGGCATTTTTAGGACAAGGTCCAATTCCAAGTAAAATCATGATAAATAATAAACTAATTGAACATGTCAATTCATTTAACTATTTAGGCTATAATTTATCTTATATTACTGATGAAGATATGGCAAGCAAAATATTTAAATTTATAAAACAATCACTGGATTAATCAATCCCATCTTCAAACCCTCCCAAGTTCAAAAACATACGACGCTAAAAGTCTATAAAAACACTAGTTCTGACTTACAGCAGTGAGGCAGGGACAATCAGAAAAGCTAATGAGAAAAGGCTAACAGTAGCTGAATTGAGATGGACAGCAGGATGCTCATTGCTCGAACACCGTAAAAATGAAGACATATTGAAAGAACTAAAAACAGATCCTATAGTTCATTTTGTTCAACAATATAGACTTCAGTGGAAGAAACATGTCGAAAGGATGGAGCGTATTAGATGGCGTAGACAAATTCTTACCTATACCAGTATATCAAGAGGAAGGAGAAATTTGGGAAGACCACGAAAACACTGGCATGAGATCATAACAGAACCATTAGGATCTAACACGTGAAGGACATGATGATGATGATGATGATGGTGGTGGTGGTGGTGGTGGTGGTGGTGGTGGTGGTGGTGGTGATGATGATGATGATGATGATGATGATGATGATGATGATGATGATGATGATGATGGAAAGATTAAACGTAATATGAATTTACTTTTTATTTATTCAAAGTGGATTTCGTTTCTTAATTATATCCATGATTTTGTTAGGCGAACTTCCTTTTTTTTTTTTTTTTTACCATCTAAATCTCTCCAGGTACAGTTTTCGTTATGCTGAATTAATATATTTGGCTTGGAAGTTAATTTTGTCTCTTAACAACTAAGTAAATATTTTCTTTTTTTATGTTAGAATCATTCAAGTCAGAACATTCCTAAGAAACTTTGCTGAAAATAAGGTTCACACAAAATTAAAAAACAAAATTTTATTCGCAACAGAATGGAGTTTTATTTATGTAAAAGGTGATATGTAATTAAAATATTATCGCTATTTTGATATTCAATCATTAACAGTCTTTCTTCCATGCTCTTTCAACCGCATTCAGAAGAAAATCCTGTGAAACATTCTGATTTTCAGAGTAGCCTTACCAGTTCATGATTTTACTTCTTAGTACTGTATTAGAAAGGCGACCAAGATAAACTTTCGGGTTTCTCCTCAAAAAAAAATTGTCATTTTATGAAGTTCAGCTGTATTCTGAGAATTCGTTGTACTGTCAAGTAACTCATCTGCAGTTGTCTCGCGCTAATATTTTGACTTCATATAAAATCATTGCGGTATTTACATTGTATTCTTTATGGATCTCGATCTACCACAATATTTTTTTATCTGCCACAGAATCTATCCCTTCAAAATTTCCAACAGAATGATTACAGATTAGAGCGCCCACACCTTAAGACCTTTATAATTCTAAATTTAGTGCATTTGAAAAATTTCTACTGCATAATAATAATAAATGAAACAAACCCATTATGTCGAGAAACAATTTTCGTAGCCGGGTGGAGGGGGGAAAAAACAAACTAACCCAAACAAGAAAAAGCTTTAATTTGTTATAATTTGTTCCGTTGAACTTCGAAATAAGCACTTCAACGTAACTGAAATTAAACAAATGAAAAGTACAGTGGTATTAAACCACTTTTTTTGTGAATAAAATGCTTTCTCTTAATTTTAAAAGAAGTTCCAGCAATTTCAAGTGTGCTAACTTGAATAATATTACTCCTACAAGTACGTATTTTACAGAGTGTTTCGTAAGTGTAAAAAAAAGGTATAATGTAGGGGTGAAGTAAGACTAAAAATATCCAGTAATACTTTTTCTGATAATGCTTTATTTCATATTCGTCAATTTTGTCTTCAATTCACTTCAAAACTTCACTGTGTTAAAATGGTTAATAAGGAAAGATATTCTGATATGCACATGCAGCTGTTTTGAAGTCCTTTACTCCATCGTCAGCATCGATAGAATAGATGGTTTTCGTGCAAATTTGCTGCTTGACTAACAAGACTAGATGTGACAACACTGATCAGCTGTTCTCGATTTCTTCAGATAAGGGTAGGGGATAATTGGTAGTCAAGGTCATCTTGTCCAGTGTTACATGAATATCCAGTGGGAGTGGATGCTTGAGTCTTCCAATCTTAAGTGAAGTTTGCATTGCCATTCAACTTAGTGTATCGCAATGCCGAGATTTTCTAATTCAGAATGGCTGGACATGATTTTAATTTACGGAGAGAAGAAATGCAACTCGCATGCTATTCAATGCTTGTATGCAGAAAGGTTTCATTAGTATTGTAAGTCTAATTTCAAATTGCGTTTAAAATGGATATTTTTGAGCAAGGATACCTAAATATTGGTTCTTAATCTGGGACGCAATTTTGGACACAGTTTTACATCCTGCAATTAGCAATAAATAAGATATTTAAATATTACCAGACATTAGAAAAATATTTAACAGTATGTACCATTATTATTATTATTATTATTATTATTAATTATTATTTTACGAATCAAATTGTGAATCTGACAACTGAAGTTCGTCTTTGTATAAGTTTTATTAAAACTTTAATTTATTTTTAGATTCATTTTAGTTTGCAATCGATAGTTATTACATTTGAATCTCAAGTATCTAATATATTGATGTTCCACCTCAGGGTGATTTCTTAGCTGCGCAACCACAGCATACTTTTTAAAGACAATGAAGTAATAAAATATACACAATGGAGAATTAACGAAATGGAAATGAGAGGAAAGTTCGAAGTACATGTAGGAAACCTTACCACATCGACTTTATTCACGGTAAATGTCACAGAAGGTAACCTCTGGAATGCGTAGCTAGATACAGTAAATGTTTTTTATTTCATATCTGTCATTGTGAACCAAGAAGACATTGCATATGTACACATCAACTACCTTCTTTTACGAAATGTTCGTCTATAAAAACTGCATTTATATATGTTTAGACCAACATAGCTGCAGAATCCAGTTCCATTGTTTCAATGAAACAGAAAACGAGATGAAGATAACTGATTCAGGTAATTTAAAAAATGAACAGCAAGACACTAGTGCGTGTAAAGAAATTTACTATGGATGTCCAGCATAATGAAGCCTCACTGCAATCTCTAAACAAATGGTCTCCATGTACGTCATTTGTGGAGTTCCCTCGCTTTACCTTGAACACAGATGCAGTGATAAAAACACTGATACCTTAAAACTTATACCATTATCAGATCTTCTGATGACAGTTGCAAGCCAGAACGTATAAAATATACAAGTACGTCTTTCCGGCACTTTTCTGTCAAATCACAGCTCGAGACTACAGTATATCAGGAATAAGCGGGCTGCAGACAAGCTGTATTAACCAGGGATCAAAGAGGAAGGGTTACATAAAGTTAAAATTCGTATGATACAATCTCTGTATACTCTTATTCCAATTTGAGCTCTGGTCGTATTGCAGTCTAGCGAGTTTTTCAGTACTTGCCCAAAGAAATGACGTCACTTGTGCTCTGCTGCTGCTGATGGCGACTCATCTAGAAGCAGCTCAGAGAGAGGTTGAAGATTCACGTGGTTGTCACTTGTGTTCAGTCTATCTACTCTGTAGTCTTCTGCGTGTGGATTTTTAAACTTGTTGACTAGCCTACATCTAAGATGGAGCTGCTATCACCTGATGAAATAAAGCTACATTATCAAAATAAATTTTCAATTGGCATGCACAAACACAAATATTTGCCTTTGTAGTAGTGTTGGGACAGTTTGACATCATCCATATTCAGGGTCTGCTTCATAAAGCTACAATTACAAATTGTACAGTCCTGTAAAGAAGAACAAGCTCTACATTATTTTCTTATTTTTTTAAACATATTCTGTCCACACCTGTGGAGTAGCGGTTAGCGTGTCTGGCCGCGAAACCAGGTGGCCCGGGTTCGATTTCCGGTCGGGGCAAGTTACCTGGTTGAGGTTTTTTCCGAGGTTTTCCCTCAACCTAATATGAGCGAATGCTGGGTAACTTTCGGTGCTGGACCCCGGACTCGTTTCACCGGCATTATCACTTTCATCTCATTCAGACGCTAAATAACCTAGATGTTGATAAAGCGTCGTAAAATAACCTACTAAAATAAAAAAAAAAATTAAACATATTCTATAATGCTTAATTGTTATTATGGGTGGAAAATAAGTGATTTAGTCAAAATATCTTTCTATTGAAAATACGCTTCAGATATGAATTTAGGTTCTCTGCAATTTAATGAAATTTTACTTGTGAAGTATGTAGACATGTAGCTTTATGAAGCAGACACATGTCATTAACAATGCCGAAAATATTGTACTGAGAGTATTTCTTCCCATTTTCAATAATTTATACATATAGCCAACAACAGATGGTTTATATATTATTTAATGTACCGAAGTACTCTTTCATCGAACGGATTGTTTGTTCAGTTCTGCATTATAACACGAAACGTCTATGTTCAGCAATACATGGAAGATGAAAATGTAGGTAATAGCTTTATTTTGAAAATACTGCTCTACTACTTGTTCTTATTTATATTAATTGTAATAAACAAGTATGCATTATTTACTAACTTACCATAATTATAATGTTGTAAGTTAAACAATAACTCAACCATAATATCCAAAATAGTTTCACCTGAGAGTTTTTAATTTTTATACTAAAAAAATATTACTATCTAAAATGAGCACGTTCTAAGGATGAAGCCAAATAAATTTCTATGTAAACTGTTTAATTACCGACTCACAAGAAGAAGATGAAAGTGTGGCAGCCAAAGAAAAGTTGAAATAACACAATAAATAGTTAAAGTTTTGTTTGGTTTTAGTTTTACTATTGTGTTGATTATTTCAGGATTATATCTGTTTTCTTAGGCTATATATTTTATAGTGTTCAGTTCTTTGTTGTAAGCATCTAGGTTCAATGGTATATTTATTAATCTGTGTACCATTGATCGAAATTGTGTTGTATACGGTGGTTCGATGTATTGTTTACCTATGTATAATGTTGTTGGTTCTTCTATGTATTTTTAATTTATGTTTACCATCTGATTTTATTATTGTAATATCTAAAAAAAATGGTTGAATAATTGTTTTCTGTTTTTAATGTATATTTTAATTTAGGATGTATATTGTTTATGTACTGGTGGAGTTTTTCTATTTGTCTTTTATTACCAATTATAACATTAAAATGTCGTCTACATATCTGTACCAATATACTACTTTATCCGAGTATTTGTTATTATTTAATATGTGTTTGCTCAATATTCTAAATGTATATTTCCGTACCAGAAATCCTTAAAAACTGATTATGAACAGTCTGCATATAAAACACTACACTTACCTGCGAAGGTCACTTCTTGTTCTTTGTGAAGTCTTGAAATCATCACGAACCCGCCCAGAACGAGAATGTAACTTACGGAAGATCTGTGAGAGATTGTGTTGAGGGAACATAGTTTCCAGAATTCCCTCCAACAAGACATAGAGCAGACGACGGTTGAGCACAGGATGTTGGAAAAGTTCAAACACGCATAGAAGACCTCTTCTCGTTGTTTCGCTCCCAATTATATGCTTCAGTTCATCTGAAAATGATTTAAGACAGTAGTAAATTTGATGCCAGAACTGTAACTTACCCTTGATTGAGGTTCTAGCTGTTATTTACATCTCCCTTGACGATATGTGTCAGAGGAAATACAATTGTTAGTATACAAAAGAAACTGGACACCATACCCCATTATCTCCTGGCTTAGTTGCCTCATGAGCAGTGGCGGCTCGTGGGTATTGAATTAAGGGGGGTTGCATACAAAAATAAACCATACAACTTACCTTATTTAAAGAGTAGTTCCATGCACCTTGTCTTGTAGGTTGCAAACTTTTGAATCATCTTCTTATTAAAATCCGGTATATCGTTTAACATAATCTTTGCAATGGAAAACATAGCTAATGCGGTCACTTCTCTCATCGTATTTCTAAGATAGGATTTTACTCTCTTGAAACACGAAAAGCAACGTTCTGGTGTGGAAGTTGTCATTGGTATGGTGATATGCATAGTAGTTCCACAAACTTCTGAAAATGAGGCCTGCAAGTTCTCAGATAGAAGAAACTGCAAGAGCTTGACTGCGTCACTGATATTTCTGAATTCTTGTCTCTGATACAGCACAGTGAGTTACGTTTTTAGTTTGTCTTTATCGAACATTGGAAAAAGCTTCACACATACATTTAGGTCATTTTCAGGAAATGAGCTTTTGTAGCATTCAAATTTTTCTTGATCTATGAACTGGAATGGGTGTTAGCTTGTGTGATAATGAGGTCACACACTTCCTTGGCTTCTGCAACCCTTGTCTGAATCCCTTCGACCTTACGACGCTTTTTAGGGTTTTCATTTTCACAGATCTCGCTGCTCAACTGTGCACTGTTCCGTGCTTGGCTCATATATTGTGAGGTTGTTAGATGTTTCAGATTCCATTATTGTTTGAAAACATTCTAGCAATGGCTCCTTCTTCTCATGAACAACATTTACTGTTCTCATTTTAAAACTCCATCTCGTTGCCCCAGCTGATGGAATTGTCTTTGAAACACATTAATCTATTACAGACTGTGAGGAGATCGAGAGAAGAAAGCAGAGATACTGGATAAATTAGCAAAAAATATGCGAGCCTTTGTATTTTGTTTAGTGGCTCTTTCCATTATGAGATTCAATTGATGGGCACTTAATTTCACATTTCTCCTGAATTGTTAAGATACTGAACTGAATAGACTGTAAATATTGTACAGAATTAAACAGTGTTGCACTTGTTATACTCACAACATTAAAGAAACTGTATTTAAAACTGCGTGCTACTGACAAACTGCTGCAAATTTTGCAGCGCCTGGAAATTGGATTCGCGGCAAGGGGCAGCAGGGGGAGGGGTAAAACTAACACGCAAAGCATCCGAGACGAGACGGCAGCTCCAGGGGAGGAAGTGGCTTCATCCTATAGTCCTTGTCTCTGGTTTTGCTCTGGCAGCACCAGGGGAGGAAGTGACTTCGCTAATGATTGCGTGCATGTCAAAGGGAGTGAAATTTTATCAAAAATTAGAGTTGCTAAATAGAGACTGTATAATAAATGTATTTCACAGCATAAAACGAGACAAGAGCCACAAATGTCTGGGGGTGCTGTAGCTCTGCAGCCCCCATTTGAAAGCCGCCCCTGCTTATGAGTGATGCCTTATTAGTTATTGGTGTCAAGAGGTTCCAACCTGTCTTCGGAAAGTTGACTGAACAACCACTGATAACTCAGACTTAGCTTTTGTCAACTAACTGGGAGTTATTACGATGTACCGAAGTACATATGATATTTCCGTGCAGATATTCTGCGTCATCATATGATGAAGGATGAGTGGAACGGAGTAAAATTCTCTCCGGCACCGGAATTTGAACCCGGGTTTTCAGCTCTATGTGCTGACACTCTATCCACTAAGCCAATCAGATTCCCATCCCAATGTCGGATCGAATCCTCTCAGTTTAAGTTCCACCTCTTGGGTTCCCTCTAGTGGCCTACCCTCATGCACTGCATTATAGATGTATGACAGTGGCACAATATCTACATGGACATATCATATGTACTTCGGTACATCGTAATAATAAATGATATGCGAAAAATAATCACTTAGTGATTTAAGATGGCACTTAATCCATCGGATCCCAGCCACTTAGTCACTCATAATGAGTGCATCTCTGCACATGTGTGGAGGCAGTCAACTGCACATAGTGAAAATATTTTTCATGTGTGAGTGGTTCACTGAAGCAAGGTATTAAGAAAATAGGATTCTCCACATAGTCTCTTTACCCAAAACCATTATTGTGGAGGGTAACACGAATTGATAAGAGAAAGGCTGACAAGAATTGAGAAGAGAAACTTGAAGCTTGCCTGATAGACTGGAGAGCAGGGCTACTTTTGCAGCAACACGAGTTCTCATACGAGTTGCTTCGTCTCGTGGCAGGCGAGGCTCTGCTTTGCAACCATTCGGCCAGAAGGATTGCCTGGAAAACAGAACAAAAAACTTACTGGTGCAACACTAGGAAACCTGAATGATGTACATGGAATATAACTATTAGTAGTAAAAAAAATTATGGGTATTTATTTGAAACAACTACAAGAATCACAGTTTTTATTTGTAATTTTTTTATTGTGTGTAATAAACTGAAAAATGATAAAGGTGAGTTAGTACTGCCTCTGAAACATTTTATAAGAGAAATAAATATAGAATTATTCCTACTTTTCGTTGCTTAAACTATTAAACTTTTACAGGCAATTAAAATTAGGTGCATTCGAAGAGAACAGCCTGTATTAAGAAGACAGAATCCTTTCCAGCGAGGCTATAAAAACTACTAACCTATTTTAGCATTCATATTAATTTTAAAAGAAGATTTTCATAAATAGAAAAACAATATTAAAAATGATTGCAATATATGTGTAGCCAATGGTGTATGCAGAATTTTGTCAAGTGGGGGTCATTATTAAAATTGTTTGCAATTTACTTTATCGGTATTTTAAATTTTGTGTGCTATTATTATTATTATTATTATTATTATTATTATTATTATTATTATTATTATCATCATCATCATCAAAATCAGCTGTTTTCGCAGGAAACTAGTTCCAGGAAGAACGTTCGTGATAACATCGTCACACTGCAGCTGCGAAGAAACATTTGCCAATGTGAAATTTTCACTAACCTCGCAAGAATCACTACGTGACCTTTTGCTAAAATAAATTGTAAAACTGAGCTTTGTGGTTGCTCAGACATATCAAAGAACCCAGAACGATAATGTGAAGTTTATATTAAAGATATGAACTGTCAAATGCACAAAACATTAAACGAACTTTTCACAATAAAGTCAGAACACAAACTACTCCTCTTGAAATGAGTTTAAAATCGACAAATGCATAACATTTAACATCAGCACTGCAGAACGGTCATAACCTTTTCAATATGTATGTTTGACAAGTTAAATTTCACATTATGTCAGCTTCATTTTATTACAAGGTCAGTACTAGGCGGTAGGTCTCTCTATAATAAAGATAGCATTGCTATAATTCGAACATGCTCAGCATCAAGGGATTATACTGAAGGAGGAGTAGGGGGACTTCGCCGTATGTCGATGTAGATTTTGTTACTCTGACAGTGAAAAATTAGAAAAGGGAAAATGATTATGGAGAAAAAAATACTCAAATTTAAATACTGGTATGTCATTTTTTTGTTAAAGTTCGGGGAGGAAGGGGGGTTCAAACTCGTACGTCCCTTTGTGTAGCTGTTTATGTAAATTTGTGCCAAATTAGAAATATCTATATAAGCCCAATATATCACTTTTAGGACTTGGATCGTAACACTCATATTTTAATAATGTGCGAACTTACTTGAATGCTCTAAGATAGTCTGCAACCTGTTCAGGGCTCGTCATTAAGGACACATAGTCCAGTATCCTCCGGTTGACAATGTCCCCAAACATGGTGCGAATAATCTGACGCAGAAGTGTCACTATTCGTCTCCGTAACCACTGGTTACGAGACTTGAGATCAAACACCTCGTCCATCAGCAGCAGCATTATCCTCAGTGGGATGTTGTCGTCAGTCTGAAAACAAAGTACAACACTTCAGAAATAAAAGAGATACTTCTGTGCATAGTCCCCACTAACCATAGGAGTTAACAGCAATAGAAAATTAACATTTAGTACTGCAGTAAGATTATCTGTTTGTGTGCCAGTTTGCACATTACTCACTGACTGGAACTACACTGCCATTTTTTGCCATCAAACAGTATTCTCTTATTGTATTTACAGAGATGTTGAAAATGATCTTCTGATGCAGAATTCAGAGACAAATATTTAATCTACAATCTTTATCTCTAGAAATAAGCTGGTGTACAGAGGTTGTTTTATATAGTTTTAATTTAAGCAATTTTGTAATATTTTATGCTGATGATTTAGATACTTCAGTCTCTTGGGCAAGACATTTAAGTTATTTTGTTGGTCTGTGTTCTAATTGTTCACTTGTCCCGTCTATTTCTGCTCTGTTAAAACATGGTTGGCATTTCAAGTTTCGCTTCTTTTCATTCATTTTTTTTTTTTCATTCATTTATTATCTTCCATAGATCTTACATGAGCAATGAAGCTTTAAGATGTGGAACACATCAAAATTTTGCAATATTACAATTACAATTTTTACAATATTTTACAATTTTTACTGTTTTACAATGTAGTAATTTTCTACAATGATGAGGTGAGGTCCGAGGATTCGCCAAAAGATTACCCGGAATTTGCCTTTTGGTTGGGGAAAACCTCGGAAAAGCCCAACCAGGTAATCAAATCAAAGGGGGAAATGAAGTGATGCCGAGGACTCGCCATAGATCATCCGGCTTCAGTCCCACGGCTGGGGAAAACCTCGGAAGAAACCATTGAGACCAAAGGGGGATCCAACCCAAGCCCGAACGCAGCTCCAGATCAGCAGCCCAGTGAATCTGCCGACTGAGCTACATCGATGGCTCTACTAAAAATATACAATACATAGCCAATCAGATTATTAAATTTACAAACGCAAACGATCATTCATCAGTTGACCTATATGTATAATACAAAATAAATAAGTTAATTAAATTTAAGGCAAGTAATGTTCCTGATTCCCTCTAGTTTTTCATAAGCTTTCAAACAGTTGCTTCTCTACTCGGAACATTAGCATCAGGAAATTCATATCGCAACACTCTTATTATCCTAGTAACTGACTCAGTTTTAACAAATATACTGTACAGGACCACTTGCTGTTGTAAAGAATATTTCGTTTGCTGCATTTCGATGTTCTCATCCTACAGACTCTAGGTCTAACACTACTGAATTCTTCACACTATAAATAAATATTATTTATTATCTCATAAAGACAGGAACACTGAAGTCATATAACTGTAAGCTTATTCACTCAGTGGAGAACTAATTGAATACTGCACTAAAATGACCTTAACTGGACTTGCCTACTGGCAACATGTTCACACTAATAACAGATAGAGGGGAAAGCTGACTCACGAACGAATAATCTCACTGTATTATCAACACAAAAATTCAGGCCTACAACACTGTTTTGTTAACAGCGCGAACTGTACATGACATATGCACAGCAGCACAGTGCTGCCAACCTCAAAGATGCGAAACTCGTACACAAGATAAAAATGGACTGAATTTTCCCCCGGAGGACAATACAATACAATTGAATCGGTCAGAGCTAAAAGGAACTAAGTCAAAATATACAGTTTTAGGGTTATGGCAACAATTTGAACAACGGATGTCATGCGCATCGAAAGGTGGAAGAGGGAACTAAGTCAGACTTTTTAATGTTCTTTGGTCTTTTATAACATAATAGTACATTATGCAACGAGTTTATAATGATAGTAATTAAGACGCGAGTATGTTTGTTTATGAAACGAGCACAAGCGAGTTTCATAATTTTCATACGAGCGTCTTAATTACCATTATAGGCAAGTTTCATACGACTTTTTATGCTCGACCATATTTCTAACTTGAAATTATTCAGAAGTATTCATTTTATTCGTATCTGACTGAAGATCGGAAGTGACCTTGTGCATAGCTCGTAAATTGTGAGATGTGTGCAGACGCGAAAGTATTGATTTTTTCCGAGGAACAATAATGTCATTGACCTTGATATAATTTAGAGAATAACATGAACTAATTTTTATATAACCTGGAAATTGATTTAGAATTGAAAAACGAGATGACAAATTGAATTTATTTTAATATTATTTACAATTAACGCTAATTATTATAGTAACAGAACATAACCTTCTGCGACAGTATTGGATTTCCAGCCTCCGTGACGTTTCCCTCGTCTTTCGATTGCATATCCGAGAATAATCGAAAACCTGAACTTCAATGAATAGGTGTACTTTAATGACATGCATTAAAGGACTGCTACCAGGTGTATAATTACTACATTTCGGCATGGTCGAGCATAAAAATATATACATAATTGTGGAATGTTTTTTGCTTCTCCTGAAAGGTTGTGAAATGTTCCTTTTAGCTCCAACTGATTCAATTTATTATGTAATTGGTTAATTTTTAAATATACCTAAATTTTCACCATCTTCACAGGTTATTTTGTCTACTTTTTACTTGCAAAATAAGATTAAATAACCTATATAATAATAATAATAATAATAATAATAATAATAATAATAATAATAATAATAATAATATCAAACACAATAACAAAAATAATAACAGCAATAATAATAATAATAATAATAATAATAATAATAATAATAATATCAAACACAATAACAAAAATAATAACAGCAATAATAATAATAATAATAATAATAATAATAATAATAACAGCAATGACAATAATAATAATAATAATAATAATAATAATAACAACAACAATAAAATGAAACTAGTATTAGAGATAAAATGCGAAAGACAGATCTTACCTGATAACTGTGATAACGAACTGAAATGCACCAAGAACTGATATAGAATCTCAAGAAGAAAAGAAGGCAAAGAAGCAGTGATAATGCCATGGAAGAGAAATTAAGTGGAGAGATAGGGAGAAATGAATGCGTTTGCATGCACAGGAAAGCTGAGGGAAAGGTAAAGGAAGTATAGGTAAAAAATGACCAGCTCAGAACTGGTTCCAATTAAAGCAAAAGAGGAGGGGAAGATCAACATAAAAAGGCACCTGTACTAGTAGTGGGAATATATCTCTCACTTTTCACACTGTGAGAAAGAGACTCACATCAACATGAAGCGAAGCTCCCACTTTCGTGGATTCGTAGAAACCAGGTGGACGGATTGCTTTCCCCTGGAACACCTTGCTGATGCCATCCATCACGCCATCCACAGTGCTCAGCAAGTTGTCAGGCATGGTGCGCACGGCCTGCCCCACAGTTCGCATTGAACTCTTCAGAGGATTCACTAGTGTATCCAGCTGTAACAATGCACGTCACTTCCAATATTTCCTTACTATATACAGTAACATAATTCTCGTTTTGACGGTCCCATTCAGAATTAGTGAAATGAGATGAAAAAAAAAAAAAGTAAAAAAATATGAAAATCTACAGAAACAATTTCTACCAGGAATAAGATATTTAGAATAAAAATTCAGTCAAAATGGATGGTGTTACAAAATATTTTTTGATCATTTCCACTAGATGCCATTTCAACTCCCGCAATTTCCATCCAAAATAAACTAGATTTCTTTTTGTGACTGGTGATTAAAATTAATAGTACATAAGAAACTGCTTGACAAGCCACCCTGCAATTAAGAAGGCATACATTACCGTCCTTGCTATGTGTCCTCCTGTAACACCCTTGTCATAATCTCCTTGTTCAAGGAAGGTTAGCAACATTTTCTGTAGCTGTGGATGTGTTTCTATGACACCAGGTTGTAATAATATCTGAAGGTAATCATTCAACATCTTCATCCTCTTCTCTAAAACAGTTCTCTCCATATTGTGGAAAGTCTTTTTACCTGGGAAGGTCAACTTTCCAAGATCTCCAAACTGAAACATATCAAACATGTTTTAATTCTATTACCAGGCATAAAGAGCAAAAAAGAATCATTACTGTCTTCGAGAGAAAATGAAAACCCCACAGGAATTACATAATTTAACAACAGTTTGGAAATGCTACTCCATGCTAAAACCTCTTAAGTCTGTGGGGTTTGACGAGGGGGTTAGGAGGGGGGAACGAAAAAAAAAAATATAGAGAAACTATTCACCAATCTTGACATTCCCCAAAAGGAAGCTGTTGCTCTGTTTCGACTATCTATTGGCAATAATTGTATCATCTTATACCTCAGGATTGCATTTTTACAACTTCAGATTGTCCTCTTTGCAATCAATAAGATGTGACAAACACTAACCATTTTCTGCATAAATGCTCCACATTACTGCACTCTCACCTTGTCTTTAACTTTCTGATGGAGATCATGGAAGTCTGAGTACCTCCTGTACACATGCCACTTCTCCGTGTAACCAGTTTCATAGCGCTTTGCAACTGACACTGCATAAATGCCATATGTCTTCCCCCTATCATTCACAACACCTGCAACCAAATTGATACAACAATAACTTAGCAGATAAACAACTCATCTGAATGATCCCACGAATTATGAAGGGTGTAACTTTCCTAGGGGTAGATATTTACTAATTTGCATAGCTTCTATCTTCAAATTTTATATTACCATTAATAAAAATTACTGTATATTAATAGCTTTCGATTGAGGAAACCTATATATTTTACATAAACATTTCAATATAAAAATAAATATTATTGTTACTAAAACTTGAAACTATTCTGCCAAATATTAAATTTCCATAATTTATAACATTATATTAGGGTATGCAAAAGATTTTAAGAAAATCAATGACGCTTTATGAAGCACTTCGAAATTCACTTCATGAAAGTGTTTACAAGAATCACCACAACATTCTAAAGTGTTTCTTTGTACTCAAGATAGAAGTATCTTTGGAATCAACAGACGAAGCCCGTACCTGTTTCTATAATCTCTGCCTGGAGGTGATAAGGTCCTTGCTGCAGCTGCTGACGCCGGGCTGCGTTACTCTCCCCACTTAAGTTCAACGTCGATCCTGCTGAGTTCTCAGATGTATTGCTTGATGACCCTGTTGAGCCAGTCACTGGAATTTCGATGCCTGAAGCTAGAGAACAACAATAACTTCTTTTTTAATTTCGTTCAGCTAGAACATACGATAATATTAAACAACTCGATTACTAAATACAGATCTGATTTGTCGAAAGAACCCTGTTGAAGTGGCAAAACCGAAAAAGATTACATTTATCTGCGTGTCTTATCACAAAATCGATTGACTGGTTGATTAATTTATTTTATTTTATTTTATTGGGTTATTTTACGACGCTGTATCAACATCTAGGTTATTTAGCGTCTGAATGATATGAAGGTGATAATGCTGGTGAAATGAGTCCGGGGTCCAGCACCGAAAGTTACCCAGCATTTGCTCATATTGGGTTGAGGGAAAACCCCGGAAAAAACCTCAACCAGGTAACTTGCCCCGACCGGGATTCGAACCCGGGCCACCTGGTTTCGCAGCCAGACGCGCTGGCCGTTACTCCACAGGTGTGGACCTGGTTGATTAATTGATATTAGAATAACTCTTCTCGGGTTCTCAGCCAAGTGAGTTGGAGATTAGCTTCCAAGCTTTCGACAGCTAGCTCTGCCATCTTCTTCAGGGACGAAGTGATGTGGGACCACGTCTAGCCGGTATATATGCAAAAGTAGGGCTTCCCTGAAGAAGATGGCAGAGCTAGCCGTCGAAAGCTTGGAAGCTAATCTCCAACTCACCTGGCTGAGAACCCGAGAAGAGTTATTCTACATCAAACGCCGGGAAAGCCTCAAGTCATAATTGATATTAATTTCTAAGGAATATAATATTTACACTGTGGCATATAAGCTGCAAGGGTTTCATTTACACCAGAGGTGTAACATCATTTAAGCACTGGGAGTGATGCTTCCCTGTCTTAAACATATTATTAGCTGTTTTAGATAACATGTCTTGTCGGATAATCCATGGGTACTATTTTTCGGTACTGAAAGCATACACTTCATTGTAATACATATATATATATATATATTTTTTCTCTCCACTTAGATGTAACTGACGTATGTCATAAATATTTTTAAATCCAACCAGCAAGAAGTAGCACTGAAATATTTTTCATCTTCCTCTAACATCTCTGCCAATCAGGGGTATACAAAAGGAGGTGGGATTATCGGGTTTGAACCTCCCTCTTGAACTTTTAAAAAATTATATGTATTTCAATATATTTGATTGTTTCCATGGATTTTCTGTTATGTAAATGAAGTGTCTTACCAGTCTATCATATACAAATAACTGTTGAATAAATACCGTATATATAAATGATTATTGTGTAAGTGTAATAGTGAAGCAAGCATTTATTATTATACAAAATTAAACAGAAGTTTACATTTTTTAAAAATTGGAAGGCTATGAAAAAGAATATCTCTCTTCCTCCCTCCCTCTCTCTCCCCCCTCCCTCCCCCTCACAAAAAAAGCGCGCGCGCACGCACGCACGCACGCACACAAAAAAAAACACATTCGTAAATGCATATGTCCATGCACACATCCCACCTACGCGCACATATGCACGACATTATGGCAAACATTACTATTTCACAAAATACCTGCAGCACCCTCCAACAGTGCAAAGTCTGCATCAAACGATGATAAACTTATATTGTCAGTGAGGCTGATCTCGTCCAAAGATTGGGAGTCTTCCTCATCGCTGCGGGATGAGGGATCCTTCAACAGATCTAGTTCTGCTAGCAGTTTCACATATGCCACACTCTTCTGGAAACCGGGTAGGAAACGTTCCTCTTTCTGTCAAACAAGATAAAATTCTAGTGAGCCACGATTAATAACTTAACTGAGAATTAATACTAAATTTTTATCAAGAACCGTGGAGTTGTTATGAATAACTTGTAAGTGCTCTCTTGATAAGCTTTAAATGTCTTTTATTCCTAGTTACCCTTTATTCTCAACAACCCCGCTATACATCAAGACTCAGAGGAAGCAGTCCCTTCCTTAGCCAGACTTGCAAATATTCTCTTTCTTCTCAACCTGATTTACAAAATATGGAGAGACAGTTCCACTTTTTTACTCCTCTCTCTTTTAAAAAGTTTCTATGCCATGCTTTGAGCGATATATAACAGTTTATGGCCGTGTTCCTTATTGTCTCAGTGTACAGCCAACAGTCCAGAGGGTTCATCTCTGTCTCTGATCCAGCTTGTGGCCAGAGAAAATAAACTTTTTAAAAGAGAAGACAATCTCATCTTTCTCTAATGGAATGCTACTTTCGGCCCCTGATAACTCTTTCGAGAGTGTGCCCAGGCACTAACCACTAATAACCCTACTCCTATCTTCTCGAATATTACTTCGAAACTAGACAATTCTAAGCTACTTTAAACATTTTCATTACATGTTCTCCATTCCACAAAATACTCCGATTTGCCTGAGTTCTTACTTCGATTCCCATGTCACCCCTTCTGTGGTTGGCCATCACAAATCATTAAGATTTCGACAGAGTCAATAGCAGAAGAATCCCTGCACCTTTCATCCCGTATTTTGGTAGTTCTCCTCTCATTTACCATTTTGTCATTCATCATACTGAACTTCCACAGCAAAGCTTCTTGGCATAATATGACTTCCACCCTAACCTTTCCATTTCCCATATCAATGAACCAATAGTCATGCATCTTTTACTATCAGTAAACAATAGTTAGATCCAAAGAGCTACTTTCAATTTCCACCTCAACACCAAACCCCAGCCTTCTTGCTCACGATGAATAATAATTTTACGAAGTAATTCGAATAGACATCTGTAAAACCTAAAATTCCTGTCCAGAAATTTTGGAATGAGGCCTATGTCTGTAGATAACAATATCTCTAAACAATTATTCTACAAACATATGGTTTATAATGCATTATTTTTTATTTCATCATAAGAAAAAAAGCTTAAGTTATATATGTTTACTGTATATCATTCCTGGATAAACTGATTCTGACTATGTGTAATTTCATAAAAATCAAGAAATCGATTTTCTGCAGCATTAAAGAACTCTCTTCTTATACTTTTTAAAATTAAAAAGTAAAAATAGGAGCTCAAATTCTTTCAAGAATTCTTCATAATGACCTTCAGGTTTCCCAACGGTAGTTCACACAGTTCTCTTTTTGGTGTAGAAACACATGCCAACATTATTACTGTTTAATGACTTTGTATTTCTAGTGAAAGTCAGAAACATAATACATTCTGTTGAAGATTGCACAGAAGACCATGTCGATTTCGAACATCAGTGATGATGTGATAATAATTGCAAGTACGTACAACTAAACACTATGTTTCAATGCACGAATTCCTCACCTGCAGTTTCTCGTACACGGCTGACTGAACTTCATCAAACCACGTCTCGTTGGGAAGCTCGCTTCGTATCCTTAACACAAGCTTTTTCACAATTGATTCTTCTAATTTTAACCTAGGAGAAGCCTGTAACAATAAAGTAATTCACACAGGTAAAGTAAATTATATTACAAGACATATATATTTATTACCAAAACACCAATAGAATTTCTAAAGACTAAATCATAAAATAAAACTTAAAAAAAATAAGCTAATTTTCAATGAGTAGTGCTTGTCTGTTTACCCCTCGGTGCAAGTTAAAATAATTTCAGCATGTACCAAACTGTTCAATTGTTCATCAATTAGCAGACAAATTTCGGGACACTAGAAATGTTATAGACAAAAATCCACCCATATGACAAGACTGAGAGTCACGCAGAATTGCAAGAATTGCTCAATGCAGTCACACTTGAAGACTTCCTGGGATGCATGGAATCGTGGTAAATGCTCTGGAATCACCATACAGATGCTAAAAAAAAAAAGATACTTGGAAAGATATGGCAGAAACTAGTATTAGGATACCCTACATTGTTTATGGTCAAATTCCCAGAATTTCTAGTTAGATATCGTAACACAAAAAATTACAGTAAAACTATTATCTTGACTATTACACTCTTACTACGTCATACTACTTTTGACCAATAAAACGGTACAAAAGGACGTATTTCAACCAATCATGGCTGCTTATCGCACAATTTTATCGCGTCCCTAGCATTTGTTTCTTTGTTTGCCAACATTTGAAACTGCGCTGGTCTGGACGTCAAAAAAATATATATATAAAATTACAAATCACTCCAGTCGATGCACAGCAGTTTCAAATATGACTTGCATTGGCATTCAAGAACAAGAACTAATAAAAATCACTGATCATACCTATGCATCTTCTGAAATCCGATTTACAAATAAATGAAGAGCACGATTCAGAAATCCTGAATAAGTTGAATACACCATGTAGGCCTAAATCAACGAGTTCCACTTCTATTACGCACACGTCCAATATAACATCAATTGAACCACCAACCACATTCAAATTTGAAAATTGTATATTCAATAATTATTCCTTTTAAGATTATTCATTTGGAAATCCTGAATAAGTTGAATACACCATGTAGGCCTAAATCAACGAGTTCACTTCTATTACGCACACGTCCAATATAACATCAATTGAACCACCAACCACATTCAAATTTGAAAATTGTACATTCAATAATTATTCCTTTTAAAATTATTCATGTTTATTTTTTATGTCATCGTCGTTAATTAAAACTTTTCTAACACTTGTGTACAGTATATTAGTTAGGTTATGTTATAGCTTCTGCTATATGATATTATGGATAGTCACGTATCAGAGATTGTTTAATATTAAGATTTATTGAAAATCATCTGTCAAGTGACGTTGATTACTGGGATTTGGATAATTGAAGTGGAATGTTGCATTTTAATAAAAATGAAACTGAATCAACAATGCCTTCTTGACTAGTAACAGTCCACAGAGTTCAATGATGATTCCATAGTTGGCACAACTGATACCGGTAACAAGAAAACATATTCATAAAACACTACTGCCATATAGCGTAATGTTGAGATGGTACAATAATAATAATAATAATAATAATAATAATAATAATAATAATATTTGTCAGAAACCAGTGTACAAGGCCTGGATATGACATCGTCAGGTTCGATAGTGGATACATTTGAAGACAGTTGTATTTTCATAAGCCAATTAATATTTTATTGTATTGGAGTACTTTGTTACTTCTAATCTTTATATACTTTCTTCTAATCGTGTAATAGTCAATTAAATCCCACTCGAGTTTTGATTTTCTCTAGATAAATCAAAACCTCTAGTGAGATTAATGTAGATAAAAAAAATAATTTAATTTCGAAATACCTCTCAAAATTAAATATAATCATTGCAAGGGTTGTAAGATTTTATTCCTTTCATTTTCAATGTTCTACATTTTCAATATTATGATTTCTTTGGTACTCCAAGCTTGCAAATCCTAAAGAAGTCTTCAGAATCTCACCTCACTGCCATCTATATCAGTATTGTTTTTAAATTATAATGCAAAATCGTAACTTTGTGTGGTCATGTGTTTTCCAAAATCAAGTCTGGTCATTCTACTGATTTTGCTATACCGTACTTATAATTTGACATCAATGTAATTTCTGTTGAATGATATCAAATCTTCTAGATTACCAACCTCAGTAAATTACTGTAATACAGTCAAATGTCGTTTTATCGAATTTCTACGTACCCTGTCATTATTTATGTAGTTTTAACGAATTTCTAGGGACCCTGTCATCATTTTAGTTATACTGTAAGTTCGTTATACTGTAATATTGATCAATGATACTTTTTACACAAATGTCATAACTGTATGTTTTACTTTGAGAAAAAGTCTGCAACTTTTCACATATCTTCGTTGTAATGATCACATGTATCATGAAGGAAAAATTTTTATTTTCTTTATATTGACGTTCATACAACTGAAATAATTTAACATGGAACCTAATGCAGGTAATTTTTTTTTCGTTGCACTGACGAATTCATTAAACTGGTATTTGTTAAAACGACATTTGACTGTATCTCAATTCCAGTTTGAAGTCTTTCAATTATTTGCATGTTTATACCTCAGAATCTCATAACTTTTATCTTCGAAGAAGACAGATTCATTCCAAAACTTCGTAAAAGCAGATCTGATACAATAAAAAAACTTTACCAGAACAAAATACAGTAGTAACTAGGCTGTGTAAAGCTTTAGTTCTGTTTACCTTTTCAGATAGATATTGTTCGTATATACTGTAGGCAGCTTCCTTCATATTTTCCCACGTAGGGTTAGGAGGCTGTGCTTTCGCTTGCCGTCCATCTCCACTAACCTTCAGTTTCTGCAGCTCTATGTCTGATATTTGCTGCTCTGCAGATACACGCCAACCTACCAGAGAAAACACATGCATACTAAGGCTGGTGCACACAGAATCAGACACGACGTTTTGGCTTTTTAGTGTCTCACAATGCCTCGCGACAGCTTAGCATTGTCTACTCACGACAACTGAACTGCTGGCTGTGTGGGTTTGGAAAACTGTGTGGCCTAGGCTAGAAAATGGCGTCAATGAATGAGGACTGTCTATATCAGAAATTCTATTGTATTTGGTTATTATTTCTTAAGGACGCCTAATACACCTGAAAATCTATTCGACTAAAAGCCTCTTAAAATTAAATACTGCCAATGTAGTGCACAAAACGTCATTTTGTACGTTTATGACTACTTCACGAGCCACAAACATGAAAAGTATATTAAATCAATAATGAGTGACAGTATAGAGAAGAGAAGTAGCTCTACTACAAATTACTATTAATTATCTATCTATCTTCGTAGTGTAACCAGCTATTTGCTGACAACACGTGTTCCACTGTCCTGCGCTGCGGCGTCGTGGTCTAAGGCATCCCGCCTAGGACTTGCGCTACAGAATGCACACTGGTTCGAGTCCTCATGGGGGAAGAAATTTTATCATGAAATTTCGGCCAGTGTATGGGATTGGTGCCCAACCAACATCATGATGCACTTGGGGAGCTACAATAGGTAGCGAAATCTGGTTGCGAATGCTAGCTATAACGGCTGGGGGGATCATTGTGCTGACCACACGATACCTCCATTCTGGTTGTATGATCATCCACCTCTGCTTCGGCATGTGGGCGTGAGGCCAGCAGCCGGCTGGTCGGTCTAGGCCCTTCACGGGCTGTAGCGCCACGGATTATTACGTGTTCCACTATGTTTCACTAAGAATTTCCTCTTCTTACAAATGATGGGTAAAAAGCACGATGCTGGTTGTATATTTCAGCAGCCACATTCCAAAGATGAGGTGTATTCAGTATATATTGGAAAGAATTGTCCAAGGTTACAGGGATTGCAGATTTTAAATTAGTTCTATGGATGTTTGTGACAGGGCAGTTTAAGAGGATATGTTCCAAATCTTATTCGTTATTGTTGCACCAGCAACAACTACTAGAGTCAACAAGATTAAAGCAGTGAAAATACTTCTGAGTGATAATATGGCCTGTCCTGGCTCTTGCTAATAAACCCTCGTGGGTATTCACCTAGTGATGGTGAAGTAGCTTCAATCCTTTAGATTGAGTTAATAAATAATCAAGAGGTACTTACATAAGCTGTAAAAACATCTATTACAGCCCCACTCTTTTTCACTAACAATGATGGCTGATCTCAATGTAAAATTATTATTCACCTGGTTCTTTCATCTCATTTGCAATTTTCTCCCACATTTTAGAAACCACATCATTGTCGTGATATTTTTTTTTTTCAAAGTGAGATTGTACAGAACATATCTTTCCTGTATTAAAACAACTAATTTATCTGCATTGAACTCCATTCTGAATAATATGCACCACACAACAATAGTATCTGTAGACTGTGCAAGTTTGCAATTGTGGATATGACTATTCAGGCATGCGCAATATGCTACAAACATCACACGTCTGATCATAACCAAGTTCAAGCAGTCATTCCAATGTTGTCTCACCATGTCTTCTTGCAACCATTGCGCCGCATCTGATTCTGTGTATACCCTATCATAAGCAATCAATGGGAGACAAGTACTAACAGACGAAATGTAGCATTGTGCCGCATCTGATTCTGTGTGCACCCAGCCTAACAAAACAACCTGTACCAGTAAAAGTATTTGTGAACAATTCATGTCATTTACATAAAAGTAATAACAATACTAATAATAACAGTAATAATAATAATAATAATAATAATAATATCACTTTTCCCTCAAATTATTTGTAATATTTTGGGAAGAGAAATTGGGCTTATACCTTCAACGTTGAGGTAGAAGAAGAGATACGCCTGGGATCCAATGCTGGCCATGTAGTCAATGAAGTATGATAAGGCAATATTGTTCTTGAGCACAACGTCCAGTGGCAGCTTGAACAACTTGGTATCTGGAGTTAGCAGTCGACTCCAGTCGATGTGAGATGGCAAACCTAGCACCACACAAGAGAAATTCCACATTACATCACTGGTATACAAATCAACATAAATCACTGCTCTCAATACTTGTTTTCATTTCTGAAAATTCACAACCAAAAATTATAAATTTTGGTCCATGAAAGAAACTTCAGGAAGTTAAAGAGAAATTAAATTTACAATGAATTCTATTTCAGACAAAATTTTAGAACAACAAACTAGGAGATTGATTGGAGGAGGGGAAGGGAAGCCAACAAAATAAAAATGACATACAACATAAAAAAGAAATTTTGAAATTTAAAAAAATCTCATATTTTGCTATCACACTATGATCCCACAGTCAACAAAATAGATGGATAACATGTATATATTTATCAAAACAGAAGTAAGAATGAACACATTTAATTATACCTGTTATTGTTACTATTGCTCCAATAGCTCCCGTTAATGGTCTGGAGAAATTCGGATTTTACTTTTTTTTTTTTATTGTGTATATTCTTTAATTTTTTATTTATTTTTGTTTTGTGGTTTGATATAATAAGTTTTATTCTTGCTTATTTATTTGACACATTACAAACACAAAATGAACAGAGAACATCTATAAATCACTACAAAGCAAAGAGAAATTTCATTTAGTGAACATATTCCATTTTCTTTCCAATCAAAAGAAAAGCAGAAAGATAAATATGAAACAAAGGTGTGGAAATGATCTACCTGGATGTGTGAACAGTTCTCATTTCAAACTAATTGCAAAATTGTTGTTTTTTTTTTAAATAAGAGCTTATTTAATTTTGCACATGATATTTATGCAATCTTGTATATCCAGATGGTCTGTTTAAACTGAAATAACATTTTTTTACAGTGTAACGTTTATGGACTTAACATTTGAAAAATACGTTCACACTTTCTGTTAATATTGTTATCACTGATTAATTACAGTAGCTCATGGATGACTGGAATTGTGTGTTTAAAACAAAGTACCGTAGTTCCAGATCCAGCCAGTCGTGATAAAACATAAGGGAAAACAAATTAATGTAACATCGTAAAGAATTCATTATAATAACCGTATACAAGTGGGGGAGATTAATATATGTGGGGAGTATAAAACAGAAGTAATTAATTAATGCTAATCTAATTCTAAAGCACTTAACTCTGGTATTAATTTCCAAACTAATCCAATTTTCTCTAATAACACAGGCTATTTTAATTCATTACAATTTCAAACAACTCATTGGCATCATATCGATATGTAAATTGTTTTGACTATCAATTGTATTGTCGTCTCGACACAGGCCTCATGGAATGAGGAAGCAATTATGAAGTAATTAACGAAAAGGCTCCATCTTGTTAAATTTAAATGCAGAGAATATAAAGAGAGAAGAAAAGAAGTATCAAAATTTTATTTCACATCTCAAACATCCTTACGATCCCAACCATGCTCACAATAACAATCACGAATAGTATAAACATTTCATGCAATTATATGGGTTCGATGAATCCCCTGTCACTTTTTATATAAGCATTCTGTTTTTATAATACTTTATTTATTTATAAACAGTTGGATACGTGTTTGGAAAAAAAAATCGTAAGAATAGTAGGTTTTCAATATTATTTTAAGATCTTACAACTTATTTAAACATTCACCGATATGAAAAGTCCTTTGACTATGATAATAATATTCTCTCATTCCAAAATTTAACATAAATATGGCTTAAAACTTCAGAAATTTCAAACGCGCATTTATGCAATAAATAAAAACTGCTTCAGCTTATGTGTAAAAGCTGGAAATGTGAATAAATTCATAAACGTGGAAAGAAGGAAGAGTGAAATAATAACAGGTTAGAGAAATGTGAGCCCTGTAACAACAAATAGAAGATTAATGGTTCAAAAGCTGTTAGTGACACACACGCACGCACACACACAGACAGACAGACATAAAGGCTGATGTCATGATGATTTTATTATTCTAATTCTGCTCCCTTCTAAAAATAAAGTGCCAGTAAGCAAAACATGAATACAATTCTTATTACCTACAAACATACAATTAGCAACAAAACCGAGTTATGACTTGACTGTGTGTTTTCCCCTCACAGAAATAGCACAGAATGAGCCATTAGCCTGCAGATCCCCAATCATCTGAACATTCCGTGAGCTGTCCCATCAAGTAACATATCGTACCTTCCTTCGCTACTCGAGAATTAGTAGCAACCCGAGATTCTTCCTCACATACAGGTGAACTGTCACGGGAAACATTCGAGCCTGTATAAATCAACTAATTAATCAATATAAAACAAGTAACTTCACCCATACAGCACGCAAACTATCGTCCCTTACAAAAAAAAAATTACAATTAGAACTACACAAACAATAAAGATGACATATTTTCATATTGCGAAAGAAGTTCTCGGTACATGAGGTATAAGAACTTGGACTGAAATCAAATTAGAAGTATAAATAATTATTCATATAATCAATTTTTCACAGCAAATAACTTTTTGCTTGATATGAACTGTACCGTTTCATTTGTTATTTTATCCCACAAAATACAATGACTAGCAAAAATATCACTTTAAAATTTAATATAATTTTAAGTTTAAACATAATTTAGAATGAAATATTGCATGTTTATGACTAAAAGTATGCTTAATTGATTTACAGAATGCATTAGCTAGTGAGTGAATGCACTGTCCCTTATTCTCTTCACTTTCTTACACAACAACATGTCTCTTCACAAAGGGATGTATTTCTGCATGGAAAACTAGCGCCAGACCATCACAAACAATGCCAGATATTTTATTAACTTACTGCCCCCCTTCCTTTTAAAAATCAATGACACAATATGGGCTTAACTTATGTGCTTCATCGTCATCATCATCATCATCAGCATCATAAGTGAAGTTTATCCAGCTGGGAAGTTAGTAAAATTTTCTACAAAAAAAGTGTAGGGATTTTACTTATTAGTCACTATCTCAAAATCAGTGTAAAAGGTACGACTTTAGGAGTTGAAAGTTCATATAAGTGAAATCTTTAAGTTGAGTAGGACTGTAACAATGTTACTGCTAGAATTACTCCGTAATTTACACTTAAACTTCACTTTCAGTATTTTTTAAGTGATCGGTTTTTTTTTCTAGTCAGTGTACAAACAATTACAAAGAGAATTATAGGCTAGGACTAAATTGCTATTGAGTTTTTTTGGTGTCGAATTAAGATCAATTAATTGTTTACTCAAACTTATATTTCATGTGCAACATTCTCAGAGAAATTTCAGTTGTAAGTACTGAAAATGCAGACAATTCATCCATAATTTAGAAGAAATTTTTATATACACATATAAATAGCATTCCAAAACCGCTTCTTACATGCTGAAAACATTACTTACTTACTTATGGCTTTTAAGGAACCCGGAGGTTCATTACCGCCCTCACATAAGCCCGCCATCGGTGCCTATCCTGAGCAAGATTAATCTAGTCTCTACCATCATGTACCACCTCCCTCAAATCCATTTCAATATTATCCTCCCAAAGGTCTTTTTCCCTCCGGCCTACCAACTAACACTCTATATGCATTTCTGGATTCCCCCATACGTGCTACATGTCCTGCCCATCTCAAACGTCTGGAGCTGAAAACATTATCTTTTTGAAAGTATCACAATCAATTTTTCGCAGTATAATAATATTTCAATATAGTAGTAGAACAATTGACTATAGACTGAAAAGTTGCGGTTTCAATCCCAGATGGTGACGTGATTTTTAAACTTCCAGAACGACCTCGTAGTCCACTCAGTTTCCTGTCAAACTGTGTATTTTCTGGGGGTAAAAGAACACTTAATTCTAGTGCCGATGTAAAAACTTGCTCTATCTCCTGCTCTCAATGTTTATAATCAGAATTTATATTTTTACTTCGTATAGTAAGACAAAAATTATTGAACTTTATGGTTTCTAAAAAATTGAATTCTATTATCAGCTTAGCAGAATTTATTTATTCATATACTGTTTGTCAAACAAACAATTATACTGAAAAAATTATGTTTAGAACTGTCTTGTGTCAAAGTTTTTCCTTGTATCTCCAATGTACTCCCTACTAAGGAGTAAGAGGCGCAAAAAGGATAAAGCCCCCATGCTAGATTCTATTTGGAGATGATTTGATCAGCATTATGTCCACTATTTTATGAGAGGGTGAGAGAACTCTGTAGTCATTCTGGAAGTTATGATGAGATTTAAAAAAATTCTGACCCTATTCAGATTTGAAACTGAGTTATTTCACCCTATAAGCTGTTAGCCTACAGACACAGCCAACTCAGCCCATAGCAAACTTTGTGGTTGAAAGAGATTTCGCCATTCAAATGAGAAATTTATATGCAACACTACGTCTACAATAAAAACAAGAGACAAATGAAGATGATTTAACATTCAACTAAAAATTGACTGACGAAACAAAATGCTATATGCATAAAATGAAGAGATTCAACTAACCCACTGAATCAGAATCTGCTCCTTCTTTGAGTCGCTGCAGTCGATTTTCGATCACTTTCCGTACATAAAGAAGAGAGCTGAGCTGCTGTTTCACTGCTGCATCATCTTCACCACCTGAATCCCGTGATCTCTGCAACATCATCAAATCATTGTCACTTGCTGGTTCACAATTAGGTTACTTATTCAGGTTTGTTATTTGTGATGATTCTATACTTTTTGCATCAGACAAAACATTTCGCTGAATAGTCAGTGTTGGAGACTATCCTAACAAAGACGTAAGACATTCCAGTGGGAAATTCCCGGACCTCATTTAATTTTCATTTACGTTGTTGTATTCCATAGACTTAGCAATGGAGCTTTAAGATGTGAAACAAATCAAGAGTTACACAATTTTTCAGTGAGATGAGGTGAAGTCCAATTTGTTGGGGAGAACCAGAATAACCAAAAATAGAGCTAGCCCCCATGCTCCATGAGTGGGGCCCAAAGGAATGCCGTCCATTATGCAATCTGAAAGCTCCCCCCCCCCCCCCATTTAATGAGATTAAAAAAAAAATCAGCATTTAGTTTTATTGATCCATTTAAGAGAAACTACTACCCATGTATCACTTCCTGAGCCAAGAACTCCCTAGTGCTTATAGCCACTTCTCTTAGGTCTACTCGAATTGTTACAGTAGCTGCAGCGTGCAGCATGATAGCATATTACATGTTCTGAAAACATTATCCTACACCATTCCAGGGGCCTTACTGTTTATAATACTGGAGACTCAAATCGTGATTACCACTATCGCTATTATGTCTCATGGAGATTTCCGAAAATGTATGTACACACTAGGTCATGCTTCGTTCAATCTGGACAACTGATGAATTACCATTGAGCAGCATTTCTCAAAGTATGTTGTGTGAGCCCTATATATGATTTTAGATTTTATTTTATACTTAGTAGAAACTATAAAAATATATAAAAGTACGAACATTTGAATCAATAATAACAAGAAACATCACTGATAATAACAATAATAATAATAATAATAATAATAATAATAATAATAATAATAATAATAATTGTACTGAACAGCAAGATTTCAAAAGAACTAGATGATTTCAGTTGGAAGGTCAGAAGAAGAAGAAGAAGAAGAAGAAGAAGAAGAAGAAGAAGAAGAAAAAGAAGAAAAAGAAGAAGAAGAAGAAAATTGTTTATTACACATATTGTTATTGGGATATGCGTAATAATAAAAGTATTATTATTATTATTATTATTATTATTATTATTATTATTATTATTATTATTATCATCATCATCATCATCATTATTAAACATCTAAAACGGAAAATAATACTTATCACTTTCAACACTGGATTCTCCGCAACAGACAAAATGCTGAAGTATAAATGAGACCACACTTTCTGCCATAAAACCAGATTGCAGGCTTACAAAGACATTCGTCCCACTGAACAGAATTATTGAGATACTTGCTTTCACTTGCCTGTTAATTATTAAATACGAGGCGCATCCAGAAAGTAAGTTTCCCTATTTTTTTTTAAAAAAGAACACACACTTTCAGGAAAACATTTATTGGCAACAGGTACAGCAATGTTTCAGCTATTTTTCAACATAGCCACCATCAGAATTGAGACACTTGTCGTATCGTGGGATCAACTTTTGTATCCCTCTGTCATAGAACTCTGCCGCCTGTGAATGGGACCAGCGTGTGACAGACGTCTTCAGCTCTTCGTCGTTGCCAAAACGCTCACCGGAGGACAGGAATTTCTTGAGGTGCTGGGAGCAAGATCAGGACTGTAGGGTGGGTGATCAAACAACTCCCAGCCAAATTCCGTCAAAACAGCTGCTGTGCGCCGAGCTGTATATGGACGAGCATTGTCATGGAGGAGCACAACACTTGCAGTAAGCATTCCACGCCTCTTGTTTTGAATGGCACGTCGCAATTTTTGCAGTGTTACACAGTAACGGTCAGCGTTCACTGTTTCACCTCTTGGAAGGAAGTCAATGAGCAGAATCCTTTCCTGTCCCAGAACACCGTGCACATCACTTTCCGTACCGACAGCGTCTGTTTGAATTTCATCCTGACCAGAGATCCACTATGCCGCCAATGCATTGACTGCTGCTTGGTTTCCGGGGTGAAGTGCGAAATCCAAGTCTCATTACCCGTGATGATCCTGTCGAGGAACTCGTCGCCGTCATCATGATACCGTTGCAGAAATGTCAGTGCTGCTCCTAAACGTTGCATTTTGTGTTCGGGTGTCAGGTTTTTCGGCACCCACCTGGTACACACTTTTTTGAACAGCAGGTGGTTAGTGACAATCTCATGCAACAAGGATCGCGATATCTGCATAAAATGGCTGCTCAGCTCCGTAATCGTGAAGCGACACGATCATCATTGATGAGGGACGGTCGCCCACTGCGCTCTTCATCATGGACACTTTGACGACCTTCGGAAAACTGCCTACACCAGTGACGCACCATCTGCTTAATCAGGATGTTCGGCCCATAGACCTGACAGAGCTGCCGATGAATTTCAATTGGCGCAATGCTTTATGGATTAAAGAACTTTATCACCGACCGAACCTCGCAGGCGGCGGGAGAAGGAATAAGAGCTTCCATTTCGGACCACTGCTGCCACGCTACTGGCACCAGACGGGTCCTATCCGGCTGGCATGTGATTGATACGTCATAAATCTGTTACGCATGCGCAATTGACACGGCTAATTATGTTTACTTTCAAGGGGAAAAAATAGGGAAACTTACTTTCTGGATGCGTCTCGTACTAATAAAGTATTACAATGGTTCCACAGTTACACTTTTGGTTAAAAGAGGTTTAATGGTGGAAAAAGTATGAGAAACACTACTACAGAGGAAAGAGTTTACGGATGTGTACATACGACAACTGTGATCGCGATTAAGTCGAAATCTCGAGTAGAGACTGTAGTCTACCACGGGTATTAATTAGTGTTTAGTTACAGGAATTGATGAGAAGGACATCATTTGATTTGTGAGGGGATAGCCTATATATTTGCTTGTCGATAGCTGATCTTGCCCCATAGCTGATGAAAGGAATCCTGGAAAGGCCGATGAGTTGAACGTAGGGTAATAGGCTACTAACTGCACATGCAGTACACAGGACCTCCCACTCTCCCTCTCTACTTCTCGCTCCGCAAAGAAACAGCTCAGGAAGCAAGGCAGGGGCAGTAACTTGTAACACTTTATGTGGGAAACCCTTTTTTTTGTGTGTGTGTGTGTATGTGTGTTTAGACAATAATAGTTCTCTCCCTTAAATTAGAATCTCTCCATTTTATAGACTATGGGTTAGTAAAACTATACATGCTAGTGTTATTTTACTTACAATTAGTTTCCTAACTTTGAAACCAGTAACGAAATAATCTACTCTTAGCTAAGCAAGATATGCATATGATGAGAGTAAAATAAAAGTTAATAATAATAATAATAATAATAATAATAATAATAATAATAATAAAAGCAGTAGTAGTAATAATAAATAATTAATAATAATAAAATAATAATATAATCAGTGCTTTTTTTCTGGAAAAAAGTTTTCCAGAACTCTATCGCTCGATCACATTATACAACAAAAATGTAGGTTTAAAAATTATTAGGCCTACATACCTTATATTACAATAAGTTCCAAACGGAGCTCATCTATTTTAAGCATAACGGAAATTTTGCGATTTCTAGCTATAGTTTCAGGATCAATAACAGAAGATGGCAGCACTAGATTGCATGAGTTACTTTTGCACCAACGATAATGAGAAAATGTAAACTCTTGGACTCGGCAGTGAAGGCAATTTTAATTTTCAATTTCGCTTATAAAATATATCTCATTGGAATTTGTAATGGCAAAAAGTTTACCGGAACGCGTTCCGGACCGTTCCTGCTGAAAAAAAGCGCTGAATATTTATTATTATTAAAATTCCATTCCACACCCTGGTTCATTTTTGCACCTGAAGAAAAATAGTATGAAATCATCATTGTTTATTAATAAACTCAAGAGTTCTCTACTTCCTTAACAACAAAAATAAAATAAACTTTGTACAAAATGTTATGTGTTGAAATTTGAATTCATTATTAATTACAACTTAATTTTGAAATTAATTTTTCAAAATTTCCACCACCATAGTTATTGCAATGTATGAAACTCACCAGTTGAGCAATTTCTTTACTGATCATGTCCTTGGTTGCGTTGAGTTCCTCTTGGTTATCAGTGACCCGCAGTGCAGTGAGGAACACATCACTCGTCATAGGAATGTCCTTGCACTGAAACATACAAAATATGCACGAATATAATAAAAATATCTGTGATATTAACAATTTTATTATGTGTGCTGATACGTTTGGATCAAAAGGATTAACAAGCAAGAATCTGTGTTCATAAGATGGAGAACAATTCCCCCTTGGTGTATACTTTTCTTTATTTCTTAAGTATTCCTGATGATGCAATGTAGATTTCACAACACTGCTGCTGATTTTATTGCATACACAAATTACAAACAGGGCCGTGGTCTGTCAGTGTTACAACCAAACGTTTCGTCCACTACTCCGGTGGACATCTTCAGTGCGTGGTACATGTGTGTGGAAAGATCTGCTGTGTGTATCAGAAACTCGCAATGAGACTGGTGGCACGTCGATATTTAAGGTTTGGGACTGTTGTTGCTTCTCGTTATCGCCACGGTCCGCACCAGTGGCTTCGGTGTTCTGATTGTTTGTCATAGTGTCTAAAAATACGCATCCTATCAACGCCGGCCGTGAAAGCCTACATTCTATTATTACAAACTTTTTTACTTGTAAAGTATTGCTATATACTTCTGTGGAATAAGCTCCTAGTCTTATTCCCCTTTTGAAGAACCCAATTTCTCCCCTCCCACCAATGGCAAGGCCCTTAACTTGCCATTATTTAACGACTCTATAAGTGGGTCATGATCTCGCTAGTTCAGAGAAAAATAGACCACTTAGTTCCTCAGAGACAATCTAGACAGGTGGTGGATCTACATTACACTCGTAATAAATGATAGAGAATTGTTGGGATGTCATAGCGAAACTGGAGTGTCCAGGAAAGTCTTCTGTGTTGCCTGGACAATGGGCTTGTCCAACACAACTTACAAATTCGAGGTGGAGCAGGATTTTGAACCCGGCCTCCTGGTTTATAAATCCAATATGTTAACACAGAGCCACCTTGGCAGAAGATTTTCAACAGGATTTTAATCCATGAACAATGGATCTTAGTCAAGCATGATGACCACTTGTCCAGTGAGGATGATTTAATCCTTCAAATAGGAACATTACTAATATCAGCATTGAGATGAATTAACAACTTACAAGCCATATGATGATCTGATTTATGTAGTCGGGATCTGAGATTAGACTGAACAATGGTAGGACGACAGTGCTGACTAGAAGCTCCCTCAGCAGGAAGCGGAGAGGTTTACAGTGGAAGTCATCCACAGGAAGCAACAGGAACAGCAGGACCTCGCTCACATCCTGCAGGTACTCTATAAACAAAAAGACGTGCAGCTACATGAATTACACAGCAACATAATGCAATGTATGTATAACAGGTGCAGCAGGCAGTTGCATGTGGCCCAGAACTTGGCATGAGTGTGAGCAGGAATAATTTTTTTAAGTTTCTACTACAGTATAATATATAAGGCATGATGGTATTTTACAGAAGTAGCCAATATAAAAAATTAATTAATATTAAAATAACAAACTCTGGTTCATTAGAAACGAACATATCTAATACATTAAAGTGAATGTGGGTATGTATGTATGTATGTATGTATGTATGTATGTATGTATGTATGTATGTATGTATGTATGTATTTATTTTCTTTTTTTTGTATATCAACATGCTCCATTACATTGGAGTAATACTACATGCTTTACATAAAATATTACAATAATTAGTTACATAATTTATGACATAAGAACAAGATATTTACAATTTTGATTGAGATCTTGAAATTCTTATAGATACAAGTGTTGCCTAATTGTACTTCTTCTATTTTAGATTACCATCATTGTTAGTATTATTTCTCATTTCAATTACTGTTACATTTTGCCAAATTCTATGGATTTTATAAATTTTCTGAAGCTTTTGAGGTATGTTGTTGTGAACTGATCAAAAGGTGGAGGCCAGGTTTGACCTGTGTGTATTATATTAGCTCGTAGAATTCTTCTTTCTTTTGTCAGTGTGGCACATCTTAGTAGTATATGGTTGACTGTCTGTTCTTCTTTTAGTCTGCAAGGGCACGTTGGTGTTGGAATAATCTTGAATCTGTGAAGGTACGATCTTGTGAAGCCATGACCTGTCACAATAGACGTAAATTCTGCCCCGACAGGTAAATTTATCTTCAGTCTGTCTTTAATTGATGGGAAGAATGATTTCGTTATTGCACCTTTAGTTGAGATAGTCCACTGCTCTTGCCATTTTCTTAAGGTCTTTTCTCTCTCTTCTGTTAATATGGTATCTCTCGGAATTTTGTTATAAACTATTTCTCCTTCATCTTCTATGGTGGCTTGTTTGGCAAGACAGTCAGCTATTTCATTCCCTAGTATTCCGACATGGGCCTTCACCCATCTAAAAAGCACTGTCCATTGCTGTCTCTCCAATTTTTTCAGTTTTTTCTTTATGTTTTCAATTATTGGATTATGTTTATTTTTGTTCTGTGAAGTGTCTAGTGTTACTTTGCTGTCTGTGTTAACTACTGCAATATTCTCTGTTTCTTCTGTTATTTCTACATTCTCAATATGTTGCAGTGCCTTCAAGATTGCTATTTGTTCTGCCTGATTGCTAGAACATTTTTCATGCAGTTTGTATTTGGATCGGTGGATGATCATGTCGTTCTGGATTATGACTGCAGCACCTCCAACTTTTCCTCCAATTTTAATTCCATCCGTGTATATATCTATTTTCTTTGCCGTATCCTCCATAGGCGCTCTTATGATGTATATACTGTATGTATGTATGTATGTTCTCTATTATAAATCTACACGATTTGACTGTATGCTGTATTCTGTATATACGAGGGTATGCAGAAAAGTAGTGCCTCCTTTTTTTTTTTTTTTTTTTTTTTGTCTCTTTGATTTTGATGATGCAGTGCAGACAGAAGTGAGGCTGTGGTTCATTACGAGCACAAGCAGACCAACGTTGCACAGTTGATCATGATAAACAGCCTTCAATCTCCAATGAATGTCTATCAGGGGCACATTTTCTCCTGTTAAAAAATCGATCACAGCACACTGTTTAAGATGTACCTACATAGTGCTGGTACACGCCGCCATGTTTCAGGCTATAACTCAGAGCTTTCTATTGGCAGAGATACGAAACTTGCGTCACTGAAAGCAGAAAATTCACTGAATATAATGGACTATCACTAATATTTTTAACTATATTCACAGCGACAAAAAAAAAAAATAGGAGGCATTACTTTTCAACATGCCCTCGTATATAATAAAATTATATAATTAATATTTTCTGTATTTGTAAGATGTCATTTATCAAGTCATATTTAAATAACCGGGTATGATATAAGCAGGCATACATTGGTTAAGGGATAAAAAATCCTCCAGTATATAATATCACAAAGCCTGACACCAATCCCTATCCTGAGCAAGATTAATCCAGTCCCTACCATAATATCCCAACTCCCTCAAATCCATTTTAATATTATCCTCCCTTCAACGTCTCGACCTCCCCAAAGATCTTTTTCCCCTCAGGTTAGGGTGTTAGTTAAACACCCTATACGCATTTTTGGATTCACCCATACATGCTACATGCCTTGCCCACCTCAAACGTCTGGATTTAATGTTCTTAATTATATTAGATGATGCAAGCAGTAATTCTTTCTGACTCAAAAGCAGCCATTTTAGCTATAACATCCACTTTAACACCAAAAAGTCAACAAATTCTTCAGTGATGGAAATGCCTATTTCATCTCAACAACCTACAGAAAAAAATAGTTTTTCAATGGATACCAGCACACTGCGGATTGACTGGCAGTGATGCTGCTGATTATCTTGCCAAAAAGGGCTGTGGCACTATTCAGAGACCTACTACACAATTATCCTATTATACAACCAAAAGAATGATTACTTCACAATACCACAAAATTATAACAAATCATCATCTCCAAATTTCCAAAAATAAAAGGCGGGAATCTGTCTCAACCCAAAACATCCCTGGATACCCAAGGAAGAATGCAGTTGCAATTTTTAGACTGTTTATGGGCCACGACTGTTTGGCCAAGCATCTCCACAGGATTGGAATATCTCCTTCACCACTCTGCCCCTTATGTGATCTTCAAGAGGAAATGGATCAAAATCATCTTCAACACTGCCCAGCCACTATCAATTTGGCGTCCTTGAGTGAAAAATACTGGAGAGCGAGACAATTAATGATTTCGTTGTCAGAAATTCAGCATTAGCAAACAACAACACTATTAGATGGTGCAAAAAAAAAAACCATTTCAGCCACTTTACAGTTTTAGCACAAGAAATGGTATCACCAAACATATCTCGCAGCTGGCAGCATTCTCAATTAGAGCACACATTTTGAACACGCTTAGCATTGCAAGTAACAGCTGCAAAATCCTCTATGATCTTCATATAAAAAACTTCACTGACAAAGTCAACACAGCATAAAGATGTCGTTACAGTCTGTGCAGTAGACTGTTGACAGCATTTACACAATGAATATGCTCCCATAGTAAAGTGTGTGTAGGTAGATATTTCAAAGGAAGTGAAATATCTTTGTCTGCAATAGACTGACGTTTCTGCAAATGCAATTTGTTCTATAACTAATCACGATTTTCGCGATGCTTAACGTGATGCAAAATTGCTGAGTTTTGCACCATGTCATAGACGTAGAAATATGTAACGTTTTGGCACTATGCATGAGCTGCTTCTCCCCAGCTCCTGACAATGGAGCCACTGGATAGATTCCCTTTGCCTTGCTTTCCCGGATGATGGCGTTGATATGTGTATGTGTATGTATGTATTTATTCACACTGCAATGGATATATACTCGGTGGCAGTGGTAACTAATTACACTCAATAATGACAATTAATAATAAACACAACTAATAAAAAACAACAATTAATAATAATAATAATAATAATAATAATAGTAATAATAATAATAATAATAATAATATAATAATAACAAGGAGCATCATAAATTAAATGAAGCATGGTCAATTAAAATAACATTTAAAGTAAATCTAATTTGTATCTTAACCCTAAGTTCGAACTAAGACCCACGAGTGTGACAGGTTCATATCTGCACAAGTACCTTTCGACACTAAACTTATTTCGCTGTCAACTCACTCACTGCACTGATTCTACCTGATTTCACTAACACTTTTAACCATTTCACTGTTCAAATACTTTGCACAGCCACTTCACTGACACCAACACACTTCACTTACACAATAGACTTCAATGACACTACACACTTCACTGACACTACACACTTCCTCACTGATAGAACACTTCAAATAACAAGATATCAATTACACCTTTTAAGTAGTGTGTATAATATACTACCGTCTATTAATAAAGTCCTTAAGCCTATTTTTAAATACATTTATGCAGTAGCATCAGCATTTTTAATTCGGGGAACATATTCAGATGGGTAGAACTTAATCAAGATGAGGAATGATATGCCCTACAGTATTAAAATTGTTTGACGAAGAAATTATTATTAATATCGGTACCGGTATTCACTAATATTAAATATTAGTGCTTAATATACAATTTATTTTCTATTTACATGTGAAACAAGCTTGCGAGGGTAATGCAGCGCATTCCATCTCTCCTAAACTCCTATCCTCACCTTCCCATGGTGCAACCTGTTTTTAACAAACGAGGCTCAGGGGACTGAATCACAGGTGGTATAACTCTGCAATGCTTGGGAAAAGTGGCATAAGTCAGTTTCCACAAACATTTTTTATTAATTTATTGAAAACTTACTGGAACACCTGCTCGCTTGGGAAAAGAGACATAAGTATTTCTCCCATTACAATAATTCATACAGAAGAAAATCAAATCGACATAAACCAGTGTGAAGGCAGTTTTTTTCCTTCTCCTGTAAAATTAACATTTTTGACTTGTGCCACTTTTCCCGAGCACTACAGAACAGTTCCATCAAAAATAGAGGAAATGCCATTTCAGCATGCTGACCTGCCATGGTATGCATAAGCATTCCATAAGTGGTGAAGAGGGGCTATGGTCAGTGGATTTGTCTGACAATCCTCACAGCTAGATCATAAGGACTCACTAACCAACGGCAGGTGTGGTCCTCCGAACAATTTGGGGGTTGCGTGTAGGTGATATAAGTGCCTTAATATAAGAATAGGTTGTCTCCATTAAAACAGTTATACTGTTTGCTACACCACTCTCCTATATTGGAAAGCAAAAGAATTAATGGCTTTATTGCCAAGAACTCAGCAACAGCATGAGAAATAAAAATAAATAAAATGAAGATAAATTTAAAGAAGATATAAATAAAGCAGTAACCAAACTCACGTCTCTCCTGGTCTTTTTCTGTGCAGACTAGATCACGACACAACAAGTTGTCCTCCATAGTAACTTCCAGATCGAAGAACAAGGTCTCCAAATCAACTGGAGGCTTCGGTGAAGTGGAAGCATTGTTTGTCACGCCCACACTGGTCTCATTGCTAGCTGGTCCAGCAGGAGGCTCCAGCTGCTTTCCAGTGGAACTGCCACGCTCCGCTCTCTTATTCTCTGCTGCATTAACAAATCATCACTATGAGACTCATAGCAATTGCCAAGGAAATAATCTTAACAGTAATTTCACCAATTACAGGGTCTTAAATTTACTCAACAAAAGAAAAGAAAAAAACACACACGCACGCACGCACGCACGCACACGCACGCGCACGCTCACACACACATCCACATCATAAAACAACAACCCATTTCGTACTTGTTTTGAATGTTCCAATGTCGAAAATAAAATAATGGAATTTCGTGATCAATGCATTTACGATTCTGTGATATTTCTAAAAGAAAAGTGTTTAATGCAAAAAATTGCCAAATTTGCAAAAAAGGGGAAAACGAGCAAAATTCGTGAGAAATTGCAATCGTAAAACGTGTCTACAGAAAGGGTCTTGTTCATAACTATAACAATTTTAACTCTCTAAATCATGTATAAATTCGTGAAAAAAGCATTCGCTAAACTCTGGTGACCTTACTTATAATAATTACATTCCTGTACTAGAAATAAAAGCATCCAAATTCTTACGATGTATAAACAAGTGAATAGAGAAACAATCACCTGGCTCTATAGCTGCCACTACGGAGGTGGATGGCCTGAGTTCCGTGGAGGGTTGTTTTTTATGCCTGGATCTCTGCTGTTTCATCTTTGCACGTGCTTGACGAAACAATCGGAGATGTGATGCTGCATCATCAACCAATCGGGTAGTCAGGTAGGGAATCCAGTCCACCTCCTTCATCCTGGTGACAACATCTTAACAATGTAGCAAAGTGAGCAAGATCAAACCGCAATTTTTTATAAGTCCCTTAATTCTTTATTACTAAATATACGGACTTTGGAATTCAGAAATCAAATGCTTCTGCTTCTGAGATTTAATAATAACAAAATTGCAAATAGAGTGAGGCAAATACAACTTACAATTTAAAACATCTTCTAGTGTGTATGAGTCTGTGTGCATATGCAATTAAGTCAATAATCGACAGCATTTAAAAAAGGCATAAATTTAAAAATACAGTAGAACTTCATTTATACATTTAGCACTCATGCTTTCTTTTTTACATTAATTCGTTTTCTTTTTCTGAGGTCCCGGCAAAATTCCTATACTTTCCACGTTAATTTATTTCGGATGTAGTTCGTTTTCTAAACTTAAGCGATTGTACAGTAATACCCCGAGAGATATGAAACTTCACTTATATGTTCCAAATTAATTTTGCTCCACTCCACTTGGAAATCTGTGGAAATGCGAAGATCTTCATGATTACCTCAACAATTCTGTATCCTTCAATGACACTATTATTGCTTTAGAAACAATGAAAAGCTTCGTAACATCATAGTGTAACTGAACAAATTATGGAATTGTTATCACAATTTGAGGGCATGGTTTATTTCTTAGGAGAAAACAGTTCAAAATAACCGACATATTTCTAAAATAATCACATGCTATTAAATTAGGGTTACCAGATTTTTTCATAATTTCCGGGGACAGATATCGGCATAATACGAAAAAACTACTCTTAACATTTTTATTAGTCTTCTTAGCTGATGTTATACCACCAGCATTCCATTGTAAGATGTTTAGTTGATTCTGTACCATTAAAGTAGTCCCCGCCTGGAGATCCGATTGGGGGACTATTTTACCTCCGGATAATTTTACCTTAATGGTACTCATTTCATATTGGAGTGGTTAAATGGCAAGTTGTAGCCAATTTAAGTGAACACCATATTTTAATGTTTTGGTGGCTACTTCATTCAGACACAACCCCCAGAATGTCTGGAGGACCACACCTGCTGTTGGTTGACGGGTCCACTGGACCTAGTTGGGAGATCTTGTTGATCACCAACTTTCCCTCCTTAAGCCACTGGAGGACGATTTTAGTGCCATAGCAGGTCAGCACTAGGAACAGAAAAGTAGGAAGGGTATTAAGGAAAGTGAAATAAACCCCTAGGTCTCGAATGCTCTAATACTGTCGGGGTCGAAGAAAGTAAGAGTTCAGTCAGAGGACTGGATAGGAAAGGGTAAAGAGAGAATTAGGTATTGAATAGAGGAAAATTATACCAAATTCGGTCATTAATTCATCAAGCTGACCAGTGCTAATTGATAAGTAGCCCCTCCCTTTAGTTCAGCTTGTAAAATTATGCTTACTAACAGCTGCACCACAGGAAGGTAGGGATGGGACATTGGGTATTTGTCCAGGTTGGTTCCTTAAAGCCTTCGATGGGAAGGATTAATGGCTTTCCCCCCTGTATTTGACAAATACCGTTTTGCAACCAATCGGCATAATACGAAAAAACTACTCTTTTTCTCAAGGGAAAAAATGGAACTCTCTGCATCATAATCCACAGTTAATTCCCGATTTACCACGCAAATCGTCTGTAGCTGCATTTAGATTGGCAACAGGCCATGACTGTTTGGCCAAGCATCTGCATAGAATTGGAATATATCAGTCTCCTAACTGTCCATTATGCAACTCAAATCAAGAAATGGATTCAGAACATCTCAAAATCTGTGCATCAGTGGCTAACCATGACAATATATTTGAAAAATATTGGAGTGCAAGAGGTCAAATGACTTTATTGTCAAATGCCTGGCATTAGAAAACAACAACATTTTTATTAGTTTCACACATTCACTTATATTGTCTTTACAAACTTTAAAAAATTAGAACACTAGTTCTTTTTACATATTAAAATATTAATTCTACTTCAACTGGTAATGAATTTCTTAAATCAGTCTTCCTGAATCCAAATAGTACACCAAATTCCTGATATGTTGAAGTTGGTTAAGTTAGCAAGCATGGCTTGAATAGTTTCTAAACTCATTCTGGATTTTTGGGATGCCCACATCATGTTCATTGAAGAAAAAACTCTCTCCATAGAAGCATTACTTCCAGGAAGACTCGGAGATGAAGAATTAAATCAACATTTGGAGTTGTGCACAGGAAATCATTTCCCCAGACAAAAATTAAAAAATGTCAATCAATTTTGAGCAAAGATCAGCATTTTCATCATTCTACTTACTGTTTTCTCTGAAGTCACATATTTCTTCAAGCAAGAAATTTCATAAAATAAATTACTTCATCCAAGTTAAGTCCATCTATAATTGAAGAAAAATAATGTGCCGTCTCTAGAAATTTTCCTCTTTTTGGAGGATATTTCAGCAATATACATTCCACAGGTATCTTGATTTTCATAAAATTACAATAATTAACACTGAAAATGCAGGGATATCTGGGGACAAATTATTAAATTCAGGGACATTCTGGGGACGAATTTTGTTTGGGAACAAAGAGCAAAATTCAGGGACTGTCCATGGGAAAACAGGAACGTCTGGTAACCTTATATTAAATAATACTATTTGAGATGTTATTAAATGTCATTTCAGTTATACGTTTTTCCCACTTATGCGTTATTTTCTTCAGACCCCATAAAAACGTATAAATGAAGTTTTACTCTATAAAATGTTCAATGAATTCATTATGAACATAATAAAAACTACTGTGGTTAATTCATTCCAGTATAAAATACACATTTCACTCTAAACATATGACATTGAACATCATCAATCATCATCTCTATTCATCTTTATAACATTCAGTGTATATTATTTATTTTCAATAAATTTTTATCATTTTGACAGCTACCACATCTTGTCGCAGAATATTATTATTATTTTTTTTAAATTTCATTATGTATTTTTCTAACATTAATTTACATTTTCTTTTTTGTTCATTTGAATTGATTAGGATGCCGATTATTTTAAATCCAAGATTTGGACGGTTAACATTTCTATATACTACTTAAAAAATTATTTTTAAAAAGTGAGTTAGCAGACATACAAAGAAACTGAATTTCGTTTATTTTTTACTTTTATTTTGTTGGGTTATTTTACGACGCTGTATCAACATCTGAGGTTATTTAGCGTCTGAATGATAATGCCAGTGAAATGAGTCTGGGGTCCAATACCGAAAGTTACCCAGCATTTGCTCGTATTGGGTTGAGGGAAAACCCCGGTAAAAACCTCAACCAGGTAACTTGCTCCGACCAGGATTCGAACCCAGGCCACCTGGTTTCGCGGCCAGATGCGCTGACCATTACTCTACAGTGGAAAATTTCGTTTATCATAGGTTATAATTGTCATATGTGAAAAACTGTATTAAGATAGTGAATTCAGTGTAGAACAGTATATTAATTTAGTTTCTTTCCATAATTATTTTACTTCATTTTCTCCCCAACTTTTTGGTTGCAAGGAACATGTCAATCATAGTTATGCATTACCTTCCAGCAAAAGTGACGATGACTTTCTGTGCAGTCTGCCGGATCTCATGAGGAAACTCCCCTTCTGCACTCAGCCGATCATACCAAGGACAAACATAATCCCGCAGCACGTACCCAATTATTTCCTGAAGTGACTCGTCAATTATTTGTGATCCAGTGAGGCGGCGATCAGCCTTAAAAGATGGTGGGGGAGCTTCCACAAGCTGCACCACCTGTTGATGAAAGAATAATTATGTCAGTTGAAAGTGTAGCAATGCACTTCACAGATTTCTGTACCTTCAAAATGTTGACACATTTCTTTTATGTCTGTCTCAAATCCAGTTTTAGGTACACAGTTCAGAATTATAGAAGTAAAAGATATTACAATTGGCTGCTCACCTTACTAAGACCAGGCTTACAGGTATCTTGTCTGGAGCGATATACAGCAGTGTAGTACTTTTGTGAAGAATCGCCATGTTTCAAATACAAGAATGTCAGACCTCTGAAAACACACAAAGAAGTTTGTAAACTTTCACACTAAACAGTAGTACGACAATCTAAACAAGAACTCTAGCACCTTAACAGACACTACATTCTTATCAAGTCTTTCCTTCAGTCTTTTCTTAAAACACACAACGATATAATTTTATAAGTTGATGACAGTTCGTGTGCTTAAGTGCTTCAGAAACACGTTTTTTTTTTATTTTATTAATTCTACCCACAGCTGCAATATCCAGTCTGTTAATGTCGAACTATCATCTATTAATATACTTCCAACACAGCATACCATTGCTGAATTATTTTGAATACATTGCATGAATTATATTGATGATATAATACAGATACATTATTATGTTTGGCTCTAATTTGACTGGATGGTGTGACTTTTGGTGTTCCAAATAAGTACTTCAGTACAATTCTTGATGTTCATCCTCCTCCAGTTTTGACACTGAATTGCTAGCTATTGATAATTAAATATGTACCACACCTATATGCACATAGAATTATTCCAATTCAGAAACAACTAAGTAAACTAAAAGAACTCCAAAAGGAAATAACATTTCAATGGATACCTAGTCATTGTGGTATACCTGGAAACGAGAAAGTCGATAATATTGCAAAACAGGCAACATATTTGGAACCAAGACCTCTTCAAGTGATATCTCTATCCAGTGCTTTTGCTTCAGTAAAGTCTCATTTTACAAACCTATGGATCAACAATTGGCTCTCTTCTGACAAAGGAAAAATTTTACAGTCTGTACAAAAGAAACCAAATGACCTGGAAATGTACAAAAACCTGCCCAGACATGTTCAAACATTTTTAACAAGAGCCAGAACAGGTCACACTGTCACTCAATTGTACCTAAACCGATTTCAGATTTCTGATAATCCTACTTGTTTGTGGTGTAATAATCATAATGAAGATCTGGAACACATTCTTCTATACTGTCCATCCATAAACCACAAAAGAAGTAAATTAAAATCATCAGTACCAGTTGCAGAAGACACAGCCCTGCAGTATATATTGACTACACCCCAACTCTGGCTACTAGCAACAGGCATCTATAATGAACACCGATCAAAATAACCCTCATTTCTCGTGAAAAACAAAAACTGAATAGACTACAGTGGACTTTATGTTGTCAGCAAACAGCTGGATACATTCAGAAGATTGATTGAAACATATACATTATTATGACGTGAGACAAGAAAACAGTGGGTTACTGGTGGCACGCTCCCTGCACGGTCTGCGATGCGTGGGCTGTTAGAGGTGCGGCGTATAGATCCTAAGTCACCATATGGCATTTGCTGTAGTCACAAGTCATGTTATAAAAGTCTTGATTCTTCAAGTGTACAAAGTGTATAAAGTTTAGTGTTATTGTGTATTTAGATAATGCCTACCAACAAATTCTCATTGCATGTCCATGTCAATGAGGGAATTACGGCATATTTTTGGTATGACACTAATAAGTAATCATTTGTGAACTCTGTGATTTTTATTTATGGGGAACACTAAAAGGTAGAGTTTATAGGAAATATCCTCATTCTATAGATGAACAAGAAGAAATCGAGGCTATCAATGATGTGGAACTTCAGTGTGTTGTTCATTTGTTTATCATGTCTGTGGCGGCAAATAGGGGCCATTTTTAGCAACGACTTTGAGCATGGCAAGTCCAAATTACTGAACATTTATTGTTAGTACTTTTATGTATTGTAGAAATGCCGGAGAAATGGTTACACGCTCACCAGAAACCACACTAGCAGTGGGTCACGAGTCACTTGCCATTTTCTCACCTCATATCATAATAATGTCTCTGTACATTATCGTTAACAATAAGCATTAAAGGAGGAGTTTTTATGCAAAATTATTATTATCATTATTATTATTATTATTATTATTATTATTATTATTATTATTATTATGCTTCAATTTGTAATTAATTTGGGCCATTGTTTGGCATCCAGATATTATATCATAAGACTTTTTAAATGAAGTTACAAGTTTACTGATTAAATCAACCTTGATTCATTTTTAATTAGGTATTTCCTCTAATTTTTAGAGGTAACATTTGACTCTAAAGAGCACAAATAAAGACTTCTGTCTCAGAAAACAGTCCACCATTTGCTGCTGCTGTTGCCGTCACTATCACCATCACCATTTTTTGACTTACGTACAAACAAACCAATGCGAATTTTTTACATTAAACATATTTTTTTTTTTTAGATTCTTAACTAAAATAAGACGCTCACAAATAGTGGAACTCACTGGTCATGTAGTTTGATACAAAGGTACTATTTATGATACAATACAAAAAAAATGCAATTCCAGATGTCATAAAAGAGACAAATATGCATTATCATACTGCAAATCAAATCCGAGTCTAATGCACTTGTAGTGAAAAACACAAAAACTTGATTTCAAAATCTGGAAAATATTTATGTATTCAATGCCTACCTACTTCACTTGCGTGATTCGGGTTCCGCATATTGCGGATAGATGGCAGGACTGTGACTCATTTTCAAATTACACACTACTTTGACGGGCCATGCTGTACATGATGTGTATCTGTGGGGAGAGAGTCGTGTACTAGGGTGTAAGTGTAGTGTAAGAAATGGGTGGGAATGATGAAGATGAGGAAGGGAGAAGGAAAACCTGTGCTGGCATGTAGCCTACTCCTGTCGAATAGCACCAAGTGGGCTGCAAGGCTTAACATCCCCATTCGATGAATGAATCACTATCAACAGTGATATATGCCTTCTCTTTGCGAAGAGATTTGGAATTTAAGCCAGACATATTGGTGCACAGTCTAGTGATCAGAAGTTGTGCACCACCACCTCTCCTAGTCCTGAGGTAGAAATTTTACACGAAAATTTTTGGCTGTGCTGGGAATCGAACTCAGACCAGCTAGTCTGGAGGCAGACGCGCTACCACAGAACTAACTCGGCGGACAGTCTGGAAAATATTAACGCCATTATATTATGTGCGTAACTTACCCAACAAGGAACACGGGCACTGATACTGAAATAGTGACGCACCACCAGAGTCCAAATGTTGTGAGACAGAGTGTAAGAACGAGGACAGCCCAAGCGATCAACGAGACGTTCATCTGCAATACAAGAACACTATTAATCCTCTACAGAGATTATTCAGGATCAAATTATGGTGGAACAATAATGGAATGAAAGTGATAGGGAAAGCAGAAGTGCTCTGAAAACAGCTTTGTCTGTCACAACTCATAGAGAATCTGCCTCCCTTACTTATATTACTTCAAGAACTCTCCGAACATGTGGTTAACATGGCGCAAGGTTACCATTCAAAACAGCATTGGACAAACACAAGAGGATACTTACCCAGTCCTTATGTAAAGTAGATAAATTTCTACTACAAACTTCGGTTCATAGCTAAATCACTCATAAAGCAATTAACTTACATGTAATCTCAATATTTTTTACCGTCCTTGAATAAGCCTAGCTTTGATAGGATCTACCCAGTACATATTCTTAACTCTCAACGTAGTATATCTGCAGGCTATTCAGTGACATTTCAACAAAGATAATTTATCTCTATTGACATGTTTAATTTAACAGAAAATTTCGTAATGACGTTACTAAGAAATGACAGGAAGAGAAATGTAGGAAATGATTGACACACATCCTGTTCGTCTTAAGAAAATAAAAAAATTAGAACACTATTCACACAGTCAGGAAAACATTTAACTACAAACAACATTCAGTTATTCCTCTGTCAATCGCAATTCTACATTTAATCAATAGCGGTCTGTGATTGAAATTCTTGATGAGGCCAGATGCAACTAGTACGAGTGCCTGCCATAGGAAATGTTTATTCATGATTGTTATTATATTATTAATATCATTATTACTTTATTATTATTATTATTATTATTGTTATTATTAATGAAAATAATAATTTCACTCAACAAATAAGCTGTCATGCTGTGAGTTTCAGTGATTGTTTCAGTGTGATGAAGCAACCCATATTATGTGTTTAAATTCCCCTTTCTTTCTTTCTTTCTTTCTTTCTTTCTTTCTTTCTTTCTTTTCTTTTCATTTTTTTCCTTTGACAGCAACACACAAGGCCAACAGAAAAGTTTATTTTGCACCACATTACCACATAACCATTTATGTTGCCCACACCAGGATGCAATAGAAACTCGCGTTTCAAGATTATCTGTCAGAAAAATTGTCAGCGATGTCGTAGGTATCTCAGTAGGCTCTCTCTTTATTTAAAACTTCCTTTCATCCAATATTATTTCTTCTCGAAAAAGAACACTCTAACAATGAATTAATTACATCAGCATTATTTCTCGCATTTGTTTCTGTTTATATTTTCCCGAAATGCATAACATCATTGGCCCAGATTCCCTACTGTACTACAAAGTACAATAGTACAACACCCTCGCTTAAGCCATAAACTAAGACATAAGGAGAGAGAAAAATGTGGGTCTCTGCCTGCCAAAGAGCTGGAATTTTTGTTATTTACGACCTATTTAGGAAGACAAGTCACCACTGCTATTCTCACCCCACTCTACCCTTGAGACCGGTCCATGGATGGGAGGAGTGAAAGCTGACCAGACCACGAGGCCAGACTAATTGTGCCTCAGCTACAACGTTTCAAGCACAACCTCAAAGCCCATGAAAACATACGAAATGCAGAAGCCAGACCCAGCACAAGCGATCCCGGCCTCAGGAACAAATTTTACTGCAAAACAGGTCTATAAACATCACAAAGTTTTCAAATGCTTCTACAGCGATATATGCTTCATTCAAATAACTAATACATTACATAAAAACACAAAATTTGATTTCAGTTAAGCCAAGTGACTGAGGCCCGGCCTCACTTGCCTCAGTCAATCAGCCGCCACTGCATTTAATGTGTGCAATGATAACTCATATCCACGAGGCATATGAATCCTCCAACCAACTCTCTTTCATAAAATCTCGTTATGTATTAATGGTAAACCAACTAGAAGTCCAGCATCACGACTGTGTGGTTTAATAATGGTATGGAATGAGCATTGGTTCGGGTCATTTGAAATAAATTTTGTCGTGAAATTTCGGCCAGTGTATGGAATTGGTGCCAACCCAGTACCGTATCATGAGGAATTTGGGGAGCTACAATGAGTAGCGTAATCTGGTTTCATACACCAGCTACAATGAGTAGCGTAATCTGGTTTCATACACCAGCTATAATGGCTGAGATCGTCATGCTGACTACATGTTACACCCATACTCGTTGGATGATCATTCACCTCTGTTGAAGTATGTGGACGTGAGGCCAGCTGTAGTCTGTTCGGCTTTGTTCCTTCATATGCTGTCATGCCACGGATTTTTGTTGTTATTGGTTACGCTGTGAGTGAATGATGTAAATAATTTTATAATAACAATCAACTTTCAATGCATAAAGTTGGCTAGGCTTATGCTATGTATGATATATCGCTGACATCAGTGCTGGAATTCGAGTATCCAACATATTAACTATACACGTTATCCTTATGCACTGCACATTGTTAAAGTTTTTATCATAAATTTTAATTAAATTATCTCAGTGATGAAATGATTACCACATTTGCTATTTGATCCAAAAATTCGAGGATTCAAACTCACCAAAGGTGATGAATTTATTTTTAAGATGCACTCAAAATCCTTAACAAGGTTTTCTTCGAAGGATGTCCTACATTTTAAGTTAGTCAAGCAGATTTAGTCTTTTATAATGATTCCATTAAGCAGGATTTATACTATTCTTGTTTCTCTGAAGACGAGACTAACATTAACCTTCAATATTTTGTGACATTCTTACATTCATCACTAGCCATGGAAAAAACCCAAGCTACACCTATTCTAAAAGAACTTCATCAGAGAGCACGCCAGACAAAATTACTCATCAGCCATTTCTCACCTCACGATATTCCCTATTTCAGAGACATAACTCTATGCATAAATGTGTTCTAAGACTGCAAACTTCTATGGGAAAACAAAAAGGACACAAAATACAAAATATGAGAGCAGGTACAATAAGATAACACTAGCATGCAGTAGTGATCATTTTTCATGTACTACTAAGAGTGTTGAATTCATATCTTTTCCTCAGGTGGATATTTATACTACGGTATTTCGGGAGGAGGTTGAACCAACAGCAGACAAATACTGTTTTTGTAAAGTTTTTAAAGGGCACTGATATGAATACCCCATCTGTTTTTTAAGAGCATCAATGTCATTTTTTAATGCATTTCACACAGTTTAAAAAATGCACCACCCACAGCACAATCGAAATACAACCAATCACATTTAGTTTTCCATCGTTATATTTGATTTCGTGTCCAACTGTTTTATTGACTTACTCCTAACAGCATTAGATGAAGGTAACACAAATTGAATTACTGGTTCACAGATTTCACTTTCATTTTTTTTTAATTTATTGAGTATGCCTCAACGAGTATAATTATATGTAGGGGCTATACAAGAACACATAGGCTACATATGTTGTACAATGTAATTTAAAAAGTCATGAAACTATAGTCTGTGGAAAACAAACAATATCTCAAGAATTTATTAAAGAAAGAAAGCAAAATAAGAATAAATAGTAAGATAACAAAGTTTTGAGCAGAAAGAAGAAAAAGTTTGAAACCATGAAACAAATAAATCAACTGAGAATTAAAATAAATAATCTGCCCAAAAACGTAACTTTAAACAATTCTTAAAACACCGGAAATTTGGTAAAATTCTGTATTCTAAAGGAAATCGGTTAAAAGTTGTTATTAAAAAATGTTTAATTTCTTTCATTCCATAAGTTACTGAGCTATGTTAAGAAAAAAAATTATTTTCGTCTTGTTAAATAAGTACAGTATGTATATCTTTATTAAACTGAAATGTAATATTACTATGTATTAAATTGTTAATAACTTTGTACATGAAAATAGCAGCACCTAATTTGATAACTGATTCCAACTGGTAAAACGAAAGAAAATTGATATAGATATTTAACTGATATTTAACTGGAGTCAAATAATAAAAACCCAATAAATTTCTTGAAGCTCTATTTTGAATAATTTGTAAAGGTCTCAAAGCAAAACCAATTGGTAATTTTCTTCATTAAATGCAATGGATGCATTCTGAATTGACTCATCAATACGTACGTCTTTTCCTTTCAAGAAAATAAACATTGTCTCTTGTTTTGCTATCGTACTCTAAAATTTTTATAATTACTGTATATGCTATATCGTGGGCTTAGAGTGTAAACCTGCTAACCGCCAAAAAGAAAATTTTACAAGGGAAGCAAAAAACTGAGTTTAAATTAACTCTGAAACTTACTTTTTTGCTTCCCTTGTAAAATTTTCATTTTGGCGGTTAGCAGGTTTACACTCTAAGCCCACGATATATAGTAAACAAATCATTATATTTGGTAAACACAACTAACACTGAAAACTACGCCAATAAAAGTACTGCACACCTGGCTTCTTAACTGTAACAATAAACACTGAAAGTTCAGGTGGTTTAAATTTCATACAATTAAGATCGGCTGGCAGACCACCAACCTTCAAGGAAACAACTATCTGAAAATCTACATAGCAGAATTTATTTTAGCTACTGAACAGTCATATCAAATTGAAATATAATATTGTGTAATTTATATCTTTTAGTTTAAAAAAAAGTCTGAAATTTCTGGGGGGGGGGGGGGACATCCTGAAATACGGATGAGGGGGAAATTCCTCAACGGTCACTCCCCAAATTTATCACTATGTACTAACGAGCTAAAGCACATTGATTATTTTGTTGAATAAAATAGCAATTCTTTTCTCATTCAAAATATGTGATTTTGCATACTTTATTTAGTGTATCGAAACATGTAAAATTATCTTTACTTCTGTGACCAGTCATTTACTCAGGAGTGAAGCTAGTATTAGTATTAGTATTTATTTATTTAACCTGGTAGAGATAAGGCCGTCAGGCCTTCTCTGCCCCTCTACCAGGGAATTACAACTATAATATGAACAATAACATTACAATTAATATTAAATTTACAATTACAATTACAATAAAAATTAAAGTACGACAAGATTACCTGATTAATGAAAGCTAGACATTTTATTATAGAAGTTAAGAACAAAGAATATTTTTGTATTTACTGAATTACAAATTGAACCTACAATAACAAAATTCTATAGTGATGAAATTACCGGATATTGAAATATTTTGTGATAGATTAAGAGAACTATTTACAAGAAACCATGTCTGAACGAGTCTCAATTACTGACCAAGTTCCTAGTAAGTTTGCGTTTGAATTCAATTTTATTTCGACAGTCCCTGACGCTAGCAGGTAACAAATTCCAGAGTCTTGGCAGGGCTATTGTGAAAGAGGATGAGTATGACGAGGTGCGATGGGATGGTATTGTTAGTATTGTTTCATGGCGAGAGCATGTGTTCAGATTGTGGTGGGAAGAAAGGTAAGTGAAGCGAGACGACAGGTACGAAGGAATAGAAGAGTTCAAGATTTCAAAGAGAAGGAGAAGTGAATGTAAATTTCTTTTCTTATCTAGTTTAAGCCAACCTATTGTTTCCAGGGATGGAGTAATATGATCATATTTACGAACATTGCTTACAAAACGTACACACAAATTATGAGCACGTTGAAGTTTCGTTTTGTTGTCACTGGAAAGGTCAGTCAGTAAAATAGCTACTGATGTGCACCAGTAAAACAGTCACGAAATACGTCTTGTGTACATAAGTGAATTGTTGATGATATAACATTATCTGCTATTGTTGTGTAGACTACCGAAATATTAGCACAGTGTGGGCATAACTGTTCTAGTGACAGAATTGTATTCCTATAGCATGATAGTTGGGGCATAAGCTATGGCAAGTATTTTTTCGTGAGAATGCGACTTGAAATACGCAAATGAGCGAGAAAGGTATATGTACAGATAGGATAAAGTATGAATCAAACATCCATAAACAACACTGCACCATGCTACTTGTGTTTATTACGGTCGTTGGTATAACATTACAGAACACATACCCTCTAAAAACCGCTAAAAACCCAACCAATCATATCCATTCGGCACAGCAGTCGACTCACAACTGCATTAGACATTACATCACTATCTGTGTGATAACCATGTCACACTAGTGATGCGACCACATATTCGTACTATGGATGTGTGACACAGCAATCGACTCGCAAGAGAATTCACATCTCTATCTCTGTGATTATCAAACTTCACACAATCATCTAATGTTGCAATCACGTACTATACTACGTATGATATACAAGCATCTTGTGATACAATCGCTTAACTTCGAGAGGAAAAAAAAAAAAATAGTTTCAATGACTTATGTCCCGACCTTCATATTTATCTACGTATTTTTTCTTGCAAACAAACATAAATCTGATGTGTGTTGACTTAAAACATTTTAATTCTAGCTGCTTAAAAGAAAAACTTAAATGAAATAATTAGGCAGACCTACTCCAGAAATAAATCTGAATCAAAAAGTCAAAGATGGACATAATGTTACTTACAATAGGAAGTATAATAGAAAGATGTATAAAAGTGGAGTGTGTGGTTATGAAGTTATGAAATCTCTTTTTTTCGTTTTTTGTTTTCTATGTCTCCTTTTTGGTAATAACAATCATGAGGTCCAGTGGAGTGAAAGATCTTGGTCATCTGTTAATAAAAACATAATGAAAATGTTAAACATAATAATATTTTGGACGTCGATGTTCTCAGTATTATGAATATTGCAACACCGTCATGAAAATATGAAACATAACCAACAGTAGGAAAAAATAAGTAGAGTAGGCCTACATATTTATAGAATAACTGGTTATGTAACATTTTGTAGTACATTTGAATTTACTTTGGAAGGACATGATCAAAGTGAAGCTTCTGAAAATCGGGTGTTTTCTTGGGCCTTATGGGTTTTGTTTTTCTCTCCTAAATATCCTACTATAGACGGATTTTGTTTTCTCTCCTAAATATCCTACTGTAGAGAAAAATGTTCAGACAACAGAGACAACATTAGCATTTCATACTATTCATCACCAGTCTTACAAATCTATGGACTACACTCGAAATTAAATAAGTGCAACATTCGGAGTCGGAAATTGCAAACAAATTATCATGTACAAGAATCAAACCTGTAGCTATCACAAAAAATGAAATCGCCCCCCATTTCACTAACGTTGTCACTAAAACTTCGAACAAAAACGAAACAGTTTCATGACAGTCAATTAAAGGGATCGCAGTGGAGAAACATAATTTCAGAAATATTTTTTGTGAAGAATTTTAAAAATATATGTTACAAGAAAATAATTAATTAGTCTCTTCTCTCAAAAGTACATGGCGTCGATAAGTATCAACACACTACAGACTCCCAGCATTTTCATCTATACTTACTTACTGGCTTTAAAGGAACCCGGAGGTTCATTGCCGCCCTCACATAAGCCCGCCATTGGTCCCTATCCTGAGCAAGATTAATCCAGTCTCTACCATCATATCCCACCTCCCTCAAATCAATTTTAATATTAGCTTCCCATCTACGTCTCGGCCTCCCCAAAGGTCTTTTTCCCTCTGGCCTCCCAACTAACACTCTATATGCATTTCTGGATTCGCCCATACGTGCTACATGCCCTGCCCATCTCAAACGTCTGGATTTAATGTTCCTAATTATGCCAGGTGAAGAATACAATGCGTGCAGCTCTGCGTTGTGTAACTTTCTCCATTCTCCTGTAACTTCATCCCTCTTAGCCCCAAATATTTTCCTAAGAACCTTATTCTCAAACACCCTTAATTTCGGTTCCTCTCTCAAAGTGAGAGTCCAAGTTTCACAACCATAAAGAACAACCGGTAATATAACTGTTTTATAAAAATTCTAACTTTCAGATTTTTTGACAGCAGACTAGATGACAAAAGCTTCTCAACCGAATAATAACAGGCATTTCCCATACTTATTCTGAGTTTAATTTCCTTCTGAGTGTCATTTATATTTGTTACTGTTGCTCCAAGATATTTGAATTTTTCCACCTCTTCGAAGGATAAATCTCCAATTTTTATATTTCCATTTCGTACAATATTCTGGTCACCAGGCATAATCATATACTTAGTCTTTTCGGGGTTTACTTCCAACCCTATCGCTTTACTTGCTTCAAGTAGAATTTCCGCGTTTTCCCTAATCGCTTGTGGATTTTCTGCTAACATATTCACGTCATCCGCATAGACAAGAAGCTGATGTAACCCGTTCAATTCCAAACCCTCACTGTTATCCTGAACTTTCCTAATGGCATATTCTAGAACGAAGTTAAAAAGTAGAGGTGACAGTGCATCTCCCTGCTTTAGGCCGCAGTGAATTGGAAAAGCATCAGATAGAAACTGGCCTATACGGACTCTGCTGTAAGTTTCACTGAAACACATTTTAATTAATCGAACTAATTTTCATCTATAGCGCATTTAATTTGTTCTCCATATGTAAGAAAAGTCTTCCTTTATTGAGGTAATGTCCTCCACTTGAAAATTTTCACATGACCACTCTAGAACAGACTACATTTGATGAAACAAACACAGACAATATTTTAAATTTGTGGTTTAGTAATATCTGAATATTATTTAATGTCTCTGAAGGAACTTTTGGAAACATCATGATTATATATTATATTGTCTTTTTATCTTCCAGAAACTTACAATCAGAAACAAAATAATATGCATCAATTCTGAATATCTACCATCATTTTTCTATTATTCATTTCAAATGACGATCCATAAACATTTAGTGCAAAGAAATAATATATTTCACGTACATGGTTGCCGAATGAAAGGCTATAATGGAAATTAACAAAAATCCTGTCAATAAAACAAAGTGAAAAGCCAGTTTTTCGGTATCACTGATCTAATGTGTATTTCCGTTAAAATATCAATATATATTTTTTTTGCAGTAGGGGATACTCGGCTAATTCCGCAGTATTAAGAAGTAAATATATCATATTTTTATCAAAATGTTTATTGAAAAGAATTATCAATGTATGTAGACATCGGTGAAATCTTTCATTACCAAATGAGATAAAGAGACCTTTTAAAATGCAAATATATTTAGTTGTACATACATTACAGTTGAAAAGTAACTCGGGTAATTCCGCAATAGGACTTGGGGCTAATTCCGCAGTCGTAAATAATTATGAAATGCATTATGAAAGTAACATAAAAGGAACAATTTATATGTAACAATGCTCACTTTCTTCACAGCTGTGTAGCAAAACACGAAAAACAGTCAACTTTCGATGTTTCACTGTATTGCCAACAGAGATGTCAATCAATATCCTTGATTTTTTTCTATAGTACTGCAGAGGACATGCCTCCTGTTGACAGCCTATCAAAACTTACGTTCACGCTACTGTAAAGCCGCAGTAAAATCATATATGCACTACTGCCGAATTACCCGTACTGCGGAATTAGCCGAGTTTCCCCTATATCGTAATATTTTCTCTTTAGACTTATTAGGTCTAGTAGTATGAGAAAATAGAGTTGGAGGGAAAACTCGGTGCACTGGTGGTATTCGAACTCAAGACAACGAGTTTAACGTGGTTTCGAGCTTATTTCTTGCACCTCGTATACAAATCGGCGAGAGTATGATAAGATTATGTGTTTGCTGTTAAGAATTACAATATATATATATAAGTATAATGGAAAAAAAAACCTGTCAACTATAAATCCTATGTGTTTTTCTTCTACGTAAATCGACTGTCTGGTCTAAATAGCTTCTTAACTCGCACAAACATTTTTAAACTAATGTATTCAGTAAGCTAGACTTCAACTATGCTTTTGCCCTCTACATACGTATCTTACTTTGACAGCTCGTAATATCCCATCTGTCAAGTTCTCTTACAGCCAAGGACATTTAAATCCACATTTCCTCATTTAATATTTGTCTACAGCCACACACACTTATACACACAGATTTTGTGCTCCAACGTTGATGTACAAGGCCATTGATAAAAAGTATGTAGGCCTACTCCTAGTTCGTACTGAATGAGATTCTCGTTAACACCAGATATATGGACAATCATTATAAATTATCCATGTAGTTTCCCATGAATCAAAAAACTAAACTCTAAAAATTAAATAATAATAATAATAATAATAATAATAATAATAATAATAATAATAATAATAATAGTTAAAACGAAATGGTGTTGGAATGGGATTTTTTACACTGGCAAGATTCAGCCTTTTTCTTGATATTTAAAAAACTTATTTCATATTACGAACTTAAAAGTTAACTGCGTAATATACAATCTTTGTTTGCACATGGTTATGAATTTTCAATTCTTATCCTCTTCTGTTTTCCTCCGTTCTAATAAATTATTTTCGAGTTGTACTTAGGAACAGTGTAGCTATACCTGGGGACACATTCTAGGTTCACAAGTGTACCTGGGAATGTGTTCCTGGGTTCAACATAATTCGTCCCTACTCTGGCAAACTAGCGAAAGTGACAAATAAGCGACCCTGTACTTAAGGTCTATATTGTGCTATTTAATAATAATTTAAGTCCACGCCTGTGGAGTAACGGTTAGCACGTCTAGCCGCGAAACCAGGTGGCCCGGGTTCGATTCCCGGTCGGGCCAACCCAATATGAGCAAATGCTGGGTAACTTACGGTGTTGGACCCCGGACTCATTTCACCGGCATTATCACCTTCATCTCATTCAGACGCTAAATAACCAAAGCTGTTGATAAAGCGTCGTAAAATAACCTACTAAAATAAATAAATAATAATTTAATAGCACAATATAGACCTTAAGTACAGAGTTGCTTATTTGTCACTTTCGCTAGTTTGCCAGAGATTCCCGAGAATACATAATCTTACAAAATGTAGGTTTTGTTTCAGTCTTCACTATACTGAAAAGTATGATTAAAAAAATAAACTAAAATAAAGATAATGTATACCACAGAAGACGTTTTGAAATAGGCTACCTTACTGACAGTGAAACATCAATTCAGGAGACAAGAAAATATTACAGATCTTGTATATGGTGACCTATGAAAACTTTTAACGAATCGAATCTAATCTAATCTAATCACGGAAATAAAAACTGTCTCATGTAGCAAAGTAGCCTATTTATTGTCAAATTTATGACAAAAAATCTAAGACATTTAATGTTAAATGCGTAAGATATACTATGGCAATTTCTGTTTTGCTTATGATTAAAATTTCGTGGTATTTACAGTACTCAGCTCATTTTATTCCGAGAGTGATTCGGAAAGTTAGTTTCGATTTTTTTTTTTTCAGAAAGCACTTTATTGAGAACTGTTATTACATGCAAGTGAAAGTGCACCCTTCAATTACTTTTCAACATAATGCCGATTTACATTCAGACATTTGTTGTAGTGCTTCACAAACTTCGAAATTTCCTCTGCGTAAAAAATCAGCCATCTGTGATTATAGCTACCCATTGACGCTCACCCGTTTGAAAACGCTGGGATTCATGTTTGGGAACAGGTGGTAGTCAGTCAGAGCCAAGTCAGGACTATACAATGGATGATGAAACACCTCCCACTGGAACTGCCGCAGAAGGTTTTGAGTGCATGTAGCAGTATGCACCCGAACATTGTCATGGAACAAAACAACCCCAGAACTCAACATGTCATATCGTTTGTTCTGAATTCATCTCCTCAGTTTGGTTAGTGTCTGACAATACACACCAGAATTTGTTGTGCCTTGTTCCATGAAATCCACCAACAATACACCTTTCTTGTCCCAAAAGACAGTTTTCATGAGCTTTTTGGTTGAAAATATTTGGAGATATGTTTGTGGTTTCGTAAGAGAGTTGGTGTGACCCCACACCATTGACTGTCATTTTGTTTCAATGCTCACGTACCTAACCTACATCTCATCTCCGGTGACAATCTGGTCGAAAGATCACCTTCACTCTTGTGACACTGAAGAATATTAGTGCTGCTCCTATTCTCGTGGTTTTTTGGGCTTCAGACAGAATTTTCGGTAGGTACCTACCAAGCACAAAACTTGCGATAACCTAACCTTTGTGTCACCACTCCATACAGAATAACTCGACTGATTCGCGAAAAATGCTCAGAGAGTTTCGAAATGTGAAACGGCGAGTTTGACCACATCATCCACTTCTGAAACAAGTTCATCATTCACAACAGATGGTCGGCCACTTCGTTCTTCATTGTGGATGTTAGTGCATCCAGCTCGGATTTCACGGCACCAACGTCGAAAAATACTGTCATTCATAATGTTCCCGTACACTGCAGTAATCTCACGATGAATTACAGCTGTCATTAATTTTTTTTCCCCACAGAAACCGTATTGCTGCACCACCTCACACTTGGCGGGCCCCTGTAGCTCTGCGAAGGTCCCTCTGTAACTGAGCTGTAGTGGATGAAAGACATCACCGTGCAGAAATATGGAGATACCAGTCTTCCCCAGCCACTGTCTTACATGGTCGTCCTGCTCTGTGTCTGTCTACTATGGAATTAGCAATTGCCAACTGTTCATACCCTCCAGAAACCATAAGGGATCTGATACCAGCTGCCATGCAGGAATGGGACAATCTTCCTAAAAAGGAATTGGATAACCTGGTTTCAAGCATTCCACATCGTGTCCAGGAATGTCTACGAGTTCGTGGAGGCCACACACATTATTGAATTGATTCAAAATGTGTTTTTGTTTTGTTTTGTGAAATGAATGAGATTTGGATTTTTTTTTTTTTTTTTTTTTTTTTTTTTGCAAATTAAGGCAGAATTTTTTTTCGTTATGTGTGTAATAAGTTTACAATTTCATTTTGTTTTTTCTTTAAGCAATTGACATGTAATAGAAATGCATAGAAATTTGTGGCACATCTGATTTAGAAATAAACAATTCTATAATATGCAAAACTTTTTTTGATCAATGTGTGTGTGTGTGTGTGTATATATATATATATGAGTAGTTTAATATCAAAGACGGACATCTGTCGTCTCCATAGTTTTGATCTAGAAGCAATTTTTTAATTCACAGTGTTCTTTGTAATATTTAACACAATTTATTTTATAAATGTAGTGTTAGAGTTTGCATATGGTTTCACTATAACTGGAAAAAGCATGAAAAATTCTATAAAAAACCACAGCTATCTAAATTTTGATTGAGGTCAGATGTCCGTCTTTGATATTAAGCTATTCATATATATATATATATCAAAAATAAAACTGGCCCTAAAACAGTACCTTGTGGCATGCCTAATTCTAAATTTTGAATATTCCTAAATTGATTATGAATTTTAGTCATAAAATTGAAGAGTAGTCTCAGTTTACGTATTTCAAGATAAAAGAGGGAGTTGTTATGATGAGTGAAAGGCTATCAACAGGTGGAGAAATGACTGATATGTGTTGGAGACACTCTAGATTGGAAATCCTGTAATTAAATTCTTAAGAAAACCGACAGAAGGCCTGTATGTCAGGCTGCATACAGTAAAAAAAATATAGGCCTATACTTTCTTCAGGTATTAAAATCTTAGACTACATAAATATGCACAAAATTAAATGCATATGACCTACGTTTTGCATAGATGAGTCTACAATTCCACACGAAATTCAAAATTACACACCAAAATCAATAAATTCACGACCTGACGATAATAATGAGGTAATAATGGCAGAATACACAGCAGAAAACCTGCCTCACTTTTAAGACTTTGTTCACTATATTTCTAAAAGAGTCTGCCAAGTAGGGCCTACTGCACCCACATTCTTTTGGTGAGAAACTGTTATCCAACTACTTATAAGCAGTAGGCCTAGATATAGACGCAGAGTATTTTTTTAAATAAGCGCGATTCTTATTATTGTCCATATAGTTCCTGCATGTTTGCTCCTGGCAGATGATGGTGTAATAGCGGAGACTATACGAGCCATTTTCAACTGGTGTCTAATGTGCCGTGAATGATTCTCTAACGTGCCACAAGAAAATTAATTAGTGAAGATTGGAAGAATAAAAGTGAAAAGAGAAGTGCTCAAGAGTCAACATTCAGCAAATGTGGTGCAAGTCAACATTCGTAAACACATTCTCTCCCAAAAACTTCAAAATTCCCACTTGGTTCGGAACCACTACGTTAGATTACATAAGTGTGCCGTGGGATTTTGAACTGCATCTTTAGTGTGCAGCATTTAGTTGAAAAATGTTGGACTGCATGGAGAAAAAAAAAAGAGACTACAATGCACACGCACAGAACAAAAATGTATCTGAATTAAAACATTACTCTGGCTTACCACACTATACAGCAGGTGCTAGAAATGTTCATCAGCAAACAACACTAATTGAGGGTTTAGAACACAAATCATACACTCTCCACAAACATTAGACAATCCATTAATCGAATTGCATGTTGTATGTGCTCTAGTGAACATGCAGTTGACTGATTGTTTATTGCAAATGAGTATTTATTATTTTGATACCTTATAAAGACCTATCTTCGCTCAGCAAGCAATCCTTGGCTTTCATCAGTATAGGCTATGTTAAAAGTAAATCCATGGTGCTACAGCCCATGAAGGTCCAAGACCGACCAGCCGGCTGCTGGCCTCACGTCCACATGCTGAAGCAGAGGTGGACGATCATCCAACCAGAATGGAGGTATCGTGTGGTTAGCACGATGATCCTCCCAGCCGTTATAGCTGGTTTGCGAAACCGGATTTTCGCTACCTATCGTAGCTCTCCAACTGCATCAAGATGCTGGGTGGGCACCGGTCCCATACACTGGCCGAAATTTCATGAGAAATTTTCTTCCCCCATGAGGACTCGAACCAGCACGCATTCCGTAACGCGAGACCTAGACAGGATGCCTTAGACCAAGATGCCACGGCGTGGGACAGACAGGCTATGTTAGTTTTTCGTAATACATACTTAAATGTATTCTTGTTGTGATTAATGGCTTTTTGTCTAACTACTGATCAGCATATTTTCGTGAGTTGTAAGCTCATTAAGTTCGAATGTACAGGAAGAAATAGAAGAGATTTCCCGGAGAATGAGTTCCAATGCATTTCTGGATTAATAAACTATAGTGAATAAATTCGAAACGACAGTTAGAGTGCCAAATAAAAAGGTAGAGAAAATCCTACAGTGTTAAGACGTGAAAAGTTTCAGGACATTAGTGAACATCACGAGCTCTCTCTTAGAAAACCATTAAGAAAACTTGCACAGTAAGCTGATATTTCTTATTCTACTGCTCAAAGACCAACAAAAACTAAAACTTAGACCTTACAAAGTGACTAAAGTGTAATGTTAAGACCTAGAGATCCTGTTGCCAGAATCGTTTATTGCAGTTGGTTTCTTCTTCAATCACTAGACAGTAGTGTCTTAAACCTCAATAATTAGTGTTGATTTCTGATGAAGATTTCGGATAGCTGCTGTAATGTGTTAAGTCAGATTAATTCTTTAAGTTCCATTTATTAACAATAGTGTTATGCACATTGTATAGTTTAGGATATTTTTCTCCATGTGAGCCTCTTACGCTGTCGCTTGCCAGATCCAGCATGCAGGAACTACATGAATAGTCGCAAGAATAGCTGTGTATAATGAAAATAAATATAAAGAATAATAGTTAATCAATTATTTCAACTATTAATAAATAAAAATATAGGCCTACTAATCCAAAGAAACGATTAAAATTTTTTTAACATGTAAAACAACTGGAAAATGAAAGAATTCCCCAATTACCTTTAGAAATGGCACAAGAGCGTAAGATTCTTAGGAAGACCAACAATATTTGCACATGCATATCAGAAAAGATATGGCGAGTAAAGAAATAAATGTGGGAAGCAACTAGAAAAGAGACTTTAGAAGAGTCTATTAAACTATACTTATGGAAAACTTTTATTTATAGACGACGTACAAGAGTGGGGAAAAGTCTATGAATGAAGACTAAACACAGAGACAAACATATACAATATACGGTAGTACCTAGGGTGCGAAATAACAAGGGGGATGGGGGAGAGGATTTCCTCCCTGTTGGAAAGTTATCCCCTTCTCATAAGTTCATATTAACATCCCTGCCAGGGATTTCTAACCTCCCCTCACAAAATATAATTATTTTAATACAAGTATACAAGTAGCTATAAAGTAAGCAATATTGATGTATTATCATCACCAGCAAACTGACAACAATCAATAACTTAGGAATTACACATCTTATCTTAAGCCTGCTCATGAATATAATTATTTATGATCAAGATGCAAGACAAGCAACTCAGTGCGACCAAGCATTGAGCCGTATCGAATGAGGATAATAATTTTATGTATGGTATTCTCTATCTAGGATTCTATCTCCCCCCCCCCCCATCAGAAATCTTAATTCGCACCCTGGTAGTACCTACCTCAGTATCTAATAATTATACATATCAGATAACAATATAGATAGCATTAAGTGAAGAACTGATAAATATTGCGATAATACTTATACAAGATTAGAATGAAAATGAGGAAGTATTTTTGAAATACATATTTTTATGAAACCGAATAGGTAGGCTAGGCTAATGAAGTTAAACGGAAACTGTTTGTAAGTTATCCAAGTGGCGATAACAGACAAGACTTATCTGAGATGGATGTCAGATAATTAAGTTTACACACTCAAGAGAAAATGAGATACTTATCTGAAAACAAGAGAATATCTAACAAAGTCACTTCAGAATTGCATAGGCCTATTCAATGGATTGTACTGTGACAAAGTACTGCGCCAAACAAGATGCATTTAACTTAATATAATATTAGTGTTCGTTTTTTATTTATTTTTCGGTTATTTATTAAAATAATTTCATCCACTAATGAACTATTAAATTGTTTACACTAATTAAATAACTTCACTGTGTCAATATTTCATAAATTATGGTGTTATTTTACCCGACGTTATGGGCCTAATCATCACCTTCTGAATTCTAGAATAACTTAGCCTACTATTTAGTTCATCAGTGATTATATTTGTGTTAAGAGAGTGTATTCTAGAATAAATAAATATTTAGCATATCCGAAATCGCAGAATGACAAGAAGAGAGAACGTGAAGTATTTGGAACCAGTCATGATTTATTTGAACGTATTTCACAAATTTATATTTGTATTCTGATTCTATCAAAATGTATTACAGAAAAAGTCGAACTCTGAATCTTCCAGGCCAGAACTGTCATCAAGAACCGTCCCAATAGGTCTATTCATTTTCAAGATGGGTCAAGTTTAGAAAACTATTATAAATGTAATTTTGTAAATTATTAGATACAATGAAGCTATATGCAATAAAGTTACATATTACACCAGAAACTGCAAACTGGGATTTCATTTTATCAACATTAAGAATGTTGCCAGTATCAGTATGTGACAGTCATGAGAATTTGACATTGCAATTTTTAACTTGTAAATAGGAATCTTATAATTTCTGTTTAAATCACCATACATAAATGACTTTCAAAGAGAAAGAAATTTACGCACAACCTTTAGGATAGCCTATTTATACACGATACCTACATGGTATTTAGGTAGGCTAAATTCTGTTAAATGGGAGTGCTTCAAAGGCAACTAAGTAATAATGTCAGTTTATCGATGTCAAAATATTGGCATATACATTAATTTTATATAAATAGTGTGTCTCTATCGAATAATTCAGTGCTCAAGGAAATTATTGCCAGTTTTAGGGCAAACCTATATTGCTTCAAAGTTGTGATATCCAATGATGTCATAAAGTAGACACATTGCTTCATACACATAAATGCTGAGTTTACAAAACAAAACCGGTTGAAATTATCACACAAAACCTTCTTAATCATATTGCAAGGTTACACCTCCTAAAATATTTTAAACTTTCTCAGTTGTAACACGTACGATTTTGCTGAGATATGAATGAAGACTTCCATTCGTGGTCGACGAGATCACTGCTGTTTAAGTCATCATGTACCACGATTAGATTTAAAACTCATTATTTTATAGTTGCGTTTCCGTGAACTATTTGCAATTTTGAGTTTGTCACTCATTTAGAGCAGACGTCACTGTCGTTAATTCCTTGCAAGAAATTCTACACCATGTTCATTAGACGTAACATAACACAATATTGTTATGACACTGCATTTACGTATCTTCCTTCAATTCAAAAATATTGAAAATAAAAATAATCATAGTATCGTTAACACACAATTTTACGAATTAAACACACTTTTTTGGAAGAGCTTGAGGTCACGAAACTCTCAGATGTACTTCTACACACTCAATTAGTTCCTACATGCCTGAGCAGATGGTGCGTCAAAACGTAATCGTGCTGCGATCTCGTAACACTGCGGCAAACCTCTATGCGTTACATAAATTTGGTTATGTAAACAATAATGTCGTTTTTGCAATAACTTAAGATAATTGGGCAATGAAAAGGAACTTGCGATAAATAATTAAACAAAAAATAAAATAATGCAACGACTTATACAATACATCTATCTGACTATTACACGCCTTTAGAGAGTTGGCTCGCTTTGCCCAAGGATCCGAGTTCACTACTCAGTCGCGGAATAATTTTTACCTTTAATATTACTCAAACCAGCTGGAAGTCAGACTCGCACTTGGTTATAGATTTATAATAGATGGAATTTATTTCCTTCTTAAGGAACCATCAATACCAAACGATTACTTTAAATTATCACGATGCGGACAGCAGAGTGGCTAAGATTGCAAGAGATGACAGGCAGACCACCGAAACGTTGGAGAGATCTGGACATCCTCACCATCATCAAAGTCTCAGTAGATGTTGGAAAAAAAAAAACAAGCTTTAAGCCTATTTTCAGAAGAAGAATTTATCGTACAAATATTACCACTGTATGACCTTATTTTAGTATTCTGCGTCTAAATCAGTGGTACTCACTAGAAATATTAAAGCAGAGCCAAAGTGAGAAATAATAATAATTTGCCGTTAGCCACAATGCATTTCACAGTGTTTAACAAAATGCGCGGATTTTTAATTATTAAACTAATTTGCCTATTATTATTATTATTATTATTATTATTATTATTATTATTATTATTATTATTATTATTATTATTATTAATTTTTTCGAGGAATATTACTTTTGTTGATGTCGTACAAAATTTTGTCCAGTATTCTTTTGAGAAGATTAACTCCGTACGAAGATGAAATTATTGGGGATCATCAATACGGTTTTAGGCGTAATAGATCGATTATTGATCAGATTTTTTTGTATTCGACAGATACTGGAGAAAAATGAGAGTATAAGGGATTTCAAAAAGGCATATGATTCTGTTAAGAGAGAAGATTTGTATAATATCCTTATTGAATCTGGTATTCCCAAGAAACTAGTTCGATTAATTAAAATGTGTCTCAGTGAAACTTACAGCAGAGTCCGTATAGGCCAGTTTCTATCTGATGCTTTTCCAATTCACTGCGGGCTAAAGCAAGGAGATGCACTATCACCTTTACTTTTTAACTTCGCTTTAGAATATGCCATTAGGAAAGTTCAGGATAACAGACAGGGTTTGGAATTGAATGGGTTACATCAGCTTCTTGCCTATGCGGATGTCGTGAATATGTTGGGAGAAAATCCACAAACGATTAGGGAAAACACGGAAATTTTACTTGAAGCAAGTAAAGCGATAGGTTTGGAAGTAAATCCCGAAAAGACAAAGCATATGATTATGTCTCGTGACCAGAATATTGTACGAAATGGAAATATAAAAATTGGAGATAAATCCTTCGAAGAGGTGGAAAAATTCAAATATCTTGGAGCAACAGTAACAAATAAAAATGACACCCGGGAGGAAATTAAACGCAGAATAAATATAGAAAATGCCTGTTATTTTTCGGTTGAGTAGCTTTTGTCATCTAGTCTGCTGTCAAAAAATCTGAAAGTTAGAATTTATAAAACAGTTATATTACCGGTTGTCCTGTATGGTTGTGAAACTTGGACTCTCACTTTGAGAGAGGGACAGAGATTAAGGGTGTTGAGAATAAGGTTCTTAGGAAAATATTTGGGGCTAAGAGGGATGAAGTTACAGGAGAATGGAGAAACTTACACAACGCAGAACTGCAAGCATTGTATTCTTCACTTGACATAATTAGGAACATTAAATCCAGACGTTTGAGATGGACAGGGCATGTAGCAGGTATGGGCGAATCCAGAAATGCATATAGAGTGTTAGTTGGGCGACCGGAGGAAAAAAGACCTTTAGGGAGGCCGATACGTAGATGGGAAGATAATATTAAAATGGATTTGAGGGAGGTGGGATATGATTGTAGAGACTGGATTAATCTTGCTCAGGATAGGACCCGATGGCGGGCTTATGTGAAGGCGTCAATGAACCTCCGGGTTCCTTAAAAGTCATCTCATAGGTAAGTAAGTATATTGTTAATGTTATTGTAATTTCTATTATATTTTAATTGCATTTGTTATGCTTTTATATTTTATTTTTCTTATCTTCATTGCTATAATTCACTCTCGATTCTCATGGCATTAAAATATACATGTAATACACATATTAAATACTTACTTACTTACTTACAAATGGCTTTTAAGGAACCCGAAGGTTCATTGCCGCCCTCACATAAGCCAGCTAGCGGTCCCTATCCTGTGCAAGATTAATCCAGTCTCTATCATCATACCCCACCTCCTTCAAATCCATTTTAATATTATCCTCCCATCTACGTCTCGGCCTCCCTAAAGGTCTTTTTCCCTCCGGTCTCCCAACTAACACTCTATATGCATTTCTGGATTAAATACTGCAAATAAAAAAGAGAATTACCGGTGTTCAGTTTATAATAGTTTCTTTCAAAATATTCGTTATTAGAGGAAATGCCTGTGTTAAAATTGTACCGTATTGAGAACTGGAAGTGAGGTACAGATACGGAATTAAAATTCGGAATGAGTCTTGATGGGAGTCCACTTGTAGCCTATGTAGGCAAAAATTTCACACGACTGTCGACAAGAAACATTATATACAGAGGCTCTTGTTTGCTACAGAAGCGCAGAGCGAAACATACAATAAGGCAGCTCAAAATTTTATTTCGGTATCTCTACATGTCATAAAAAGTCGCATTTTTTATTTAAGCTAAGAAAATGGGTATAATTGAATATTACAGAGACTGGACGTTCCGAATCCACTCAAAGAATCAGTCTTCAATAAAATTGCATCAAGTTTAAAAGAATATACACATTTCTGAAAGTTGATTCAAATAAGCGTAACTCATCACGTGACCTAATTTAGCACGATAGAGATGCTGGTGATAACTACGCCTACAACGTTTACATACTAGCTTTCTGAGAATCTCTTCGTTTAATTAAAATGAAAATCGTTCACTGTTGCGTAAGCATTTCGAGTAATTATTCAAACAAACACCACCCGACCATGACCTACTCTAATCCTCGCGCGGCGTGCATGGTTCAATGCCGTGACGACTTGATCCTTCTGGGATTGCTCCACAGGCGTCGGTAGGCCAACTATACTACAGCAAGACTGTAACGTTGTCTGTATGCCCATCTCATTCTAATCAAGATTATATTAATTAAGAAAAAGCTGAATCAAATATAGATCTGCGGTTAGTCATGTAAAAAATAACTAGTAGGTATATGTATTTTCTATTCTTCTGTATTGTATTAATGAAAAGATAAACAGAAAATTGTAACTCTATTATTGCTGATATGTCAGCTATGGAGGTTTTCTGAAGTCAAACGGACTAATCCCACTTTTATGTATTCGAGTTATTTGGTTAGAACGCATCTTAAGAAAAATAAAAATTATCTCAAATCGATTAAGTTGCTACTACAAACAGAGTGGTCAGAACTTCGGCGGCGGCCCACACCTGTGTGGTCATTCGTTGTTGGTGGTAGCGCTATGCACCTAGGTTCTCCACTGAGCTCATGGTACCTCGTGGGACCGGGGTTGAGAGACCGCGGTGAGGACTATGTGAAATGGTAAAGGGATCATGTAGGTTGTAGGGGAGTTCGTTGGCGGCGCGCGGGGACCCTTAGGGCATGCACACCATTCCATACCGGGTAGCACAATGGGCCTACCCGAGCGTCCTGCGTGTGAGGACAGACCCAGTCCGTGCCCTCTGGTAAAGTGGGAATAGTAGATAGATAGACCACAGCTTCCCATGACAGCAACCAATAATCGCCAAGGAAGAAAGAAGTACCGTCAAAAGCAAAGCTCCATTGTCTGGCAAAGTTAAGTTGATCGCCAGAAGTCCGAAATATATAGTTAGAGCCCGGATGTTAGGCAAAATGACTTTTTTAAAACTGAGTGTATATATGAAAGACCTATTAGAGATAAACACGTTTCCACACATTTGCGAACGATAGGCCCAAATTTTCATTTTGCCTTTTTTGCCTATTTTAACTCCCGATGCCTATTTTAAGGTTAAATGCTTTTTTTAGCCTTTTTACATCGTTATTGTACATTTTCTATATGTTTAATGCATTTAAAATAAACCGCACATAAATTATATCAAAAAACAAAAAAGAACGGTCGTACAAATTAAAAATATATATTCACCTCACACAAATATTTGCTGAGAATCTTATTCTCCAGCAATGCATACGTTTCCAAGAAGTCGTAAACTTTTCTTTCCTACCGTTTCCATCTTTTATGCCACTTAACAAAGATATTTGAACAGTACAACCCTCAGTGCTCAGGTCACTTCGGGGTTTACCAGCGAAAGAAAGGGGATGAGGGAAGTATTAAAAGCAAGTCTCCAGGTCCCGTTACTGTTGTCACTTGGACGCACAAGTCACGCGTACTTTGAATTCTCTAATCCCTTCTCACACCCCTCTTTTTGAGACAATACCACATTCGGTTTTTCCCTGAAAGAAAGTAGAGGCAGTCCTTCTGAAATAAGTTGCCTTAAGTTTGCTCCAATCAGTTCAGTAGAAGTAGAAAGATCTTTTTCCACCATGAAAAACGTTCCCTCTGACAGGCGGCTCACTATGAGAGTTGACAACTTAAAAAAAACATCTTGTGACATGTAACCAAGGAAAGTGAGTACTGTATAGGATAGTTTATTAAGCATTTGTCTATTTTTGTCTGTTTCCATGATTAATAAATGCCTATTTCACTGCCTATTTTTACTATTCTTAATGTTTATATGCCTGCCTATTTTAACTAAAATAAATGCCTAAACATCCGGGCTATATATATATATATATATATATATATATATATATATATATATATACGTGGATAATAGGTCAGCGGCCCATTTCTTTTTGGGCTCATTCTGACATTCATCTTAACGTCTTAGGGGAATCAAGTGAAGATTACAGGCAGGATAATTAATCCCAATTTAGAAGACTAGACAATTGATTAATTTTAGTGACTAATACAATTGGCCCACCCATTGCTGAGAAAGAGCATTAATATTATTATGTAAGGTTGGATATGATGGTAGAGACTGGATTAATCTTGCTTAGGATAGAGACCGATGGCGAGCTTGTGTGAGAACAAGTGTATGAATAGAACAGGTTCGTTTGTTACAGCTGTGATGTCCATGACTGTTACCCTCATGCTAACGATTAATTATGCCATCGTTGGGCCTAATCCACGAGGTGTTTATGAAGACGATATTGATTATTATTATTATTATTATTATTATTATTATTATTATTATTATTATTATTATTATTATTACTACTTACAAATGGCTTTTAAGGAACCTGCAGATTCATTGCCGCCCTCACATAAGACCGCCATCGGTCCCTATCCTGTGCAAGATTAATCCAGTCTCTATCATCATTACCCACCTCCCTCAAATCTATTTTAATATTATCCTCCAATCTACGTCTCGGCCTCCTCAAAGATCTGTTTCCCTCCGGACTCCCAACTAACACTCTATATGCATTTTATGAAACAAAGATATGAATTCTTTAAAATTGTTTGAACCAAAATGCAACACTTCTACAGTATTTGATCATAGTAGTAATTTAGGCCCAAGAATATATAACAAATTTATTTTTAAATATCCTAATCTTCTCAATTCTAATAGTTCTAGTATTAAATTTAAAAAGTTATGTAGCCTATGGATTTTATAAACATTGAAAAATTGTAAATTTATATATTCTAATTGCATAGTAGTCATAAGACAAATTGTATTATGTACGTCTTAATTTCAATTCAAGAATCCGCCCCTGAGCACGAGTTCTATTTTTTCAGGGGCGAGCTAAAGTTTTTCTGTATATATTATATTTTATGTTACAATTATTAGCAAAATAAATAAATGAATAGATAAATAATAATAATAATAATAATAATAATAATAATATTATTATTATTATTATTATTATTATTATTATTATTTTGTCTAAGAAGAGTGATGGTAATTCGTTAACCTCACATGTGTCTGTTTGGTAAGTCGACATGTGAAGATATGATCAGATACTTGGAGTAAAATATTAAAAAATAATAAGATACATAGATGCAGATCAGCGAGCAACTATGTATTTTGAGTATCTTCAAGCTCTAATGAATTCATAACCGTAAATGTGTACGTCTGTAATGATAAAACTGAATATAAGCGTCAGACCAGTTCTATAAGCTGCATTTAGTTATCATAACGCAATTCAAAACAGGTTCAAGCTTATCGCGTATCGGGAAAAACTCGACATAAAGGACAAGTTTCGAACGCCTACGTTATTTCATTTTGCATCAACACATGTAAGAAAAACGTCGCAAATTTTGAAGTTTAGAAGATACCTCAACAATTACAACATTATGAATTGTCTTCATTTGTTCTGCAGCAAGGTAAGCAAGTGCGCATGCGTTCATACTGTACAGTCACTTGCAATGACACCAAGAGTGCGATGCTACCGGCGCCGTCTTAGAAAAACTACCACCCAGATCAGTGTGTGTAGTGATGTGGGTTAGGGATGAAATAGATCGGCAAGCAAGCGATGACGTGGCGATAAATCAGAAGACTCATGTCCGTTGTTTAGTGCCTCAACTTTCCGAAGCTTCATCTTAAATGTAAGTTATTCATACTGTGGTTTGATAAAATACTAATGTAGGTATTTGAAAATTATGCGCACAGATCTCCATGTTTATTCGTTCTTTTTTGTATTTAAATATTTTGAGTAATATGTATTAATTTATTATTATATTTTTAACATTTAAGTTGTTGAGAAGATTAAGTTTGTTTAACACATTTCTTGGTTAATTGAATACTTGTCCACTGACTCTATGGATATTGAAACTTGAAATCCCAAGTGCGAAATATGACACTAATTTATTTTTGTAGCTTCATCATCTAAAATTGTAGGCTGCCAGCACTTTTGTTTAAATTCAGGGTAAAAAATTACCAAATACGTTAATTTTTAATTAATCTTACTTTAAATTTTGGCCACATTAATTTTTTTAATTCTCATGAAATAGTATGGATTATGTATTTTTCTTTAAATTCGACATTTAAAATTGTAGACTTCAACATCTATGAAGAACGGTGTTGCTATGACTACTTTGATGTGTTACATAATAGAGCTCAGAATTTAAAATATTGTACTTAGCCTACTTTATTAAATATAGAATTTAAAACAGTAAACTACGATTATTTTTGACATTATAATTTACAATCTTAGATTACATTTTCTTTCAGAAATTCAGCATTTTAATTCACTGAGTGTATTTATTGATAGCAATTCGAAATTTAAAATTACCGGTTAATTTATTTCTTAGAAAGCCAATGTTTTTTTAAATTGTACATTTCGCTTACTTACAAGAAAATTAGCATTTAAAAATGCTGATTTTAATTTCGTCATATTGTAAATTATAGATTTTTTCTTGTAGAAATTCACAGACTACTTAAAAATTGAGCATTATATTATCTTATTTTTAAAAATTCAGAATTTGAAATTTTAGGTTATATTGATTTTGATGAATTCAGTATTTAAAATTCTTAATTCTAATTAGCGCTAAAATTCAGTATTTAACGTTACAGACAACACTTACCGGTATTTTCATAAATTTAGAGTTTAAAACTGTAAATTAAATATTTTATTAATCGCAACGTTCAAAATTATGCTTTAGTCTACTTTTATAGGAATATTCTATACTTATTTTTTAAGTTTCGATTATTTATTTTCGGATATTTCAACATATTCATGATCAGTATCACTGATGATGATATCATCCATGATGAAATTAATGTAATAAATAATTATTTTATACGTAGCGTAATATATTGTAATTAGTAAAGTAATCAATTTCATCTTTTCTTCTCATTTTCATATTCACTATATACATATTAATTAATTACTTCTATTCCTTTTGTTTACTTTCATTTGTCTGATTTTTTATTTCCGTGTTCAGTTTTGAATGGGAGTCCCCGGCACTTGTTTTTACTTTCACGGCGGCATAGATTTGTTAACCAAGTCTATACAAAGACAGACGATTTTATTGATTTAATAATTTTTGGTATTTTCGACTGTCTGAGTTTCGCACTTAGTATTTTGATTTTTTAAATTAAGTCCGTTCTTAAACACGTGCATTACTTTGTCACGTGGACAAGAAAACACTGAATACAACTGTTAACAATTTTGACCAGGTTTCGTGGAAGGAAGTTTCTGGAATTGTGGCCAATTAGCCAGAAATTTATTGAAGCAATGGTCAACATCACAGCGATACTGCTTTTCAACTAAAACTCCTGTGCTGAAGTATGTTTCTAGAATAAATTTGTAATGTTCTGTTGTAACACTTATTTTGTCCTTACTTAAGAAATATTTAAAAATTTTACATTAAGTTTGGTTGTACTAATACTACAGTCTAATATATACACTCACGAAGCTTGAGTTGTGAGGGTACTAGGAACAGTAGACTGTGCCAGTACTATTTCGCATTGTCTGTGATGAGGCGATAGTAGCGATCCTAGTGGTTAGCAACTATGTATGGATGCATATTCCCTACATATTGAGCTTCGTGACTGTACATACTAGACTGTGCTAATACCATGGATGTCATTTATTTTTTGTTTTTAATACAACGCTGCATTCATTTGTTGACCAAAAAAAAAAAAAAATACCAAACAATACCAAATGTCAACAGACATGGCCTACATCGTTTATCTGTGCCTTGAGGATTAAACCACAGTCTACTATATACAGTCACGAAGCTTGAGTTTTGAGGGTGCTAAAAACAATAGACTGTGACGGTACTATTTTGCATTGCCTATAATGAGGCGATATTAGCGATCCTAGTGGTGAGCAACTACCTAATGTTTGCATATTTACTAAGTACTGAGCTTCGCGACTGTATATATACTAGACTGTGATTAAACTCTCTCAATGATGATGACCTCATGGATATAGTTATAAAAACAAGCACTGAAAGCTCCCATTTATAATTGAACACTAAGTACATTGACATCAAAAACTTTTTCCTTACATTTTTATTGTACTTTTTTTTTTGCTACACCATGCAGGCTTTGCTTAATGGTAAGTTTTAGTTGCCATGGTAATATTTTACACTGCATAGGTACAATCAGGACATAGATAAAAGTGCAAGGAAAATTTTTTTGATGTCACTTTATATAACTCATTAATTTGCTCTAATTGCAACAGAAATTAATGTAGGAAGAAATAGGAAGAAAAAAAACAAGTCTCATGAAAGCAACACGTAATTTTCAATTATAGGTTTTACGCGTTTCGCAACAATTCAGTTCTTGTATAATGTTGTAGATATTATCGTTTACGAAGTAGCTTATGAAGCACTCGATGCACAGTTGATCTCGGCACATAGAACTGCCGGGATGTATGGCGAATTGATTTTTGAGGACTTCTCTGAAATCCTGCTTTAATTTGTTCAACCTTCTCTTCTGAGACACGTCGACGAGAACCTCCGGATTGTTTGTCCACACCTCCAGTCGCCAGAAACTTCTCACACCATGTCTTAATGGTTTCCCCATCAGGTGCATTTCCTCCATATTCTCTCCGGTTTTTTTTTTTTGCACTGTAATTATTGATTTCGTCTCTGAATACCAGAAAAGTTTCTGCGCGTTGCTGCGGAGTCGCCATTTTGCTTCATGTAATTGTTGCCCAACATGCGACAGATGAATTACTTCAAACAAATGAAATAACAATTCTTTGAGTTTCTGGGAGTCGCCATTTTGTTTTATGTAACTGTTGCCCGACATGTGACAGATGAATTAACTTCAAACAAATAAAATAACAATTCATTGAGTTTATCTTTCTTTTAATACCAGCCTCATTTCACAATTCCGCATACTTTGTTAACAATGATTAATTAAAATGTGGGAGATTTGAAAAGGACACGGTGTATATAGTATATATTATTACATGACTTGAATTTCAATTACATACATAAATAGATACAAGGGTAGCTGCCCTTCAGTAAGGGTTGCCAAAAGACACAGCATACTAAACAAATAAAAATAAAAATAAACATTTGTGTTATCAGTATTTATGATTATTATTTTCAAATGGAAGCTACCCTTGGGAAAGTACTCTCGTCAATTCGGTAGTTTCCTTTTCAAACAATAAATTTAACTTCTTGTTGCGAGTGTGTACAAACAAGGGGTTGAATTTGTCTTCTTTTAGATCTACTATTACTTTCACGAAATAGCTTCCTGGGTCTTCCTAGAGAAGAGGTGGATGGGGTAAATACAGCACCTGTTTTTTCTAGAGAGTATTGCATCACATACTGAAATAGGAAATGTTATTTTTTTCAACCAATCAGAAGAGGCCTACTTAATATAACATTTTTCTTTACTTATATGAATTTACTTCCACTGATTGCTAAAATTATGTACAGTTGTCAAAAAAAAAAAAGTGGCCGCACTCGTGAACAGCGAATATTTTCTAAGTCCACTTCGGGTCACGGCGTTGTTACACGATGCATGTGCTTGTAGAAGAAGTTTCGGAACTATGAAAGTATTTCATGTCTGAGTCTCGTAGACTAGCGGTAGAGTACTTGCTTAATGAGTGGAAGGTTATGGGTTCGGGCCTTCTTTACGTTTTCATTTTATGTTTTAATCGTTCTTTTTATGGATATAATATTCAAATTATCATTTATATTCTGTTATCGTTCTTTATATATATCAAGTTATGTATATTTTGTTATCGTTCTTTTAGCGATATAAATAAAATTCAATTTATAATTTTTTGTATTCTGTTATCGTTCTTTAGAGATATAAATATTATTCAAGTCATCGTTTGTATTCTGTTATCGTTCTTTAACCACATGAATAATATTCAGTTTTTTTTATATTTTGTTATCGTTCTTTAGCGAAATAAATAATATTCATGTTATCATTTATATTCTATTTTCGTTCTCTAGCGTTATAAATAATATTCAAGTTATTTATATTCTCTTATTGTTCTTTCGCGACATAAATAAGCGACAGGTTGTGACGACATTAGTATCGCAATGATAATCAAACTTATTGACGTAATCTTACCAACACTGACACACATTTTCAACGCTTCGCTGACGACATCCATTTTTCCTGAAGCTTGGAAAAATGCCTTTGTGCGCCCTATACCCAAAGTTAAAACGCCGACTACCCCCAACGACCATCGACCTATTAGTATTCTATCTACCTTATCGAAGGCGTTAGAGAGGATAGTACACAGACAACTCATTGACTACCTAAACAGATATGAACTCTTGGACACACATCAGTCAGGTTTCAGGACTCGACACAGTACAGCGACTGCACTGTTGGAAGTAACGGAAGACATCCGAAAAGCTATGGACGAACGTAAAATTACAATACTGACACTACTAGACTTCAGTAAGGCGTTTGACACTGTAAATATCGACTTACTGACGAGAAAATTACGATTACTCCAACTATCAGAAAGGACAGTTTCTTGGTTCTCCTCTTATCTCAGCGAACGTCAGCAGTGTATTTGCGTTGGAAGTCGAACTTCCTCATGGCGTATCGTTGATTCTGGAATCCCACAGGGATCTGTTCTGTCACCACTACTATTCACTATTTACGTAAATGACATCCCCTCGACTCTACAGTACTGTAAGCATCACCTCTACGCAGACGATTTACAAATCTATATCCATACAACCCCTGACTCACTCAATGACGCAATATAAAATCTTAACGAGGACTTTGAATCTATATCTGCATGGGCCAGAAAGTTTGGTTTGACTCTCAATGCAAGAAAATCACAAGCAATCATAGTGGGACATCAACATCTATTATGCAATGTTACTTCTGCTCTTCCAGTCAAGTTAAACGACACAATAATCCCTTTTGCTTCCTGTGTTAAAAGCCTTGGAGTTTACTTTGATAAGCATTTAAACTGGAAGTAACCCATATTACCAAAAAAGTGCTTTCCATACTACATTCCTTAAACAGCATTCGAAAATTCCTTCCGCTATCACTTAAGAAAATACTAGTGGAAACACTAGTAATGCCCCACTTCGATTATTGTGATTTTCTACTGACTGACCTCAATGTCAACCAGTCGCAAAAATTACAACGTGTTCATAATTCTTGTGTTCGCTTCGTCTGCGATGTCCGTCGCGCTGACCACATTACCCCATCTTTCCAAACACTAAACTGGCTACGGCTTAACGAACGTAGAAATTTTCATTCTCTTGTTCTCCTTTTCCAAGTTCCTCACACTTCTACACCTACCTACCTTGCCTCCCGTTTCAGTTACCTGTCATCATATCATAATCTCTTTACACGCACGCAAAATAGCCGCATACTAGCCATACCAACACTTAAGACATCGTATTCATCATCATACACAATCTCGCTCTCGCGCTTGTAGAATACCCTACCCAGTAACATCAGAGACTGTCGGAATTTAGTAGCGTTCGAAAGAAAGCTTATTGAGCATTTTCTTACTGCGTAGAGTAGGTTTAATTTTTACTTAATCAATAAAAGAAATGCTTCTCTCTTCTTAACTTTTACAATAAACTTTCTAGCTTTTATTAATCAGTTAATCTTTTAGTACTTTGATTTTTATTGTATTTGTAAATTTAATATTAATTGTAATTATAATTGTAATTGTATTCTTAATATTGTAGTTGTAATCCCATGGTAGAGGGGAAGAGAAGGCCTGATGGCCTTATCTCTACCAGGGTAAATAAATAAATAAATAAATAAATAAATAAATAAATAAATAAATAAATAAATAAATAAATAAATAATCTGTATTTTAAGTAAGTAATTATTATAATACAAATAACCATTTTTCTTTGTGAAATAGGTTATTTTATTTAAATAATTAAATATATTATATAATATCTTATATTAATTAAAGAAACCGATATTTATCATTTATATTCTGTTATCGTTCTATAGTGATACTGTATAAATGATATTCAAGTTATAATTTGTATTGAGTTATCGTTCTTTAGCGATATAAGTAACATACATTTAATATTAGGTTTGGAACAACAGCTGCATAATACTGGTGTTAGTTTTTCTTTTTATATTATTACACTGTACTATCTTGAACCACAATAAAATGAAAAGGAGTGACGAGGAATTGAACCTGAGATGTTGACATCTAAATTCCGACGTTCTTCCGCTGAGCTACGAGGGCACAAGTGTGGAAACATTTGCGGAAAAATTGGCCTAATCCCCCTCCAAGATTTTCTGATGATTTGTAGAAGCTAGTCCAGGATGCGGGGGGCAAAAGATAATTGGGATTTCCCGGTATCTGATCAGGTCAAACATCCTGATAGAACTAATATTGCGGTGAATTTCGATGAAGTCCGGAAGGCCCAATTAGTCAAATCCACTCTCCTCATTTCCACGCTTGCGTCCCCTGGGATCTAATAAGATTCGAAAGAGACAGTGGTGTGCGGAAAGCAACGGAAGTTACCGCATTTATCCTTCCCAAGAAAAACTGCAAACATGAACAAAGGAAGCTTTTAATAGAAAAAGGAACATCTTCTGCGGACCTCTGGAAAAAGAACTAAGGAAGAGACTAGTGAAGTGCTTTGTGTGGAGTGTGGCATTGTATGGGGAAGAAACATGGACATTACGACGAAATGAAGAGAAACGAATAGAAGCATTTGAAATGTGGATGTGGAGAAGAACGGAGCGTGTGAAGTGGACAGACAGAAAAAGAAATGAAGTTGTGTTGGAAAAAGTGGGTGAAGAAAGAACGATGCTGAAACTGATTAGAAAGAGAAATAGGAATTGGTTGGGTCTCTGGTTGAGAAGAATAATAGACGACATTAGGATATGTGGATCGTATGCAGAGAGTAAGAGGAAGGCAGAAAATAGAAAAGATTGGAGAATGCTGGGTTTGCAATGAAAGACCTGCCCATGGGCAGAACATGTATGTATGTATGTCCAGAATGCTGGAATGTCGTGTCTAGGAACAATCGCTATTTGCAAAAACTAGTCGATTCCATGCCCAATCGACTGCAAGGTATGATCGAGATATGGGGAAGATAGACTAAATACTGAATCGTGGCTTTTTGTTTTGTTTTTTGAACGCTTAATTGTTTGAATGTTAGGCAGACGCCACTAAGTTTGTTTCATTTATGCCACGAAAGATATTTTTGTTGAGAATAAAATCTTTTTTCTTTCCATTTGCAGCCACAATGTGATAATGATAGAGTCATGGCATAATACATTCATGAACCTGACGTTAATTACTAAAATAATCGTAAACGAGAAAGGAGGAATTATGTATATTTTGTCTATCTCTCTTAAAAACAAAACAAAAAGAACATAAAAGGTACAAGGTTGTATTCGAACGCAGGACCCCACGAATAAGAGGCAGGAACGCTACCATTAAGCTATGAAGTAACATACAGAGTAATTTCATTATAAATGTAGATATCAGGCAACGTGGTTCAACAACATGTAACATCGCCTGTCTCCGAATTGTAATGAAGATACACGAAGGGAACTTTGCTTCAAGAGAGCGGCCACTTTTTCTTTTGACAACTATACAAAATTTTTCACATCCCTTTCTAAGTATTTTTCTACACCTTCAGAACATTCATGTATTCCTATTTTTATTTTCATGCAATTAGCAAGCGTTTCTTTTTCCAGAATCTACGAGTCCAGTTCTTTAAATAACCTTAGATGTAACCGGTTGCGCACCGACCTCTAAAATGTAAAATAACTAAGTAAGTTACAAGAACGTGCAAATAATTTGATAGTTGCCGTAAACTGGAAATGTTGCACTACATTTTAGCTCTATTTAGATCGTGAAACGACGTGACGTAGTATGTTAAAAGTCTCGTCAAAAACATTAAACGTGAAATAATTAAGTTTCTTATAGAACTAATGTTATTAAAATTATTGAGTATCTATTGTAAATTATTGCTGAAACTGGTTAAAATATAAATTTCCAAACTTTCAGCTACATGCTCTATACCAAAACACCACAATAAGTACTCAGATAACATAAATACAGTTACAGACTTCCACCATCTAAACGACTCTGCGAGATGGTGTAAACACTGTAAACTATGCACGCCGAGACACCTCTGATTGGGGACTGTGCAGTGCTGTTAATATTGCACTGAGATGCACTTTTAATGCACTGAATTTAGGAATAGCTACTTGTGAATAATATACACGGAATAAATCATGATTTTTTGATGATGAAGAAAAATACTTTTATCCAGCCAGTTTCGTAATTTGACCCACTGTGCTTTGTATTGCCTCAACAATTGGCTTGACCAACACAAGTTATAAATTCAGAGTGAATCCACAAGAATTTGAACCCTGGTTCCCTGGTTTACTAATATAAATAATTTCGTAGAAAATAATAAATATTAGCCAAACTTTCCGTCGATATACGGTACACGTACCAAATAACGCCACCTTAACACTTCAGTCACTTTTGCTCTGGTAATAAGTTATGTACAAATACGAAAATTATGAAATAGAAACTGTAATCTTATCTTTACAAAATAGCACAATAAAATGGATATATTATATACCGAACAAGAATTAGAACTCAAATAGGAAAACTTTGTAAACTGGCGTTATTAGGAACAGTTTGTCCAATTAACGCCACCTATTTTTTAGTAACCTATACACATAATTGTTACGGAATTATTTTTCCTAAGCAACACAAATTGAACTAAGCGACTAAAATTGAGTTTCTGTTAATAAAAGATACAAAATCACTCAATACTAATGAAAGATTCTTGATCTGAAACTGAAACACCAGATGGATTAGGAAAATATGTTTTCCAGTGACTCCTTACTTAAAAAAAGAGACAATGCGACAAAGTAGAAAGTTATTAAACACAAAAGCATTTACCTTTGTTTAATATGAATGTTTTCCAAGAAGTAAAACAAAAAAAAATTAAGTTATGTAAAATAAAAAATAAATTAAGAGTTCGATAAGCAATTGAACCAACATCATCACTGCACATTCTGAACATTTGTAAGTTGAAAGCTTAGTGACTTTCCTGATGTTTTCACACTGATGCTGTACTGTCAGCCTTAGTACTAACATAACCTAAAATGTTGTCTGTAGACCTTTAACGCGCTACTGAGTACTTGATGACATGACATGCTTGTTTCTCTAACATTTTCAAATTTTACAGATAGCAAATACTTTCTATACATAGAAGAATGTTTAAGGATCATGAAAATATATAGTTTAATATAGTTATTATTTGCTCAACACACAAAATAAAATATTGCCTCTTACCTTGATATAAGAACAGCCATTCACTATCAACACACAACAGGAAAATGATGGAATATAATGTCACTCGTAAATGTCAGCGGGCAGCTAGTAACTCATTTCATCACTAGATTGCAAGCGAATGCAGGCTACAGTAGTGCACTACCGAAAACTTGTGTCGTTAACAAATTTTAATAGGGTGGCGTTAAAGGTATAATGCCGTTATTTGGCTCAGGGACCTTATGTGATCCGTCTTATTTGTCATTTTATTTTACGTACCTAATACTGTGCAAAAAGTCACGAAGAAAATAGAACGACGACTCATGAATTGAAGGACCTTGTATTTTTTTACATATTTAAAATAAAAAATTGCTTATCTTTTTTTTTTACTAAAACTGACTCTTACTGAATATGAACAATAAGTATTTTTTTTATAGACTAGAGAATCGGTCAACACGGACGGACGGACGGAAAGACAGGCAGACAGGCAGACGACAGACAGACTGCATGTCCAAAAAACTCTTCGAATATCAGGTATACGAAAATGTTTATACCCGCGAAAATCACAAAGTCGATTCTTTAGATTAGAGCATCACAATACTTCCTCTGGTAATAAAGTAACATTGATAATACTATTTTAAATCACGATTTAGCGTGAGGTATAAATATTGTAGATGTAGCAGCAAAATTGGGAATTCCAGTAGCCTTACAAGTTCTGTATGGGAAAAACAATGGAGTAAAGCAATTTATTTTCATGAGATATTGGCTGAGACATGAATGTTGAAAGCTTAACTTATAAAACAATTCACACATGTTGAGAATCAGGAAGTACAGGACAGGGTGCGTTTGGAACAAGCATGTTTCAGATGGTGAAGTTGATAGCGACCTTCAAGGCCATCCTGACTCGCGTGGTGTTCGGGGCTCACGGCTTCATCGCTATCTGGCAGGTGACCACCTTCAAGAAGAACCTGTTCTACTGGTACCTGTCTGCACCTATCATAGTCCTCGTTTTCGAGGGCATTTTCACCCTCACCATCAAGGACAGCCAGGAGTGGAAATGGTAAGAATGACTTTCTGTACCTATGAGTCCAATATTAACGACCAGGTTCATCTATGTTCGTCAGATTTTTCTTGACGAACATCAAATTAACTACTATTAATTCTGTAAAATCTCCTTTGAGAAAGGAACCGTTTCAACAATATTGAACTACAGATAAAATTCATGACCCGCCAAGTTTGTTTGATTTTGGTAAATAAAATTGTCAATAAATTTAATTTACAGGATGGCCATTTCGACACAAAATACTAAAGTGTTTTTTTTATTTAGAGGAGAAAAACCAATAGAAGTTAAGATAATATTAAATTATACAGGCCTAGATTTAGAACATATAAACGTTTTTAACTGCCTTGGATGTACGAAATATCTCGTATGAAAAAATAAATTGTGTAGGAAGCCATTTTTAGGATTCAAATAATTCATGGATATAATAAAAGGAATACTATTAAAAAAAAGCGAGAACGCATACAAACTTCAAGTTATAGAATAGAGTAGGACGATTCCTAACGAATTGGGAAAACAGCCTCTAAATTAAATAATATAAAATATTTTCACAAAACTACGCTGTGAATTGAAAGGTTGCTCCACTGCCTCCAATATAATAATAATAATAATAATAATAATAATAATAATAATAATAATAATTACTTACTTACGGCTTTTAAGGAACCCGGAGGTTCATTGCTGCCCTCACATAAGCCCGCCATCGGTCCCTATCCTGAGCAAGATTAATCCAGTCTCTATCATCATATCCCACCTCCCTTAAATCCATTTTAATATTATCCTCCCATCTACGTCTCGGCCTCCCCAAAGTCTTATTCCCTCCGGCTTCCCAACTAACATTCTATATGCTACATGCCCTGCCCATCTCAAAAGTCTGGATTTAATGTAACTAATTATGTCAGCTGAAGAATACAATGCGTGCAGTTCTGTGTTGTGTAACTTTCTCCATTCTCCTGTAACTTCATCCCTTTTAGCCCCAAATATTTTCCTAAGATCCTTATTCTCAAACACCCTCAATCTCTGTTCCTCTCTCAAAGTGAGAGTCCAAGTTTCACAACCATACAGAAGAACCGGTAATATAACTGTTTTATAAATTCTAACTTTCAGATTTTTTGACAGCAGACTAGATGACAAAAGCTTCTCAACCGAATAATAACAGGCATTTCCCATATTTATTCTGCGTTTAATTTCATCCTTAGTGTCATTTATATTTGTTACTGTTGCTCCAAGATATTTGAATTTTTCCACCTCTTCGAAGGATAAATCTCCAATTTTTATAGTTCTATTTCGTACAATATTCTGGTCACGAGACAAATAATAATAATAATAATAATAATAATAATAATAATAATAATAATAATAATAATAATAATAATAATAATAATAATAATAATAATAATTTATTTTACCTGGCAGAGTTAAGACCATACGGCCTTCTCAATATACAGTACGAACATATTTCTTTAGAGCATTCTAATTTATTTACTTATTTTATTTTTTACGAGTCTTCCAAAAGATCGGATTTACCCTCCAAGTTTGGACGAATTCGATCGCATGTCGGGTGATGCTGATCCTTGAAATTAAACATGTGAAAGACACACAAAAAGCAAGTTATAGTATCTCAACATTTATCTATAATTAGTAATACAAATAACGTGTTTCTGAATAATTATCGATCATTGGCCTCGAAAAAGAGTAATGCATTCATTGCTCAGCCGTGCCTCAGTCACTTTAAACTAATAAAATAATGAACTGAGAAGAGCACACAGAAAATATTCATTACAAACGAATGATTGATTTCACTGATAGACATATTGCACGTCGAATACCTACACACTACCCTAGATCATATATGTAACAGATAGCTCATCCCTATGTTAAAATCGGCAGCACTTTGAAGAGAACAACCGCCAGGATCGCCACCCGTCCGCCGTAAACGAACACGAGATGGCAGTAAAGTCGCTAATGCAATTCAAATGGGAATTATGACGTAACAGCTAGATGGCAGCATAGTAAACCTGACAAAAGTTGTTACCGTCAAAGCCTATAAGGCCGAGCTATCTGGGTATATATGATCTAGGACACTACGCAAACAGAAATCAAACTGGCATTTTAGACTCTTGCTTAATAATTATTTTCATCTAATGTTTATGTAGTTGAATGGATACTATTTAGAGTTAACAGTCTTGGTGCTTCGAAAGACTTTCTTATCGGCACGTAGCTGTGTAAACATCACTCAGAAGACCATAAAAACCATGAATTAAATGGACGCGATTAAGACGCATAAAATGCGAACTACTAGGCGTAGAAATGAGATTCTTATTTCTATACATTCAGAAAAATAATGTCATTCAATCTAATCACATACAGACACCCAGTCACGAAGAACTTTTACAAGTGGCGATATGCAGTTCACTATCGTTAATTCGAAGCATTCGCTGTAAATTTGGATGGTTTAACTTAAATACGAGTAGCTTTGTATTAATTCGCATGGAGCTGTGAGTTGTACCGTTGTATGACAGGCATGAAAGAGATTTTTAAAGAGAATTTTACATGCGATGTCCAATATCATTAAAATTTCCTTCGGTGAGCACAGCACGTCGTCTTCTACTTCTTTTATAACCAATTTAAAAAAAAGTTATTCGTAAAGCAAGTAAATAGCGAACAGTAGTTCAATGGGGCACTTGGAAACATTTAGTGAGTGAAAAACGCTATCTAGTCATTTTCAATAACACTAATACAAATATTATTGGTCTCTAATAGTTTCTGCCTCGAGAAAATTGTTCACAAGGCCAGGGATAGTTTTACGATTTGGAAAGTTATCACCTGGGATTGTTTCCTGTAATCGTAGTCCAAAATATCATTGAATATAATTATTGTATAAAGACAATCGCTGTTTATTATTTTATACGTATGCCGTTTTATTATGAAATTTAATAACAGTCATACTCGTACAAATACGTCGACTTATTTCAACAAAAAAAAAAAACTTAACACGGCTCATGTGAGCTGATCTTCAGAGCAAGCGATAGCAAGCTCCGTGCGCATCCAGAGTCTATGAATGACTCGGCCGACAGCACAGGTTGCCGCGTTCCGGTTTCTCTACTATCTGTTCACTCAATATGAGTAGACAGAACGGAGATCAGCGTAACAGTGGTCTAAGCCACTTTTTAATGTAGAAAAAGCAAGTTAAAGTTACACACATATATATATGCATGTATTTATTAACACTACAATTGGGTATACACCCGGTGGCAGTGATATATAATATATAATAATCTTACAAAATTAATGAAATTTACAACAATATTAATAATATATAAGTGATATTTTTAGGGGACAAATTATATGCTTCCTAACAAGCTATATAATGGTGGATTGGTCTATTCCACTTCGTAGGAAGATAGTTCACGTCAAAATCAATAGAAGGCTCAATATTTAATTTTTCACATTGAGGAGGGTTAGACCACTGTTGCGCTGACCCCCTCAATTGTCAGTTATTTATAATTTTATTCAGCCTATATTACAAAGGTTTAGACTGAACGCATGACCATAAAGTCGGAGAAGTTGCCGCACAAGCACGGCGATTGATCAAGCCGAACATTATGCAAATATTACCTTCACTGTATGACAAAACAACTATCCGAATTATCCGATTGAAACCTGAACTTTTCAAATCATCAGGTCGAGCGCACGCTTGAAAAGTGGCAGAAAATTCTGTGAGCGAAAGGTAAAATACCTTGTGACACAAAAGTCACTTATCAAATGGGGAGAGCAATGTTATTTTGAAATGACAAATATTGCATGCTTATGTGGTATAACAAATTCTGTAGATATCTGCCAAAAGCTGATATGCCCACAGAGCGTGTTACAACGCTTTGTAACAAAAGATGATCGTTTTTTTAGTAGGTTATTTTACGACGCTTTATCAACAGCTTAGGTTATTTAGCGTCTGAATGAGATGAAGATGATAATGCCGGTGAAATGAATCCGGGGTCCAACACCGAAAGTTACCCAGCATTTGCTCATATTGGGTTGAGGGAAAACCCTGGAAAAAACCTCAACCAGGTAACTTGCCCCAACCGGGAATCGAACCCGGGCCACCTGGTTTCGCGGCTAGACTCGCTAACCGTTACTCCACAGGTGTGGACAAGATGATAGTAAAGTTCTGGCAAAGAAAACTTTACAAGTTTTTTCTATATCATATTTTGTCAAACATTATCTTTAGGCATATCAAATTTTGGCAACTAATCGAGAACCATTCAAGATATATTATCAAGAAGGAGGAAATATCGTCAAAATGATATCAGCCTTTGGAAAATTACCACAAAATTATATGTTTTTGTATGTATTTATTCACACTGCAGTGGGTATATACCAGGTGGCAGTGGTAACTAATTACACTCAATAATGACAATAATAAACTTATGACAATAATAAACTTAATCACTTCGTAATCACATTTTACCATGAAATACCGAATAGCACAACATTATTACAATATGAAATTACATCACCCTCAGTTAAACATGACTAGATTTCCTTGTAAATATTATTTTTTCTCAATGCAACTGCTCAATACACTACCGCAGATCTTCAAATTGTGTTCCACTTGAAGAGCACAGGGAAAAAACGTGATAAGTAGGTCCAAAATTATCGATTTTCTGTTTTAGATGTGATGTAATAGCTCAGGTAGTGTAGATTGGTGTAGTTTAACTGTACAGAATAATAACCTTATTAGTCCAAAGAAATGTGAAGAATGATAATCCAAAAACAATAGAATACAATGGGTCTTGAAACTTTTAACTTTATCTTCTATAAAAACAGTAAAACATGACTAATCAGGATTTTCCCCTATACTCTTCATTTATTTGAAGACAGTGTCTCACTCGATCCTGATATTCCTTTGTCACTCTTCAAAGTGTTGCTTGTGGAATGTGTTGGACAACATGAGTTATCCTTTATTTCAATGTATTAGCAGACACGAGCTCTGTCTCGAAAACATGCTGTTTCGCATATCCTCCAAAAATATAGAATTGTGAGGTCCGGTGACCGTGGGGGCCTATTCTGAAGTCCTTTTCGTCCAATCCAGTACACGCTGAACATGTTACTTAATTTCTCACGAACTGTAATAGGATAATGTGCTGTGAATCTATCTAACTGAAACCACATTTCGGTACGTTTATTCAGTGGCAAATCACATAAGAATATAAAAATATCGCCAAATGGTACAGATATCTATAAAAATATTGTCCCAGAATCATATCACATAGTAATCCACACCATACAATTACTTTTTTAGCACTAGGTGTACTGGATTCACAATCCACCTTGGGTTTTCTTCGGCCCAATATCGTGCATATGAGCATATCCATCCAGAAAGATTAGTCATTTGTCATTGAATGAGACATGCTCAAGGAAATATTGATCAATATGCAAACACTGCATGATCCAGTTGCAATAAGCTCGCTTCTTCCGTGGATCATCTTCTTGCATTTTCTGTATATGCTGCAATTTGTGAGGGTAGAAACGTATTTAATAAGCTGTGTTTGCAAATCTAAGAGATGTGTTTCAAAGAAAACAATTATATATATATATATATATATATATATATATATATATATATATATACATTTGCCATTTAAAATAGTAATATGCGTTACAAGAGCGGTATGTTGAAGTTTTCATGTTCGAGGAAAAGTCAGAAAAAGCGAAACGTAGTTGAGCTTTTTAATTTCCGAGAATTGAAAGAAAACATACCGCTCGTGTATTGTACATTATTTTGTGCGAAGACCTGAAAGAGGAATTTCTAATTAGTTGCAATGAAATCTCCATCTTGGTTTCTGTTCAATGACGGCAAATTTGCAAAACAAAAATTTTCTATCTTCAACATTGTTGCTTTAAAATGTTTTCTGTGTTTACTATACTCCAGCAGGCCGTGATATACGTCTGTCTTTTTTCCCCCCAGTCTATGATGAGTCTGGAATCTTGTTGATTTTTTCACGGTTTCCTTAATGTTACTTGCATCACGAATGCAGTAACTTTAGTGGAGTTGTAGAGTTTACTTAATTTTTACAAATATTTAAAAACAATAATTAACAGTGGAATTTAGGTGAAATTGCAGTGGTAAGTTTCCAATTTATAATTATTACTATATTGAACGTCTCTAAAAATAATATGTTAAAAGCCTAAAGCAGTAAAATCAATATGTCACTTAAGCGGTAAGAAGGGGAAAATTGTTATGTGTATTAGGTTGGGAATACTGAATGTGGAATTTTAGACTTTCCGCGGATTGGTTTTGTGCGGAAACCAAGCAAATACGCACGATCTCGCACAAATAATATTTTCCCCACTTAACAAGTGACTTTGTATCAGACGGTACTAAAAGAATATCTGTCATTAGGAACTTCATGGTAATAGAATATCTTGAAACCTGCACGTACTGGATTCCTATTAACAGAGAGAGTAGACAGTTTCCTGGTTTGACTCGATTTTATTTACACATATGGAGGATCATTATGAACCAGCACTACTACTGCTATTATTATTTCTGCTACTAATTACTCAAATAGAAGTCTGAACCCACACCTATTTCTACCACGTTTATAAAGCTATTTCGTGATGTTGCACAGTGCCTTGACTGCAGATGTACGACAGCCATTACGACACAAAAGAGCTGCACAAAAGACGACTCAACATCTGACATAATGCGAAACTGAGAGCTCAATCAGGGGCGGCGTCCGGATTGTCAAAACACGGCCAATCGATCAATTCCACCACTTAACAAAGCAAGGTCAATATTAGAGCAGAATGGGGTCGCCGAAGACCCATCGCTACTGTGATACCAATCCGTGGTTCTGAAGTCACAGAATATAGCTGCAATTTCTCGACAGTTTGGCATTTCCCAGGATTTTCCTTGTGGACAGAACACATGTGAAGAGTTCGCGGGAAAAACGATGAATGTCACATTTCTGTTAAGGATTAGATAATGATCTAATTGAGTCTATAACTGCAAGATGTAGTGCTGTTTCTATAGAAAATAAAGGAAAGGATTACTGTATTCGTGGTGATAATTCTCCTTTTTACCATTTTTCATAAGAACAACATTAAATTTCGTAGTGATCATTGAATTAGATAATGACAACAACCTTAACAAAACTGTGACATTCATCGTTTTTCCCGCGAACTCTTCATGTGGTTCGCAACTGGAGGTGATGTGTGTTAGATTCATGTTCCGGAAGCGGAAACATAACATTGTTAAGTAGGAATAGAAACAGCGCCGACTATATCAACATTAATTAAACGCGTAAGTTGAATTAGTCGTGTCATAAATAAATGAGTAAAATGAATAAAATAAATAAATGAATAAATTAATGAATGAATAAATAAATTAATTAATGAATAAACGAATGAATGAATGAATGAATGAATGAATAAATGAATAAATAAATAAATAAATAATAAATAAATAAATACATAAATAAACAAATAAATACATAATTACATAAATAAATAAACAATTAAATCAACAAGTAAACAAACAAATAGACAAACAAATAAACAAATAAACAAATAAATAAATCAATCAATAAATAAATGAATGAATGAATGAAACAAATAAATAAATAAATAGATAAATAAATAAATAAATAGATAAATAAATAAATAAATAAATAAATAAATAAATAAATACATAATTACATAAATAAATAAATAAACAATTAAATCAACAAGTAAATAAACAAATAGACAAACAAATAAACAAATAAATAAATCAATCAATAAATAAATGAATGAATGAATGAAACAAATAAATAAATAAATAAATAAATAGATAAATAAATAAATAGATAAATAAATACATAAATAAATAAATAAATAAACAAATAAATAAATAAATAAATAAATAAATAAATAAATAAATAAATAAGCCCACTACATCTCATTAGGGCAAGGGCCTCCTGCAAAAAGGAGGGTGAACTCTCCTTATACTCGCCTGGGGAGCTAATCCTGACGAGTCCTACTGGTAAAAAAAATTATTACCCTCATGCTTACGATTGTTCATTTGCTGTCTTGTCCATTTTCAGCCTTTTGAGGTTATGCACTGATAATAATAGTTAGATGTTTGATGTCAGTTCACTTTCCGTCACTTAGAGTCTGTCCATCTTCTTCCGAACATCGTGGTAGTCGTGTTAGAGTGCAATAATAATAATAATAATAATAATAATAATAATAATAATAATAATAATAATAATAATCCGTGGCGCGACCGCCCATTGAGGGCCTGGGCCGACCAGCTTCCTTTCACATGCCTAAGAAGAGGTGAACGATCATCCAACCAGTACGGACGTATCAGTGGTCAGCAAGATGATCCCCATAACAGTTATAGCTGCTTTTTGTAATCGTATTTCGCTACTTCTCGTAACTTCACAAACTAATCACGATGCTGAGTGGGCGCCTGTCCCATATACTGGCCGAAATTTCATGAGAAAATTCCTTCTCCACGAGGACTCGAAATCAGCGCTCAACGTGAGTCCACTCTCGGGTAATAATAATAATAATAATAATAATAATAATAATAATAATAATAATAATAATAATAATAATAATTGCACTGGCGTAGGTCAATCGGTTTAGGCGCTTGCGTGCCGATCCGGAGTTGCGCTCGAGCGTATGTTCGATTCCCGCTTGGGCTGAATACCTGATTGGGTTTTTATAAGAGATTTTCCTCAATTGTGAGGCGAATATCAGGTAATCTAAGGCGAATCCTTGTCCTTATGTCGCCAAATACTATCTCGCTATCACCAATTCCATCGACGCTAAACAACCGAGTAGTTGATACAGTGTCGTTAAGTAAGCAACTAAAATAATAATAATAATAATAATAATAATAATAATAATAATAATAATAATAATAATAATAATAATCATGCAATTACATCTTAAAATGTTTAAACATGACTAAATTAGGCCTACTTCACGATAAAACTAATACTTTAGGTCAAAAACAGATTTAAAATCAAAATTAAGATAAGATGAAGAAGAAGATCGGCTACGTTATTTGTCAATAATGATGTACTGTGTTGTCTTTGGTAAAGAACCGTCGTCAAGCTAACCCCACGTCACGGGGGTCTCTCCTAGTACAGTCTTCCGTATAATGTGGGAAATATCTTGTTATTGAAGGGCATAGACTCTTCAAGGGCTAATAATAATAATAATAATAATAATAATAATAATAATAATAATAATACTAACAATGTCTTAACATAGTGTAAATTAAATTTAGTAAACGGCTGTTAAGTTAGACTAACCTCCGAAACTGACTCTGTCCACTAATTTTCTGTATCTTTTAAATGAATTATGTTTTCGCAACAGATAACAGTATCGGCTATGATCAAAACGTGTCGGATAAAGAAACTTCGTTGCAGAAGATCAGCACAGCAGTCGAATTCCCTTTCCTTTGCCTCTGATCTTATCAATCACTGCCAAATACTTGTGACGTCACGTGCTGGTCCATGTCCCTTATTTTAATCTAGGCCATGTTTAACATTTCATATGTCCAGATCAAGTTAAAAGTCCATTAGCTTGACAAGCACTAGAAGCAGTTCTTCCATTCTGCTTAAACGTGAACGCATGGAAAACATTAGACCCATTACAATTTTGTTAAGAATTTAAATTGCAAATGTACAAAAAATTGCAACGACTATTGAAGAGTGATTTTCCAAACGGTGCTAAGTCATTTATAAACAATTTTTTTAATTTTATAGGTTAACTTTATTATTTTCCAAAAGCACTGTTTCATTATCATCCATATGGCAAAAGATCTCTAGGCCGTCCAAAGAAGAGATGGACTGAAAATTATAGTTTGAGACCGCAACAGGCCACTTGGCCTAATACTTGTTAGGAAGACGACGACGACGTTATTATTTCCCTTACATCCAGACAGGAATACACTTGAAACTTTCAAAAACGGTGTTATGTTTCGTGTTATTCCCATTTTAATCTCTCAGTTTTTTCCGCAGTGTGCTAAGTCAATAATATGAATGTTCCAAACTGTGCTAAGTCATTGTGATATGATATTAAAATTAAAATTATTATTATCATTATTATTATTATTATTATTATTATTATTATTATTATTATTATTATTAAGATATTGTATACTTTCAGTTTTACATGTAATGCAAAATATTTAAATAAACATACATAGTTACTAAACAACATGTTTTCAAAGTGGACATTAGTAATATTACAGATTCTGTTATTTGTCACTTTATTATGTAACATCAGTTATAAACATATTTCTTTGTGATGTGATAATACACGAACACAAAATGAAATGTTCAGTGGTATTTGTAACTTCAGTTCTAATCAACAGTAACAACAATCGAGGTTGCCAGACAACGATATAAAACAAAAGATGTGAAATAAATGAATGAGGTGTATAAACAATAATTGAATGCTCTTTCATATTTAAGAATAAAAATATAGAGGTATCATTTCAAATTTCAAAGTGGGGATGGCTGGAGGTGGGGTGAAATCTAAAATGCAATTAAGCCTGGTTTCAGACTTCCTCCTCAATATCTAAATTGACGTGTTTTTTTTGTTTAAATTGAATTAAATTTAAATAATTAGTTATTTAGACTGGGAAATTTTGAAATGAAAACCCTGTATGTATTTATTTCTCTTATCATAGATCCGTACCAACTGCTTTCCAGCAAATCAATGAGGATGAAATATAGTAATTCCATTATGAATACTTGTACAGATATACGATATAAACCTATATACAAATAGAAAAAGGGAAAATAATAATTTACAATACAAACACCTAAATTGCATTAAATGTATTTCCTCTATCATATTCACACTCCTTAAAAATAAGAACCAACTCCTTAAAAATCTATAGGCCTATGTCACAATAACACCCAACCGAGAACATAAATATTTCAGGCAATTACAGAGATTCAATGAATCCCCTGCCACTTTTCTTTTTCACGGGCTATTCACGTTTCCCTCTTTCAATCCATCAACACTTTCTACTTCCTCCTATTTATTTCATACATCAACAGTACCTAGTTAAAAAATATGCTCCTAAGAAATTTTAATGGTCGTAAGGTCTATGATGCTGGTATAGGGTTTATGAGTTTGAGGCTGCGGCAGGTTTGTCAGGTATAGCTCACGAGAGCACTGCAAACAAAATGCGCAGTGATATGGACGGGGATATATAAAATATTTTCAAACTGACTATAGCTAGACATTCGGTGTCAGTCTGCTCCCACTTGTTTTTGTATAGCATTCCCGCATTATGATAGCTATTTTTCCTCATTCGGCGTAACAGGACTATTTTATAATATTAATTTCGTCTGACTCTGTCAAGTCTGAGATAAGATGGCCCATCTATCAGCATCGGACTTACGAATTTCATCCTGCCTGGATTTGGATAACCATTTCATACACCGGATGTTTAAATAAAAGTATGGCATATTTTTAGAGCAGATATTATTGACAAAACAAGGCAAAAAGTTCCTGCGAACATTTATCTGTTGCGATATGGGTCATTCCTTATTATGGCCTATTATCGTTAATCGTTTATTAACATAAAATAAAGGGTGTGTGTGTTTTGAGAGTGGGCAGCATAGTAAATAGAGTGTAGTAAAGATGGGTCCTAAATTTAATACGCTACCTAACAGGATATCTTCTTATGTAGAGTATTCAGTGGTGCAGTGTCTTTCTGTCTGAGCTCATTGACGTTTACATATTGGATCTGTTTACCTATACAGTGCACTAATGGATATGGTTCCTGCACGATGTGGCACATCCCTATTTTCTACACATCGTGCGAAAATGCCTAACCCAGAAATTTAATGACCGATGGATTGGTCGAGGAGGTCCAGTAGCATGGCCTCCCCGATCACCTGACCTTAAACCTTAGCATTTTAGATTATGGGGACAATTAAAAACATTGGTGTGTATCACACCCATCGGCAACATACATACATTGCAGAAGGGTGTGTACAATGCATGTCAGCAAATCTTAGAGCACCCACGTGTGTTCGCATGAGTACGTGATTCTGTAGGACGTAGGGCTGAAGGATGTGTGAAAATGAGTGGTAGCCACATAGAGCACCTCCTGTAGTAACTACTCAACAGACAGATGGGGATAATAGGCTACAATACAACGTGTTTTTGTTTCCGGATATTATGTTCATGGGACTTTTTTAGGCTTGATGAATACTATCTAGTGTGAAAATATGCCACTTTTTATTTAAACGTCCTGTATGAAGTACACAACGGTCTATTGAGTGCCTAAGTACATAGATTTGTCCCAGGTTCTGCTCTCGAAAAGCCAAACCAAACCAAGTGCTGGGCCATATTGAGAACTCCATATAAATCAAATTAAGCTTCCAAATTTTTTGCAGGGGTGTAGATAATAACCACAGACAATATTAATTTGGCTGAACGTTTCCATTCCGGATCACCGAAGCTCTTACTGCTTTCCCACAACATTTATGACGCTCGAATTTCAGCTTGCGGAATGACAGGCTTGCGATCTAGCACTGAGCTAGCGAGAGGACATCGCTGGAGTCACAGCTGAGAACAAGGTTCTTCTTAAGCAAATGAACTTGGCTGCGGGATTGACTATCAGCAGTGCACGGTCGAATTGGACCGTTACAGAGCGGAAGTCGTTCTGCATACGACGTAGTAGCCTCGTTTGAGGCGCTCCTGACTGTCCAATTAGCCCAAACAAGCACCGCCAGGATCTCGTGGAAATAATGAGGAATGTTTATGTGGGTATAAACTTCCCCTTGACCTCGCAGAAGGATACTTGCTGCAATTCGTCTTATAGTAAGCAGGTCAAATTCTCGGGAAACCAAGCAGATGTCTACTCCGAACAACAGAGAAAACCAGAGTCTGTGAAACAAGAGTAAGAGTTAACAACAACGAGCAAGGATCACGCGATGCGGTGTGGAGACAGTTTCACACGTCCATAAATATAATATCATGGAAAGTTATTCGAGAAAAACTTATAGCTACAACGAAGTTCAACATGCAATTAAACCGGAAATACGAAGAATTATGTGAGCCGCATATTTCATCCAGGCGGCCCGTGTTCGATCCCCGGCTAGAGTGATATAATTTGTGGTAACAAAGCAGACTTTGCAGAAGAGTTTCTCGGAGAACCCCCGTTTCCCCCTATCATTCCACAACATTCTACACTTCCCCCATTTCATATACAGGCACATCACTTTATTTTTACTTCAATTTTTATTGTACCTGAGTTTTTAATGTACTTCACTCCCACCCCCTCTACTAGAAAACTTCCAATGCAGTCAAAGTCGCCTTACGGTCATAGTAAACATTACTGAATTAGTGAGTATAGTACGTTTCAGAAATATGTTCGCGTTTTCCAGTGACGAAAGAACTTTCTACATTGAATCCTATTTTCGCACAGGTACTATCGTCCGTTTGCCTACGTCGCATCCCGGTTTCCCCCACCCGCTTCTGCTCGCCTCTCTGTAAAGGCTAGTGGCTGGGCTGTCTTAGCTCTTTTCTGAAAACATTAAATTCTGTTAGGAATTGGACGCCTACGTAATATTATACAACTGTTTAAAATAACTTAAATAAAAGGGTCTCGTTAAGTAATTAAATGTCAAGTGATTTCCCCCCTTTCTACGACCCTGCGACGAAACCACTTGGACGGACAGTAGATAGCATGTCTGAGTAATTTTACCTTTTCGAATCGGGCAGAAGTGAAGATTGAATTTACAGTACGTAAGATACTTTTTTATAGAGTATGTACATAATTATTTCAACATGAGTTACTAGTACGAAGGACGAAACTGGTAATTGGAATTAGGTACAATTGTCTATAGTGCGATAATATGCACAATATGGTTATATGTGTTTAAATATCATATTATGATTATTTTTCAATTTTACTTCATCTCTATATTGTACGCTAATGTCCTGCAGACAGTATAATATACACTGCATAATGAATACGTCCGCAGTTCGTGAGTAAAAGCACTTATTGTTGATACTGTACTGTATTTTGATTAAACAAAAGCATAATGAAAATTATCAAACTCAAAATCGCAATAGTTCCTAGTTTACGTAAATGGATGCACTACTTTTCTTCGCTCCTATACCTAGTAAAGTGATTTGTTTGTATTTTACGCTAGTATCATCGAACTTCAGTCGTGGAAAGGGGTAGCAAACGGTGTTTCCGGTTCTCAATCGTTAATTCAAAGGTATAGCCAGGTTAATATTATAAATGTTAGTAAAAATAAAATGATGTCTCTGTATATTCTGCAATATAAAACACTGACTGCAGTGAAGTCTTGGGGGTAGCACAGGTTATCGATGCTGTTATAGAAAGGCCTTGGTCTCCGGGATACTCGTATGCGGATGGACCTGGCTCTATCAAGGGCTCACCTGTCAACGTCGGATTGACGAATGCCACTCACGCCACCTATCGGACTGGGGCAATCATTGCATATACAGGGTGGAAGGGGACCGATGCACCAAAACTTAAGAGGCGATTCTACATGTTAAATATAACATAGAGGTAGATAAGTAAACGCCTAATTGCTAAATATTAATCTTATACTTATACACTTGTGAATATTGGTTATAAACGTTTTCAATTGTGATTTTTTTAACCGTATAGTCTACGCCTGTGGAGTAACGGTTAGCGCGTCTAGCCGCGAAACCAGGTGGCGCGGGTTCGATTCCCGGTTGGGGCAAGTTACCTGGTTGAGGTTTTTTCCGGGGTTTTCCCTCAACCCAATATGAGCAAATGCTGGGTAACTTTCGGTGTTGGACCCCGGACTCATTTCACCGGCATTATCACCTTCACCTCATTCAGATGCTAAATAACCTAAGTTGTTGATAAAGCGTTGTAAAATAACCTACTAAAATAAAAATAAAAAATTAACCGTATAGGTTTTTGTTTTTGTAATCTGTGCTATTTTATTTTTTTATATTAATTTATTTTGTCTTCTTCTTTCTGCTTATCTGCAGTGGGGTTTTGAACTCCCGACCACGAATGTTTGCTCATACGGGAGTAAATCCTTTAATTTATATTTCAGTTTTATTTAAATATTTGACATATTCACTTTTGTTTTATGTGCATAATAGTTTTCAATGTATTTTTGTTTCTATTGCATTTAATATGTATTTTTGTGATTTCCTGATTGTAATAATTGTAACGAAACTTTTATTACACTTTTCCTTCGATGAAGCACCATTAAGCAGGAAAAAATACTCTTTGCTCAATGTTTGTAGCGCTCTACTGTGGTAACGGTCCAAGAGAAATAGCTAATTGCTATACCAGTAGATAAGTAATAAAAATCTAAATAGATGGTGTCTTGAGTTTTTTTTTTTTTTTTACAAACTAAACCTTTCAGCCATGAATCTAAATTGAATAATCGCGAAAAATCTTTAAAATCTTGTAACGTAGCGCAGTGTCGCGTGCCTTTGTCTAAGTACTGCAGAGGGGGAGGGGAAGGTAAGGGATGGGTCAATAATGTAATCTGACCTTCACTTGCTGTGTTGAAATTTACATTAATTTAACATTTTTCAGCCTCAAATTAGATGTAAATAATATCGTGTCCTGTAATGATTTATTTTCAGAAGTGGTAATTTAATGTAAGACAAATCTTGTCAGTAAAAATTATTGCATTTTATTTCTATATCACAAGTTGCGTATTTCCGTTTAAAATTGCGATCACTAAGCCACAAGAGCTTTTCTTCATTCCCTACCCTAATGAGAGAGAGAGAGAGAGAGAGAGAGAGACGAATGCTATGAGTTGCTTTTGTTTACGTCTGCTACAGGTCTAGACGGATAGACGGACAGATGGATAGATAGATGGATTGCACAACAAAACACTTACAGTCCACGTCACCGTTTTTGGCGTGTGAAATAGGTAATGGGAACGTTAAGTGCGAGTGTTTTACATTTTCCGCAGTCAGTCTGACAACTGTGTTTGGCAAATGGCTGGTGTGACGTGTATATGAAGTGGTACCATTCTCAGCTGCACTAGTAACATGCTCACACTATATATCTAGGACACACGCCAAAAACGCTGGCGCCAACTATACGTCGTAACAAGCTAAGACATCTTTAGATAAATAATTAGGTCAATCGGTTCTTCAAACTCTATTAGTGTCTACGCCAATTTCTACATCTTTATTATTATTATTATTATTATTATTATTATTATTGTTGTTGTTGTTGTTGTTGTTGTTGCTTGGTACGGTAGTGAAGTGTTTCTGCTCCAGCACACTCCAATACAGGAGTAACATTACGTAATTATTTATGTTTCCTGACACTCCAGGTTTTGTCCGAGTGTATTCCTGTACCTGTCCAGCGTTGTGCCTGCCATCTGGCTGCTGGAGCTGGACAAAGTGGATCGGAGGCTGCGAGCACGCGAGGAGGCCAAGAACATCACTGCCTTTTCGATAGACGACCTTCGAGGTCTTGATAAACTCATGGGGGTAAGTCTGTAAATTAATGATAAGTTCTTCATTTAAGAGTTCATTTACATACAAAATAGATGCGATGCATAAGAGAATGTAACATTGTTACGTGTTACAGATAAAAATACCGGTTTGTGCAAAAGTCTCGAACCATTCTTATGAAAAATCATAATATTGCTAATTCGAAAAGCAAGCGCCCAGTAAAATGTCAATCAGAATTTTGAAACCATCTACATATTTACGTATATTCAACACAATCTCAACTGTAGCCTCGATTTTTTTTCTAAGATATCTTTAATTCTCTCCGTGACCATGTCAGAGACTGTCGGACAATATCAAAATTCATATTTAAATTAAAAAATCACATTCTAGTCCATGAAATTGCTTGTTGAACACCTGTCAGGTTGCGCAACTTCGGCTTAACCCATGGCATATAGTAAATATTGTAACTATGCTGTTATAAAATTGACAATAAATTATTATTATTATTATTATTATTATTATTATTATTATTATTATTATTGTTGTTGTTGTTATTATTATTGTTATTATTGTTATTATTATTATTATTATTATTATTATTATTATTATTATTATTATTATTATTATTATTATTATCAGTTATCACTATCATCATTACTATCTCTGTTTTCTTTCTTTTTTCTTATATTAGCTCGAAGAGAGCTCTATAGTATTCTTTTGACACTGTTGACCCTCTATAGGGCTTTAACTTAATTTGTATTATTTTCATCAGTGTTTGTATTTCTTTTTTGTATTTATATGTGCTATTTGGTAGGATGGAAGAGAAGACCTTATGGCCTTAATCCTGTCAGATTAAATAAATAAATAAATAAATAAATAAATAAATAAATAAATAAATAAATAAATAAATAAATAAATAAATAAATAAATAAATAAATTAGGCTCACTGAAAAACATTTTTAAAGAAAGACGGCTAAACAACAACGATTTTTCATTAAAGTTATAATTTTTATATTTTATGTCAGTGGTTAGTGCTAGCGCTCTGGGTTCATAAGCCAGGGGGCCCGAGTTCAAATCCCTGTAGATCCACTCTGAATTTATAACTTCTTGGGCAAGCCCGCTGTCCAGACAACATAGAGCTTTTCTCCGGGTACTCCGGTTTGTTCGTGACATCGCAATAATTCTCAATCATCATTATCTTCATCGTCATCATCATCATTAATTAATTCATTCATTCATGACGAGTGTAATGTAGTTCCACCACCTGTGGTGCACTCTGGATAATCTCTGACGAACTAAGTGGTCTGTGCTTCTAGACATCTATGAGCCACGCTCATCGGGGCAAATAACGGCAAGTTAAGGACCCTGTCATTACACACAAAAAATAATTTATATTTAATTGTGCTCCACAATCATTAATTTCATAGTCTAATTTTCGTTAAAAAGAAAGAAGCAACGAGCTTTGTTTGTCATATTAAAAAGCTTCTAGCCTATGTATTTTATTATTTGTAGTACATCAAGTAGAAATTTCCTCTCAAACTGCGCACACAGATTTCCACAGCAAATAGACTAATATACAGTGTTTTCATTTTACGAGGAAACTAGATTACAACGGAACTGCAGATGTATACTTTCCTGCGTGTCGTGCGTGCACGGCGGGGAGCGTGTTCCGTTACTACCGGCAAGACATTTAGCAACTACAGAATCCACGAATTTAAATTATTACTAAAATACATGTATACAGGTTTATTACTTACCATTTATTTCAGATACTGTTGAAAATTACCTTTAGCAGTAAGAAATGCCTCACATCGTTTAAACAAATTATTTGCCACGTTCTGAATTTTTCTTCGGTAATAAACTGTATTTCACGTGTTATTTCGGCCTTCAGCTCTCCTCCGAATGCATCTGCTGTAGTCATATTTTTTCACTTAACGTATAAGTATGTGCAGGCGGCTCAAGGCAACTACATTGAAGGTGATCACATTGTATTTGGTTAAAAATGAAAGCAAAAGTGTTTCTTGAGCCAGTCTAATTACTTTATTGTCCGACCTCATATTATTAACTTACCAATTAATATGTTCGAGTATAAACCTATTTCCTTTCTTCATACCTTTTTTTTTCATAAAAAAGTGATCGGGGATTTATTCTTAATACACAATTTTTAGGCTAGGTAAGGATGGATTTAAGGATTAATTAAATACTACCACAGGCAGGATTAGTACACTCTATCCAATATAATTAGATAATGCAGCGAGACGAATGGAATTAAGAAAGCGGAAATGGGAGGAGAAATAATTAAAACGTGCGCGATCGCGTGTCCTTCCAAGAAAATGTTTGGGCTATAAGAAAGAATCCATGTGAGCTCCAAGCTTGTTGGCCACTTACGTCCTCCGTTTTTCACCGTTCCGTTGAAAGAAATTAAGATACATTTTGAAAGTGAAAAACCGAAAATGGCTGTACCTACTGTAATAGCTACAGATGACGGAGAAGATCGTGTGGAAAACCTCGAGGAACTTTGAATAGAGAATGAAGGGAGAAGGATCCCGTGAAAAAACCACGAGGTACGAAGTTCATCTTACATTTCTGTTCTCATGGTGTGACGAGTGACGTCATAGTAAACCTTTCATATCAAAACGTTATAAATTTTGTGCGAGATCGTGCGTATTTGCTTGCTTTCCGCACACAACCAATACGCGGTAAGTGTGAAATACCACATTCAGTATTCCCAACGTAACACACATAACAATTTCCCTATTCTTACCGCTTAAGCGTCATATTCATTTTACTGCTTTAGGCTTTTAACATATTATTTTTAAAGACGTTCAATATAGTAATAATTATAAATTGGAAACTTACCACTGCAATTTCACCTAAATTGCACTGTTAATTATTGTTTTTAAATATTTGCAAAAATTAAGTAAACTCTACAACACCACAAAAGTTACTGCATTTGTAATGCAAGTAACATTAAGGAAGCCGTGAAAAAATCAGCAAGATTCCAGATTCATCATAGACTGTGGAAAAAAAAAGACAGAAGTATATCACGGTCTGCTGGAGTATAGTAAACACAGAAAACATTTTATAGGAACAATGTTGAAGATAGATATATTTGTTTTGCAAATTTGCCGTCATTGAACAGAAACCAAGATGGAGATTTCATTGCAACTAATTACAAAATTCCTCTTTCAGGTATGTAATAAACGATCTTCGCACAAAATAATGTACGATACACGAGCGGTATGTTTGTTTTCATGTTCTCGGAAATTAAAAAAGCTCAACTACGTTTCGCTTTTTCAATTTTTTCCTCGAACATGAAAACGTCAACATACCGCTCTTGTAACGCATATTACTATTTCTCTTCTTATAGGTTGAATATAGACGTTTCACATCAAAACATTTGTAACGTTTTAGATTCCTTTCTTTCCTCAAACTTCTGTACAAATGAAATCTTTCCAGGGCCACCTGTTGCCACCGAACCTTCAGATCGACACGGAGACCTGGGTGACTCTGATAGAGCAGTTCCTGATGCTCATCCTCATCATAGGGCGGTGGATGCTTCCTAAAGGTGAGTATCCACTGCAAAGTATATATTTCATAGAAACTGTACCATTACATCTCATATTGAATCCCTGCTGTAAAGGGAGGATCTAGCAGTAGCACAGTCAGTCTTCGCAAATGGGGTCGGAGTTAGATGCCAGATACATATTCATCTTCAACATCCTTTACGAATTAGGTCTTTGTAGACCTGTTCGCCCCATCAACTGTCGTTTAAGAGGTCTGCCTGTTCTTCTGTGTCCCATTGCTGTGTAAGAGATACTGATCTTTGGGATTTTATTGTTATCCATTCTGGAGACAAGGTTTTTTAAATTTAATTTAATTTTTTTCCTTTGTTATTTAACGACGCTGTATCAACTGCAGAGTTATTTAGCGTCGATTGAATTGGTGATAGCGAGATGATATTTGGTGAAATGAAGCCTAGGATTAGCTAGATTATCTGACATTCACCTTACGATTGGATCGGAAAAATCCAAACAAGGTAGTCAGCCCAAGCGGGAATCGAACCTGCGTCCGAGCGCATTGGAACAATATTAACTTTTAGCACCTAAAATCCCAGGCTCTATAATAACGTTAATCAACGTTAAAAACACGACTAGGTAACCAGCTCAAGGATAGATGCGGAGCAATAAAGAAACGCGCTACCACCTAAGCTACGCTGGTGGTCTTACACAATAAAATTACTGTTGCCGGTGTTACATTTCTTACCAAACGTTGAAAATGAAGTAATAAGTCGGGATATAAAATATTTATTTATTAACAAAGGCATCGAACGTATGTATAAGCACCAACTATTTTTGTTGGTTCTCTCTTAATTGATTTATTTTGATTTGATATTTATTTACACTGAATTAAAAACTCTCCGACAGATGTAAGTTTGACAACATCTTTTCTTAGTTTGAAGTCTTTAGAGGAACCGATAGAAATGAGGAGACGTTGTCGTTGTGATTGGTTAACATGAGCGTTGCCGTGGCTAGGAAAGAATTAACCTAAGAGAGAGAAAGATTTGAAAAAAAATCGTCTGCTCTCCACTGAGGGTAACCACAAGGATCCAGAAGGCAATAATTTACAACGTTGAAGATCAAGATTAAAATTAATACAGTGTTGACAGTGAAGGAAAAATTAATTTAACTTAACATATAAGTGGTAATTTATTATTTGGAGATAATATCTAAGAATTTCAATTAGAATTTCTTGAATTTCATATAAATTAATTTTTAGACTTTTAAGGACATCACCGGTGAATTTTGGTAGGGTACCTCTTGCTCCAAACAAGAGGCCTCTCACAATCCATTGATTAATTGACTGGTATCTGCGGCCCTGAAAATAATTATTTGTAATGGCAGTACACTGAACTCAACTATACCACAGTTGTTATGAGTAAAAGGAAGATTCTGCTTCTTTATTACTTCTGGTAGAAATATTCACTGACTAGTTACGTTACTAACTGCACAATAAGGTTGTTGATTGATTGATTTATTTATTTATTTACTTATTCATTCATTCATTCATGCATTAATTAATTAATTAATTCATTTATTTATTTACTTATTTATTTATTTATTTATTCACTTATTTATTTATTTACTTATTTATTTATTTATTCATTCATTCATTAATTTATTTATTTACTTACGTATTTATTTATTTACTTATTTATTTATTCATTTATTTATTTATTTACTTATTTATTTATTTATTCATTCATTAATTCATTCACTCATTTATTTACTTATTTATTTATTTATTTATTTATTTATTCATTCATTCATTTATTAATTCATTACTCATTTATTTATTTATTTATTACTTGGAGACTCTCTAAGCCCAGACTCAGGACTCTAGTTATAATATAGCTACGAGTATTGTCAGCGCATTTCGAAATGGCGGAACAAGATCAAGCAATAGACTGCATTTGCCACCCGTACTTACCCCATTCCTGGACTATTCTCCTCAACTAAAGTCAGTTGGGACAGCCGGGAGTACCAGTGCTTCAGTTCACAGTTTTCAGTTCAGTGAGTCGTGCGTGGGTTGTACGTTTGTACGTTGATCCTTCAGTTCCAAATGCGCTGAGTTATGGCACAGTCTAGTATATACAGTCACGAAGCTCAATACGTAGTAAATATGCATCCATAGATAGTTGCTAACCACTAGAATCGCTACTATCGCCTGATTACAGACAATGCGAAATAGTACCTGCACAATCTATTGTTCCTAGCAACCTCACAACTCAAGCTTCGTGACTGTATATACTAGACTGTAGTTATAGTAGGACACCAACCCAGAGGACTAGCTGTAATCACCCAAACTTTGTCCAACTGCCAAGACCACAGATTCCAGTTCCGGAGTGGATAACCGAGTGGGGTTGGAGACAGTGGCAATGTAACAAAACAAGTCGTCACTAATCATGTTCCAGGGGAGCTGACGCGCGACCAGCTCTCGCAGTTGCTGCTGGTGTACATAGGCACCGCGGCAGATATCATCGAGTTCTTCGACTCCTTCAAGGACGAGAAGATCGCGCAGGAGCCGATCCTGGTGCTGCTGACGCTGGCCATCTGGTCGTGGAGCCTGCTGCAGTTCACCGTCGTGCTCACGGCAACCAAGTCCAGGAAGTCGCGCCTTACCTCCACCAGCACCTCCGGCGGGTGAGCGTACCATCAGATGGGCAAGTTTCCTACCTTGCCGTTATTCTTTCCTTCTCGTACGTGTGTGTATGTATCTAATGCCTACACTCTTCACTTGCGTGTTTCGTGTTCCGCATATTGCGGCCAGATGGCAAGACTGTGACCCATTTTCAAGTTGCACACCACTTCGGCGAGCCACGCTATGCATGGTGTGTATCTGTGGAGAGTTATACTATATCATGTACTAGGGTGCGTGTATGTGTTTTCGTGGAAGTGTAGTGTAGGGAATGGGTGAGGATGATGATGGAGATGAGGAAGGGTGAAGGGGAAACCCGGTGCCGGCACGTAGCCTACTCCTGTCGAATAGCATGCCAAGCTTAACGTCCTTGTCCGACGGCCGACTCACTATCAACAGTGACATGTGGGATTGAACCAGGTTATTGGTGTGTAATCTAGTAATTAGAAATTATGCAACGCCATCTCTTCTAACTCCGAGGTAGAAAATTTACACCAAAATTATGACCCAGCCGGGAGTCGAAACCGGGCCGGCTAGTCTGGAAGCAGACCTGCTACTATAGAACTAACTCGGCGGACTCCTCATATAATAATTTATTTAGAGACTTCCAACAGTAATGCGTGTTTTTTTTTTAGCATTCTCAATAACGGAAAATGTATCTAATTAAAGTATATATACTTTTTCTTTATATCAACGATGAAAGTAGAAGCCTTAAGGACAAAGTCGCTTAGAACAACCATCTATTAGAGAGAGTGAGGCTCTACTCCCAGAATGTCTGTAGACATAGAATCATCGCTGGGCCTCAGTTTCGATCATTTCAAACGGATCTACGCCTCGCCGTTTCCACGCTATTAGAAATGAGTAGGGTTGAGAAGGTTCGAGACACGCCGACAATAATTCTCCGTAATGACGACAGATTCTTCTTTCATTCTGCGTTTATGTATAGCTGTAGGCCTATTATATTCGAAGAATCGGGATGAAAACTCATAGCTGTGTCGTAATATACTCGTACCTAATGACCCGAGAAAGCCATAACGAAATTAATGATAAAAATTTAAACATATAGGGCCAACTGCAATATTGGATGCCAGTACCTAAATCAAGTAGGAATTGATTTTCTTATTGCTTCACAATCCGTAGACGAGCACTATATTTATTTAATTATTCAAATGGCATTAACATAACAAAATTGTTATACATTCATTAGTTCTAGTTTCCCAACATCCACTATACTTCGCTCCATAATGTCTGACAGGAGAAGTAAACATTGCCGGCAGAGGAGGAGAGGAGTATAACTGTTATTCAACCAATAGCAGAGATCTCATTCCACGCTTGTCTTGATGTTGGGCGGAGGTAGAACGCTTCAGACCGTCCAATTTCAAGTCAAGCATGGAATGAAGCCTCTGCCAGTGGTTGCATAATTATTATACTTCTCTCTTCCTCTGCCGGCAGTGATTACATCTCCTGTCAGACATTATAGAACGAAGTAAAGTTATAGTCGCGACGCTGTTATTTCCGTCGTGACTCCTCTTCTTTGCTTACGTCTTAGAAAGTGAAGGCTCTATAAAGTCTAGGTAGGTAGTATCGTTCGCCATTTTTGTTCTTACGTTGCCGAGCTACCATACGAGGAATCTATTTGCCACACCGTTAAACATTATCATGTCGTAGCTCCTATGATAATAAATCAAACGCACTGTAATTCAGCAAATAATTGAGCGGCAAATAACGTCTTCGTGTGCTTTCTGCGAACGCCAACGAAAGAGCCAAAATGGCGGGCGATTATATTAAGCATTTATCGAGCCTTAAGAAATGAATCAGCGAATCACAAGACGCATACGTGTAAATGTAGCCGACCTGCAACGCGATTGGCTGCCGGAAATTAGAGCGACGGGACCATAGTGGTTTCCCCCTCCCCCCAAAGCAGGACAGCACATTGAATGGTTTAGGAGGAAGAATTCTGTAAGGCTACACAAAATCCGGGAGATATTTTATGGCCTTCATGCAATGTAAAGGGATACCTTCACCTTTTTATTGTTAGGGAATATGATGAAATTGAAACGGGACTGTCGCTCATGTTTTGTAGTGAGGAGGGCAGCAAGGAGCAGGAAGGACAGCAGTGCTGTGCGGGCTGCTGCTCCATTGATGTATGGGGCATAGTGCTCAACATCCTGCTGCAGGACGCGCCCTTCCTTACCTTCCGCCTGCTGCTCATCGTCCACTACCAGATCATCAGCTACATGAACGTCTTTTTCACCTGCAAGAATACACTCGTCATCGTGTTGCAGCTCTATAGGCGAGCTATTATTATTATTATTATTATTATTATTATTATTATTATTATTACTTACTTACTTACTTACTTACTTATGGCTTTTAAGGAACCCGAAGGTTCATTGCCGCCCTCACATAAGCACGCCATCGGTCCCTATCCTGAGCAAGATTAATCCAGTCCCTACCATCATATCCCACCTCCCTCAAATCCATTTTAATATTATCCTCCCATCAACGTCTCAGCCTCCCCAAAGGTCTTATTCCCTCGGCCTCCCAACTAACACTCTATATGCATTTCTGGATTCGCCTATACGTGCTACATGCCCTGTTCATCTCAAACGTCTGGATTTAATGTTCCTAATTATGTCAGGTGAAAAATACAATGCGTGCAGTTCTGCGTTGTGTAACTTTCTCCAGTCTCCTGTAACTTCATCCCTCTTAGCCCCAAATATTTCCCTAAGCACCTTATTCTCGTTCCTCTCTCAAAATGAGAATCCAAGTTTCACAACCATAAAGAACAACCGGTAATATAACTGTTTTATAAATTCTAACTTTCAGATTTTTTGACAGCAGACTAGATGACAAAAGCTTCTCAACCGAATAATAACAGGCATTTCCCATATTTATCCTGCGTTTAATTTCCTCCCGAGTGTCATTTATATTTGTTATTGTTGCTCCAAGATATTTGAATTTTTCCACCTCTTCCACGGATAAATCTCCAATTTCTATATTTCCATTTCGTACAATACTCTGGTCACGAGACATAATCATATACTTTGTCTTTTCGGGAATTATTATTATTATTATTATTATTATTATTATTATTAACATCACCATCCTCGTTTTAGTACTTCACGCGAAGCAACCCACTGCATTTATTTTCGTTTCTTCTTCTTTTATTATGTTTGCAAGAAAATATGCCGAAATCAGGGGTTGAATAAAAGATAGCTTGGCGTGAAAGAAAGCGTGCAAATGAAGGAAAATGGTATTTCTATCCTCTCCTCTGCATTTCAGTTACAAAGTGTCAAGGATTTAGTGATTGTCACTACACCGCCAACGATCAAGGAACAATCAACGAGTGCAATGCTTAATCCACCTCGTGTCAGCGATTTCAAATTAAATCATAGTTCACCACATAAAGACTGTAAACAAAATAGTCTAAAAGTGCCCATCACATATTTGTAAAGCAATTTATAAGCAATCAATTCGTTTGTGTGCTCTTCATTCTTAATATCATTTTATTATAGAAATCATAAATCAATTGTGTTATTTATACGTTCTGGAAAGTTATTCGTATAAAAGTGTTGAATTTAGCCCTATTTTATCGTTTCTCGTTGATGAACATTTAAAAAGATTACTACACATTTACAGCTTAAGAAATGTCACTTCAACCGCTCGCAGAGGCTACATGCTCAACTTATTGCAATTACTATATCACTAATATTTAGGACTATAATTTTTCTATGGGTTCCGATAATTCGTACCTGCAACACTTCTTTCCAGAATAAAATTTATCTCATGACGATCAGCCACATTTTAGAGATTCGTCTCGATCAATTTTTCCCGGCAAAAAAAAAAAATCACAGATGGAACATAATATGTATAGAACTTATGTAAAATGTTAAAGTAATGCACTTCTGTGGCTAAGAAAAGGTTGCTCATTCTTGTAAAATGCTTTAATAATGCAGTTCCGTTGCTGCGATACGATTGCTTACTTCTAGTTTCATCCTAGACAGACATTTCTGAAAACTAACATTACTACATCAGCCGGGACCAAATTTCCGTGGTAAATTGTTGTAATTTCTTTTGCTATAGTTATATTACATAGGGTACTCCTGTGGCTGAATGAATGAATGAATGAATGAATGAATGAATGAGAGAGGAGAAATGGGAGGAGAAACTTTAAAGGTACTTGAAAATACGTCCTTGCAAGGGTGGAATTGGGGCTGTGAAAAACGGAATATGTGAGCTCCAAGCCTATTGGCCACCTGTTTCACTTCGGGTTTCGCCGCCCCAGTGAAGGAGCGCTAGAAAATTTCGAGGGTGAAAGCTGAAAATGGACGTAACTGATTAGCTACAACATACGGGGGGAGGGGGGGAAGTTCAGCGACCTGATCCGGAGGAGTTAGAAACGCGATGGTACCAACTAGGAGGAGTGGCAGAAGTCTAGGCACGAAAAGACTTTCTTATTTATGGCTTTTAAGGAACCCGGAGGTTCATTGCCGCCCTCATTATTATTATTATTATTATTATTATTATTATTATTATTATTATTATTATTATTATTATTATTATTATTATTATTATTAAAATCTTAAATCTTACATATTGCAATTTCTTATGTTTCATGATCTAATACTTCTTTCATTTCCTTATAGAGCATGAACCCCTGCTTTACTGATTTCCAGGTTGTACGTGGTTCATTCGGAAACCAGAAAACTTAGGAAACTGGAAGAAAAACAGAAGAAAAGAGCAAGAATCTCCAACAGAAAAAGAGGCACTAACCGCGGTGAGGACAGGGGAGGTGAAGGAATCTCAGTGATATCCCTGTCTGAAGTGTACACCGCACCCGACAGACAATCGGTGAGTTCGTGACTGGTTCACTCACCCTTTCATTTACCTTGTCCTGATTATAACAATTCATTAATATTGCAGGCTTTAGACCAGGCATGTCCAGCTGGGGCAGATCTAACCTTCAAACGAGGTGCAACCAACTGTGACGTAGAATCTCATAATTAGGGGGCGGATGTTGATGAAAAGTCATCTTATTTTTCACATTAGGACGATGTCAATTAATATAGAAATCCTTTCTATGGTAATATCAACGTAAAAAATTAATTTCTAATATTGCATTTTTTGTATTTTTCGACATTTTTGAACTAATAAGTCATTTTTATATTCTTTCGGCATTTCTGGTCATTTTTAATACTTTGAAGAACTTTTAGATCATTTGGAATGCATTTTACTTTCTTCTTTACCGATAGGTCTGTTAAATCTGTTTCTAACCAATTAGGTCACTAGTAATTACCTACTTAATAGGTGAATAAGAGTGAAGTTTGAGTTCTATAGTTTGTAAAGATCAACCCTCATTACACTTGAAGGCTTCACCTCACACAACGGAAGTAATATAAAATGCTTGACAACAGCTTAGTTTAAGTGAGGGCTTTGATCGCTACTGTTCTTTTGTCGGTACGAGGGTGTCTTTAGAATTTATGTTTCACCGTGTCCTGGACAGATGTTGAGTCCCCATGGAAGGAAATGGACAGTATTTTTAACACAAAGATTGCAAGAATGCAAGCTGCACCCACAATTTGTTTTGTCATTCACATTTCCCCATCTGGAAGATCTGGTAACAAAAGTGAACAATGGCAGAGCGAACATGCCTGTAATGCATGACATTAATACTTTCATTATCTATATAATTACACAAATATTGTAACTGAGCAACTGGATTTATTAGAACATTATCTGAAGAATATAATTACAGCTACTTTCTGTCGGTAATTGGTGTATTTTAAAAATATAATGTGATGTGTCTATATGTACATATATTTTTGTCGATGTTTAATCATTTTTTGTAGTAAAAATTACCTGTCCTTATATTTAAATAAAACTTCACAAGATTTGTTCTAAACTCTTTATTCAGCTAAAAGCATGAAGAGTTGGGAGGGGAGGGTAGGAGAGGTCAGCAAACTTCAAAGGCACAGATCATACAAGGCGCAAGTTCGAGCGAGCTTGAGAGATCCGCTTCTTCAAAGCAGACTTGGTTCTTGTCACGCTCGACAAATTTGAACTGAACATAGAGCTTGAAATGCACGACATTAGTTAGTATGAGCAGCTATCTGTTTGTATTTGTCCATCTGCTCTGGAGATCTAGCAGTGTTCGCAGTTTTATGGATGGTTTCGACATGAACTCATTAAGAGTTTCCTTGTAAAATTTTTCGCTCAGTAACCGTAAAGTTTATTGCATGTAGGGTAAAGTTTGGTAATATTGTGGTACGAGTAATATCGTGATAATTCTTTTTGAGAATTTTGTTACAATTTTACTGAGCGAGAGAAGGACCGGTTTTGTGCAGCAACTTGTCCACGAACATTCCCTTAATACGATGACGTAAAAAACCGACCTTCCTCTCGCTCAGTAAAATTGTAACAAATTCTCAAAAAGAACTAACGCGATATTACTCAAATCACAATATTAACAACCTCTGCCCTACTTACTGTTCTCCTTGCGATGGAGAATTGAGATGCTTAATACTTACACGGATGAATTTGCAATACCACAGATATACGCTAGACAGTTCAAATAATCTTGGAATGTAGATTTTCACGGCCGGCGTCATAGGGATCGATGTTATCCGGGCTAAAGGGCCGTGGTCTTTTGGAGCTGTTGCTATCATACGTTTCGTCTGCTACTCCGGAAGATCGGTATAAGTTACGAGGATGAAAAAAGATCACCTTCGAGTGGGTCGGATTTAGTCCTGGTTATTGTTCACCGGTGGAACATTGACTGAGTACTGAATACTAATCTAGCGGAAAAAGTGGTTATTATTATTATTATTATTATTATTATTATTATTATTATTATTATTATTAAAAACATTAGTTATTGCAAAATACCAATTTGTACGTTGTCTCCCTGTTCCAGCATGACAGACGCACAGTACATATGAGTAGGGCCAGCTCGCGTCAGGAAGTGTTTTCGGAGGATGACGACACCAGCAGGAGCCCCACGATACAAGAGCAATCCGACGAGGAAGTGGACCTCACCTTGGAGGAGGTGCGACATGCTAAGAAGAAACATCGAGACAGGTAAAGTAGAGATTGAGTCACTTAGCCTACTTACAGGAGCTTAATAATCGATTTCGGAAGTCTATTTCCGGTGGAAATGAAACGAAGTAAAGCAGAGTCGAATTGTACAACATTCAGAGTATTGGTAGAGAAATTTGCTTTCCGACGCCCCTGTGCTGTGTACATCTACTTTCTTTCCACTTTATGGAAAGAAAGTAAATAAGTTACAAATTAAAGTAGCTACGTACATTTTTAAATAAGACACCTGAAGTTTCCACCGTTAGATGGCAGTACTATCGATGTTCGTACAAACGAGACAAAAAAGCAGCAGTTGCAAGATGGCGGGACCTATGCACGAGTATATATTCCATTGATGACTTCATCCGAGCATTGATGCACGCTTTGCCTTCGGCTGGTACACGCACCCATGACTATCCGGCCTAGCATATCATCCCCTTCACCATGCCTGCTCGGATCAAGTCGCCAACCTGTTGCACATTTACCTCCGTGAAAATTCCCACTGGCCGACCGACTCGGTGTCCCATATTGTCCGCCCTTCAGAGAACTTCTGCACCCAATTGCAGGCAACTTGACGTGACAGGCAATGCTTACCATGCATGGGTTTCTTTTATTTACGAATATTCTTTACTGCCAGTTCTTCTGCCTAGAAAAATCGTACAATGGAGCGCTGCTCGACAATGGGACATCGATCATCTTGACACCTAGAGTCACTGTATTGACACCTAGGTAATACTGCCATCTAGCGGTGATAGCTTCAAGCGCGAATTTTTAAGAAGGTACGGAGTCCTGTAGAGGAACAGGTGATTTTAAGAAGCGTAACACCAAATTACCTTTCGTCTCGTTTCTCTTATCTATACTCTAACCACGACGTAAATACCACATCACTTGTCTATGGCACGCTAAGTATACCCCTTCATAGAACATCTTGTTATTTATCACCTTTTACAATATCCACCTCGCGTCAATGGAATTCCTTGTCACAAAGTATTAGGGGCTGCAAGACAATAAACATATTTAAAAACAGCTTAAAAGATAACCTTCTTAGCATTTCACTCCAATCATACTGATTTAAACTATCACTAACTACACTGTTACTTCTTTCTTTAGACATCATCCTGATAGTGCTGTATTTTCAAAATTGTCTCATAATAATCTCTTTCTATTATCTAATATTATTTGAAATATATTAACATTCTATGTATTTTAGCTTAATTCTGCTACACAGTTTATTTCAGTGTTTAATTAATAGTTCATAGTATTTTGTTGTTTAATTCGTAAATAACTCTTGTATACATGTAAGTCTCATCTAAATCAAATTGTTGAATTCTTTGTAAGTTCATGCATATGTATATAGGCCTATACTTTGTGCTGGTGGAGTGGAAGAGAAGGGCTTACGGCCTTAAATCTGCCAGCTAAAATAAATCATTATTATTATTATTATTATTATTATTATTATTATTATTATTATTATTATTATTATTATTATGTATGTCTCTCAGCACAGTTGAGAGGCGATGAACTGCGCGCACATTCTGATACCAAAACAATGTCATATAGTCAACATGGAAAGATGGAGCGGTGCAGAACGTGCTTTTGCAATTAAAAGCTTTTACAAGAACAACGACAGTTTTGAGACGTGAATTTCGTCATTTTAATTTGTGGCGCCATGATCCTGTCCTATCTGTTCATGCGACTTACGTTTTCATCCACACAAAATTCAAGTTGTAGGCCCTACATAAATTAAAGCATAGCGATATTTTCAACAGAAAGATGTTTTGTGAGGAGGTTTTAAATCGCATGATTGAAGATGAAGAATTTGACACTTTCCTTTGCAAGAAATACAGTAAATGACCGACTGCGTACTTCATGCCACTTTGAAAAAATGAATTCTTGAGTCAATAATCAACTACTGTATTTAAAAGCTCCAGTTCCTCTGCCGGATTGTATAGAACAGCGTGTGAGGAATTAGGACTTCAAAAATTTATTGTTAAGGTTTCCATGGAAATTGGTTATGTTTTTAAGGTGAAGCACTATTAAGTTTTTCTCATTTCTGCAATTTTTATTGCACAGAATCATCAACAGTTCTCTTGTTTGTAGCAAATTACGTCTCTAACAAAGCGATTCTCTGTGAATGGTTAAACATTTTGGCTGATTGACTCACAATATCCTACTTACCTCTGTCCGCTGGCAGCGATATTTCTCTACAGGAGATGAAGTATTATTCAAACATCTCACTGCCAAAAATGTTCAAAATATGAATTTGGAAACTTTAGATATATCTATAATAATTGTAACGTGTAGTATAAGATTTTTATATTTATCTTCGCAGGACAACAGACAAGAATTCTGGTGCTGGAAGGAGCTACCGGCAGGATACGGGGTACTCCACAGC